>NC_046318.1:78317013-78632346 GCF_009819535.1 Lacerta agilis | reverse complement strand
GCCTAAAGATCAGGGGCTGGAAGACCTATAGGAAGGTAATTGGTTTTAGGGGTGTATGGAATGGTTGTGATTTGGTCTGTGTCCACAACCCATGAGCAGACCAGCTCATTCCCTTGCAAGCCAGTGCAGGGTTTATTTTATCCACATGGTTTTAAATGCGCGCTCTCTCTCTATATGTATTTGCAAGGTGATCCAAGGGGTTCCATTGATTTTTTTAAATCCATTTTTACTTCCTTGGAGCAGCAAGAAACCTTGGGCTATTCACATTTCTCTGAAGTCTCTCAGCCCCACTCACCTCACAGAATGTTTGTTTTAGGGGAGGAAGGGAAAGGAGAATGTTAGCCGCTTGGAGACTCCTTCGGGTAGTGAAAAGCGGGATATCAAATACAAACTCTTCTTCTTCTTCTTCTTCTTCTTCTTCTTCTTCTTCTTCTTCTTCTTCTTCTTCTTCTATTAAATAGTGGGTGTTTATTCTCAGGCTGGAACAGAACTGGACTGAAGGGCTCAGCAGCCTGCTTATATAGAACTCAGCTATAAGCAACAGTAACAACTTTCTGTAGTTACCCAATCCCTGAATGTCACTTTCAATCCCTCATTTGCATGTGCGGACCTGAGTGAAAACTGCAGCAGAATGAACTATATACACACACCCCTAGTGGCCTAGGGTGAGAACTTCAATATATAACAGTGTCAGCATTTTTCTTTAGGATAAATAAATGATGACTCCAGAGCTATTCACTGAACCCTAATTACCTTTGTGCAATTGAAAGTGGGCAACTATTTCTTAAGTCCAGGTTTCCCCAGGAAAACGTCTTCATATCTCTGAGTTGCCCACTCTGGACCAGCAAACTCTTACCCTACGCTGGAGTGATTTAACACCTTGCATCCCTACTCTCCATCCCACCCAGTTTCTCACCCTGCATGTCATGAATTTTTGCCGACAAGCACCTGCAGGAAGAAATGGAGGCAGTGAGAGATTTCACTTTCTTGGGCTCCATGATCACTGCAGATGGTGACAGCAGTCACAAAATTAGAAGACGCCTGCTTCTTGGGAGAAAACCAATGACAAACCTAGACAGCATCTTAAAAAGCAGAGACATCGCCTTGCCGACAAAGTCCGTATAGTTAAAGCTATGGTTTTCCCAGTAGTAATGTACGGAAGTGAGAGCTGGACCATCAAGAAGGCTGATTGCTGAAGAATGAATGCTTTTGAATTTTGGTGCTGGAGGAGACTCTTGAGAGTCCCATGGACTGCAAGAAGATCAAACCTATCCATTCTCAAGGAAATCGGCCCTGAGTGCTCACTAGAAGGACAGATCCTGGAGTTGACACTCCAGTACTTTTCCAGAGAAGAGAAGACTCCCTGGAAAAGATGTTGGGAAAGATGGAGGGCACAAGTAAAAGATGTTGGGAAAAATGGAGGGCACAAGGAAAAGGGGACGACAGAGGATGAGATGGTTGGACAGTGTTCTCGAAGCTACTATCATGAGTTTGGCCAAACTGCGAGAGGCAGTGAAGGATAGGCGTGCCTGGCATGCTCTGGTCCATGGGGTCACGAAGAGTCAGACACGACTGAACGACTGAACAACAACAACAATATATATATATATATATATATATATATATATATATATATATATATCTCACTCTTTTTTTACTCCATTGCCATTGTCTTGCTTCATAATGCCCAACAGACAATACGTTGCAGACATAGAAGTATTTCTTAGCCTTATCAAAGCTCTTCATGCTTTCTTCAAAATGCTTCACATATTTCCCCCACATAAAATGTGTCTCAGCATTTTTCTTTAGGAGAAATAAACGATGACTCCAGTGCTATTTACTGAACCCTGATTACCTTCGTGCAATTGAAAGTGGGCAACTATTTATAAAGTCCAGGTTTCCATAGGAAAACGTCTTCATATCTCTGAGTTGCCCACTCTGGACCAGCAAACTCTTACCCTACATTGGAGTGATTTAACACCTTCCATCCCTACTCTCCACCCCACCCAGGTTCTCACCCTGCATGTCATGAATTTTTGCCTGCAAGCACCCGCAGCAAACACATCCCATCCATCCCTTTACCCCCAACTTGACAATCACAAAACCATACGCACCAATGGAAAAGAGGGTAGCATATTCCTGATGAGCCCAAAGTAGTGACCCAAAGAGGTAACCTCCCTCTGGGGTGTCCCATGCTGTGGCAGCTCTCCTTAAATGGTGATTTCTGGGCTAAATGTCAGTTGCAAGCCGCAGCTGATGCTTTTCTCCTCCTCTTGCCAGTTCTGCCAAGACTCTCCAGCCTCTAGGCCTGCAGAGCTTCTAAGAAGAGCTGGGTAGGTGGATTTGCTGTCCCCTCCCATCTCCAAGTTCCTTTCCAGCCAAGACAAGCAGCAGTCGGCACCCTACTCACAATCTTCCTAGCAAGCCCAGGTTCTCCTGTGAGAATTCTAATGGCTTTTGGAAGAAAATGTTAGAAGTTATGAACGACGTCTTGGAAGAAAGACTCAGTTGAGACTGCAAAGTATTGCCATGGAGAATTTTTAAAGGAATAGTTCATGAAGAAAATGATGGAATGATGCTTTACCTGATAGTGACAGCCAGGGTCATATATATTAAATAGTGGGAAAGCTCTTAGATTTCTAAATTAAGCAAATAGTATGCAAAATTATGGAATACAGTTGTCCCGAGTAAAATAGCATGGACCCTAAGAATGAAGCAGGGAGTACATAGCAATATTTTATTTTTGTATTGAAATTCAAGACAAGACACTCTAGTAGGAAATCCATTCATCATCTTAATCATCATCATTTTATCTTTTGTACCCTGCCCACTTGACTGGGTTGCTCCAGCCATATACAGGTGAAACTCGAAAAATTAGAATATCGTGGAAAGGTTCATTTCTTTCAGTAGTTCAACTTAAAAGGTGAAACTAATATATGAAATAGACTCATGACATGCAAAGCGAGATATGTCAAGCCTTTCTTTGTTATAATTGTGATGATTATGGCGTACAGCTGATGAGAACCCCAAAGATGAAATTTTTAATCCAGTAGCTAATGAAAACAATTGCTTACATAAATGGACTTTTCCACAATATTCTCATTTTTTCAAGTTTCACCTGTAGAGATTGAAAGTTCTTTTTGTTCTACCTCCCCCCCCCCTTTATTCTGCATTTACATTCATTTCTGCTATTAGGGATGGAAGATTCTGTCAATTTTTAGTTCACTCAGTTTCTCATATTTGAAATATTAAATTTGGTTCTCCAGACTTCTGCAGCAATTTATGATTTTGTTTGTTTTTTTAAAAGGAAATGTTGAAAATTCCTCAGCAGTTTAGTACAAATTTATCCTAATAAACGGATTTTTAATGCAGTTTTGTCAACCGTACAGATTTTTGTGAGCAATTTCCCTTAATATAATGCATTTTTTTGCATGTTATTAGCACTTTATTCCTAATTTATGCCTGTTTGTACACATTACTTGGCTGGAAAATGCCACGGTAAAAAAAGTACAAATGTCAAAGGACGGCTTTACATCTATTTCTATGTTGTTTAGGAAAGCGTGGATTTGGTAAGGTCAGCTTGAAATATGAACTGAGTTGGATTTCTTCCCCCTTTCCCTATCTATTATGCTTTTATGTTATGTGAAGTTTAACAAGGGAACTCTCAGAGAGAAGCGGTCACAATAGAAACCAAGGGAGCCTCCTTACAGATATTCTTATCTCCCACTGAACAATGTGTGGTAGAAGCCCAAATCATTAAGAATGAAACCTGGCATCATTTTTCAAATCCAGAAACATCTCCAACAGCTGCACCCATCAATCTTTGTCCCACCCTCTGAATATTAGTGGGTCTATCTCCCAAAGCACAATCATGTTGAAAAGTGATGCCTTCAGGTACTGGGTTTTTGTTGTTTTTGTTTTTTGGGGAAATCATTAGATTTACTACTTTCCCTGTTACAGCTTCTGGGCGATTTGTGGCATGCTTAACTTTGCTGTAGTTTTCTTCATCATCATCTGCTGTTAAATGTTGAATTGTTAGACAAATTAAGGGCTGCTTCCTGTGACAATAGCCATCATAGAAACCCTTCATCCATCAATACTTTACAGCTGGCCAGCAAATGATTCATGTCACATTAAATTACTTTCCTGTTCCCTCTGCACAGCCACCTCCCATTTTCCCTGACACTCCAATTCATTAAGCAAGCCACGATTGAGACACGTGACTTGGAAATATCGTGTTCGGTAGCATGGGAGTCAGTTGCTTGCAAATCCCCATTATCCACCTTCCTTAGTAAAATGTTGTTTTACTCCAGATACTTTCCTAATAATGGATAGAAGCCTCCCTTATGAAAAACCCATTTCTGAAGATTTGTGCATCATTAATGATACCTTGCTCTGTCCTTCCTCTGCCACGAAGGCAGAGAGAGGCTTAACAGGAACCAGTGTTGATTAAGGTGATCTTAGAAAATTAATTATGCTTCCTAACTACCCCTCACTTAGTGACCACTTTTTTTCTTTTGTTGAAATCAGGAAGAAGAAGAAGAAGAAGAAGAAGAAGAAGAAGAAGAAGAAGAAGAAGAAGAAGAAGAAGAAGAAGAAGAAGAAGAAGAAGAAAGGTGGGGGCGAATTTCAGTTAAGTACATTTTCCTTTATTCCAATCTAGTTATGGGCAGAGATGAGATGGGTGTGTGTGTGTGTGTGTGAAGTAAGACCCGGTTGAAGAGGGAGAGGCAGAAGGAATAAAGAAAGGATATGTGAGAAATGTGATAATAATTTTAGCAGGAAATAAAGGAGCATTCCCCCCCCCCAACAGCTCTCCCAGGGTCAGAATTTTTGTCATTAGTATTCAATATACTACACTATATAGTATATTGGCCAAACTGTTGGAGGCAGTGAAAGATAGGCATGCCTGGCATGCTCTGGTCCATGGGGTCACAAAGAGTCAGACACGACTGAACGACTGAACAACAACAACAGTCTTCAATATAGAGAGAAAAAGGCAAATCGTAATCACTTCACATATTAAGGGAATTGTGTGTTTACATTTACACATCTCAGAGCCTAATTAGGGGATGGGCTGAAGTTCAGTAGTCAATCATTTGCTTTTCATGAAGAAGGTTCTGGGTTCAATCGCTAGAATCTCCAGAAAGGGCTGAGAACAGCCCGTCTGAAATCTTGGGAAGCCATATCCACTGTCAGTGCTCTTCAACCTTGAGTCCCTAGCTGCTGGTAGACTACAATTCCCTTCATCTCTGACCATTGGCTAAGCTGGCTGGGGATGATGGGAGTTGTAGTAGAACGGCATATGCAGATCTAGGACAAAGAAGGAAGAACACTGGTACTGAGCTAGAATGAATGGTGGCTTAATCTTGCAGAAAAACAGAAAGGGGGCTAGAACAACTGGGGTCTCCTCTGAATCTATCTATCCAGTGGCGGAGGAAGGGGAGTGGGGGGGGTGCGGGCTACCCCAGGTGCCATCACTGAGGCGGTGACAAAATGGCAAAAACATGATTTTTTTTTTTTTAAAGCGCTCACAAAAACGTAACAAAACACAGCTGGCACTGGGCACCGCAGCACGGGGGCCGGCATGTACCGCAGGGCCTACAGCGTGCCCGAGTCAAGCGTCTCTCCTGGGTGTTAGGGATGTGTGATTAATCTCTCCACACACACAGAAGCCATGACACTCTGGCGTTTTTATAGTCCTCGTTTATTGCTATTTACACAAACAGGCAAGAGCCCGCATAAACTCAGTCCTCATCACTGCTGCCAGTTGCCCGCACTGAGTTCCGCTTCCTTCTAAACCACAGGAAGCAAGGGGCCTTTACATACATACATACATACATACATACATACATACATACATACATATCCTTTATTTGACCAATAGTCAGAAAGAAAAAAAGAAAAAAAAATCTCAATACAAAATTATAGAACTAAAAAAACATCAGAGGGATACACAATTAAAATAAGACAGCACTAGTAAACCCCATACAGATAACCCACATCGAGGCATTCAATTTTGCAACATTTCTCTTACGTTCCGCAGTCTTCCGATATGCAGTGTGTGCAGAGATTCCGGTCGTTGCTCCGCCTCCGACCCGGAGCTTAACCCTTGTGGTGCCTGTGAATCTGCCTGCTCCCTTTCCTGTGTCTCCTCTCCTTGTGTTCCTTCCCAGCCCAGTCTCTCCTCCCCCACCGTGGGCTAGGAATCCCTTTCATCCCTGTTCACTTCATTCTCTCCCTCCCCTTCTGAAGCCCCGTCTTCCCTCTCATCTTATTGTCTCTCACACAGTTCAGGCTCGCTGGTGTAGCTTATGTCAGGGAACTCAGAGTGTTCTGAGGGCGCCCTAACACTGGGAGTGATGTGGTGGCTTGGGCGCCTGCAGGCTCCATGCTGCCTGAAATGGCAATGTGGGTCTTGCGTCTGCTCACTGCCTCTCCCTCAGCTGCCCTACTCACCCTGCCCCCAGCTGCAGGATGTGCACGCTACCCCAGGCACCCGAGCAGCTAGCTATGCCTCTCTCTATCTATCTATCTATCTATCTATCTATCTATCTATCTATCTATCATCTATCATCCATCATCTATCTATCTATCTATCTATCTATCTATCTATCTATCTATCTATCTATCATCTATCATCTATCTATCTATCATCTATCTATCTATTTATATCTGGAAATATTTGCATATACACACAATGACAGAGGTGGTAGTCCAAGTATGTTTCCTTCAAGCAGTGGGGAATTCCCAGGAGCCAAGGGCAGGCAGCTATGTACACCCTTTGCACTCCTCAGCCCTAACATAATGCTCTAGCCCCCAGCTGGATCGTCTCCCTCCAGCCATCACGCTGCGAAGATCCCTCGACCTCTGGTGTGACTTAAATCAGTGACCCAAGTCTACTGACATGGGCACACTCTATTTAGCAGAGCAGACTGAGCAACAAAAAGAGGCTTGAGGCTTGTGAAGGCATACTAGGAATCACGGATTTATTAATCATAAACCAGAACAAAGAAACATGTCGTCTCTCTCCTTCCGTCTCTTCCGAGAGAGAGAGAAAAGCAAAAGCAATACAGTGGTGCCTCGCAAGACGAAATTAATTCGTTCCGCAAGTCGTTTTGTATTGCGAAAATTTCATCTTGCAAAGCACGGTTTCCCATAGGAATGCATTGAAATTTTCGTCTTGCGAAGCATGACCATAGAAAAATTTGTCTTGCGAGTCACCTAAAAAATCACAAAACCCTTTCGTCTAGCGAGTTTTTCGTTGCATGAGGCATTCGTCTTGTGAGGTACCACTGTACAGTGGAAGTTCTGCTTGTTCCAGCAAGCAGTGCTGGAATGTAAACGGACATGTGACACACAAGAATCCCATGTCTGCAACTAAAGGTGGAATGGAATTTTCTAACACTGCCCACACTTTCCTTTTTCACCTAAGCCCATCATACAGCATTTTCAGGCAGGTTCTGGGGTCTCTGCACCTTCTTGGAACCCACCTTTGACACCTGCCCCATAAAGAGAAAATTACAGTGCTTCAATCTGGGGGTAAATAGGACATGCATGACCAGTGCCAGCTTCATTTTCTCCAGGAAAGGCCATAACTCCTGAATCACCTGAACTTGGTTACAAAGTACTCCTGGCCACCATTGTCACCTGGTTTGATTTTTATTATGCTTTTATATTTGTTGGAAGCTGCCCAGAGTGGCTGGGGCAACCCGATCAGATAGCCAGGGTATTATTATTATTATTATTATTATTATTATTATTATTATTATTATTATTATTCCCAGTTTGGAGATCAATCATTTAGAAGTTCTGTATTAATCAATATGATCAAATTGGTTTCATCAGAAAATTTGGACACCACCTTGTTTGTCTCCGCATTCAGGTTATTTATGAACAACAGTAGAAAGAGATGCTGAGTGTGGTTCTAATTCTCAAATCACATCATTTTGATGGTGAAAGTTATATACATCCAGATGAACTCTAGGGGAGGGGAAAATATTTTGACACTATTGTTATCTTCTTCTTATAAATGTTGGATTTTCATTGCTGCTTCATTTACCACTGTATGCTCATTCACATCACTGACATGCAGTGAATATTTGTGACTTACTTCTTCGCCACATATGGAAAATAAATAAAAAGTTTTTGTTTGTTTAAAAAAATACAATTATCCAGAAATCCCTGAACGACCCTACTTCTTAAACTACTCCATTGTGAGAACATAGTACTACTCTATTCTTTCTTGGTCAGACCACAGATATTGACAAGCTGGAACATGTGCAGAGGAGGGCAACCAAGATGATCAAGGGTCTGGAATCCAAGTCTTATGAAGAACTATTGGAGGAGCTGGGTATGTTTAGATGAGATATGATATCCACCTTCAAAGATCTCAAGGGCTGTCACATGGAAGATACAGCAAGCTTGTTTTCTCCTGCACTGGAGGATAGGACTCGAACCAATGGCTTCAATTTACAAGAAAGGAGATTCCAGATAAACTTCAGGAAGAACTTTCTAACAGTAAGAGGTATTTGACAGTGGAATGGTCTACCTCAGGAAGTTGTGGGCTCTCCTTTCTTGGAGAGTTTTAAGCAGAGGTTGGGCAGACATCTGTCATGGATGCTTTAGCTAAGATTCCTGCATTGCAGGGGGTTGGACTAGATGACCCATAGACTCCATTCCAAGTCTACAGTTCTATGATTCTATAATTTTACGTATTCCTATTTTCTGTTTCCTATTCAAGCAGTGATTACTGTAACTCTGGTCCATAAAAGGACCCACCCTCTTATTCCATGACTACTATGTTTGATCCAGACCCTTCAGTGAAGGATTTGGGGGCAAGCTTGTTAAAAATTCAAGTATATGATGTCTATGGGAATCACCCTTCCCCCACAGCTGTTGACATGGAAGAGCATCCAGTCATAGGAGTCCACATCTGGAATGGTACAGTCCACCACAGAATGGCCAACTCTGAAAACTGGGCCATTGAAGACCACAGAAACTGTTGAGGTACAGTATGTACCCTCCCCATTCTTATTTATATAGCCTTTGATCAAATCATTAAGTACAAAGGCTCATCATATGAATGAGCAGCATGTTTGTGACCAAGTATGAATGATGCTAATGAGCACCTTTTCTCATTTGTCTCACTTTGACTGAACTTTCCATCACCTTTGCTGTTTGGAGAGCCTCAGCCTTCATTTCAGTTAAGTCCTCACTGCAGAACCTGTTTAATTTCTTTTACACGACCGACCTTTCTCACACATCGCTGGCTTGCATGAGCAGAGCAGAGCCGTAAGTTCAGATTTCCCAGTCTGATGCCATTTTAATTGCAGAGAAGGGCATTTTGCTGGTGTATAGGAAAGAAGGCCCAATTACTCAACTCATTAAGCATTTGAATATGATCCTGGTGGGTTATACACAGGGAATGAATAGATTTTCTTTTTCTTCATTTTCTTTTCATCAGAATGAATGGATGCTTGAATGCTCACTAAAACCACAAGTTATAATTATGTAGCTTTAAAAAAAAAGAATTTCTATATTATTTTTAAAAATTACACGGCCAAAACTTTAGTTGGGGGAAATTGCAAATGGAGAAGTTTGTGGTACATGAAGGATCACATCGCCCATCGCCTTCCATCAGTAGAACACCCTTTGCCAAAGCCATGCCAAGGCCATTACCACGAAGATGCCTTACTTGAAATATTCCAAGATCTGGGCTGGAGACCTGTTTACTGACCTTCTTGTTCCTTGAAAATCCTGGCTCTCGGGAGGAGGAGACAAGGATGTGACTATTTCAATCCCTCTCCCTTGTGATTGATCAATTTCTTTTCCTGCATGACGCACTCTCCCAAGGATCAGGCCCGATTCATATGGTAACCAAATGTTCTGGGAGCTTCTTCGGCATCTGAAGACAAGCAAAGTGTATGAGAGGCCCTGAGGCATTGCTATGGAAAGTGGCATATGCAATGGCACTTAGGCAGTTCCTTCCAGCTCTCTAGCCTGGGTTCTGGCAGTTCAGATCACCATGGAACTATTGCCAGAAGCACTGCAGAAGCTGGACCTCTTCATATTTTATTTTAAAATGCTTTTTGAGAAGCCATATGTTACTGGCAGTGTGCAAGCTTAATATGCAGAAGCTCCCAGGTTCCATCAGTGAAATCTTCAGTTAAAAGGGTCATGGACCAGGTGATTTTTTTGCCGGAGACCACAAATAACTGCCGTCAATCAGATTAACCAATGCTACAATCCACAGGCAAATGGTCTAACTTGACATTTGTTGGGATGGATGAATCTGACAATTTTGGTTTCTCTCAGTTTCTCATTTTTCCAGTCTTGGGATCACTTCTTCACATTTCTTCATCTGTTTGTGGGGTTGGTTCTTTTTTTTAAAGCCCTCATGAGAATTCATTGGTGTTAGACTGAATATTGCTTCTGTTGTTGTTCAGTCATTCAGTCATGTCCGACTCTTCATGTCCCCATGGACCAGAGCATGCCAGGCACGCCTATCTTTCACTGCCTCCTGCGGTTTGGCCAAACTCATGCTAGTTGCTTTGAGAACACTGCCCAACCATCTCATCCTCTGTCGTCTCCTTCTCCTTGTGCCCTCCATCTTTCCCAACATCAGGGTCTTTTCAGGGAGTCTTCTCTTCTCACGAGGTGTCCAAAGTACTGGAGCCTCAACTTCAGGATCTATCCTTCCAGTGAGCACTCAGGGCTGATTTCTTTAAGGATTGATAAGTTTGATCTTTTTGCAGTCAATGGGACTCTCAAGAGTCTCCTCCAGCACCATAATTCAAAAGCATCAATTCTTCGGCGATCAGCCTTTTTTATGGTCCAGCTCTCACTTCCATACATTACTACTGGGAAAACCATAGCTTTAACTATACGGACCTTTGTCGGCAAGGTGATGTCTCTGCTTTTTAAGATGCTGTTTAGGTTTGTCATTGCTTTCTTCCCAAGAAGAAGGTGTCTTCTAATTTTGTGACTGCTGTCACCATCTGCAGTGATCATGGAGCCCAAGAAAGTAAAATCTCTCACTGCTTCTACCATATGCAATTCTGCATAATATACACATTTCTGTAAGCAGTTTCCCCCAACGTAGTGCATGTTTGCATGTTGTTTCCTCTAAAATGTGCATTTTTTAAAATGTACACTTTCCTCTAATACTTCCTAGCTTGCTCACAGAGATCATCCAGACAGGTGCTGTTAGTTTTCCCCATGTCATAGATGACTGACTAAGCTCAACTAGAAGTAGGGCATTGAGTGTTGCAGGTCCCATGCTATGAAATGTTATCCCAGCAGAAATCAAGTAGGGCAACCTTGCTGATAACCTGCAGACATCTCTTGGAAACTTTCTTTTTTTAAAAATGCTGACAGACCTATTCAGTTGTTTCCTTTCCTTTTTTTAATATGAGCCAATCATTTTTGTGATTATTTTGCATTCTTTTTACTGTGTTTTGTGTTTTATTGCATTTGCATCACCTTGATATTTTATGTGGGCGGCCAGTATATAAAAAGTACTTTTATAAATAAATGCATAAACTAACACCCTCATTTTTGTACATATTATTTGATTTGCATATTGTTTCAGGAAGTGCAAATTAGGTTTGCATCACAAATGTGAACCTAATCATATTTCTTCCTCATCCCTAGACATAAAATAGTATCCTTTGTTCCTAAACTAACCACAACCATTACAGATTCAGGTAGGTAGCCGTGTTGGTCTGACACAGTCGAAATAAATAAAAAATTGTCCAGTAGCACCTTAGAGACGAAAGCTTATACCCAGAACAAACTTAGTTGGTCTCTAAGGTGCTACTGGACAATTTTTTATTCATCTTCATGCCCATTACATTTATGTACATGGTTGTTTCCCTTCAAATATTACTGGAGTGGCATAGAAAGTTGCCTGCCACAGAGGCTTCTGGAAACACCAGCCCAATAAATTTTGCTACCTGAGGCAAAGGGTAAGGTGATACATTCTCCCTGTTCCATGTACTGAGCTACAACCTTTATCCACCCACCCACCAATAGTTGCCTGCAAAATATTCTTCTGAAAATGTCCACAGATAAAGATTCCACAGATCCATGCTTAGAATTTTGTAAACTGCCTTGAGGGTTGTTGTTTTTAACAATCAAGCTATCAGTTATTTGTAACAACAACAAACAACTGTACTAATAAACCACTCTTACAATCAGGAGGAAAGCTGACAAGAGAAGCAAGTTGACATGAGTTCAGACGTTCACTCCGTCGTGAAGTTCATCTCAGGCTGAGTCTCTGTCTGTCCACACAGTAGGTGTATGGGGTCTTTTGGGCCACATGACCTTGTTGTTGTTGTTCTTGAATTGATCAGCCTATGAGTTTAATTGTTGTTTCTTTGTGTATACATATTTTAAAGTTCCTGTATGTGATTCTTTCTCTCGTGATTTTACATGTAAATGCCTAATAAAGGTTTGATAAGTAGTTGTTGTTGTTCAGTCGTTCAGTCGTGTCCGACTCTTTGTGACCCCATGGACCAGAGCACACCAGGCACGCCTATCCTTCACTGCCTCCCGCAGTTTGGCCAAACTCATGTTAGTAGCTTCGAGAACACTGTCCAACCATCTCATCCTCTGTTGTCCCCTTCTCCTTGTGCCCTCCATCTTTCCCAACATCAGGGTCTTTTCCAGGGAGTCTTCTCTTCTCATGAGGTGGCCAAAGTACTGGAGCCTCAACTTCAGGATCTGTCCTTCTAGTGAGCACTCAGGGCAGATTTCCTTGAGAATGGATAGGTTTGATCTTCTTGCAGTCCATGGGACTCTCAAGACCTTACGGGCTACCTTTTGGGGTCAAATGCCAGTGCTTGGTGTGTCTGAGGCAGAAGTGGATGGAACAATGAATGTGACTCTTCCATTTGTACAAGAGGCTAGTGTCCAGTGCTATTTTTCTAGAGGAAGGGGTGCCAGAACTCACCATGAATGCCTCCCTTGTTCTCTTAAAATGGCAATGGCAACCACCTGAGAGGTGCCGGAACTGAGTTATGGTGAGTTCTGGCTGAAGAAAAAAAAGCCCTGCTAGTGTTTATCTACACACAACTTCCTATATCCCATCCAGGCAAGAAAGAGTCATTGTCAGAGTTCAAAGAAATAGCCCAGCCAGGCAAAAACACTTATAGAATCATAGAATTGTAGCGTTGGAAGGGACCCCAAAGGTAATCCAGTCCAAACCCCTGGAATACAGGAATTCGAGTAAAGTATCAATGACGGTTGGCCACCCAACCTCTGCTTGAGGAAAATGTGAAGCCAGGACAATCCCAAGGGCTGGATAGGAAGTCCCGGAGGACTACCTTGGTGTCCCTTACCCCAGCCTGAGGATTCCCACCCATGCCATATATAAATTCATGCAGAGTAATTGGGAAGAGATGTGTGGGCACAGTTTTAGCCAATCACTACAACACGAGACAACTGGGCATTATTATTATTATTTACCAAATTTAAGGTACTCTGCCTCTTGATGATCCAGTTGTGCATGCATAAAGCACTGTAGATTCAACTTTTTTGGCAAAGCCAAAGGCACAGAGGAGTGCAGCTTTCAAAATAATGTCTGGGAGCCCTGCGTTGATGCAAAGAACGACAGAAGCCTCATGCAAACATTCAGAGGAAGGAAAAATTGTTTACAGAGAGTGACCATAATTCTTCTCCTTAGGAAAACAGCCAAATACAAATGCCAGTGCTTTCAACCCTCCCCCCTTTGCTGATATTATTAAGTATAATCAGAAGGGGCAGGGGGACCTGTCACGATCCATGAGATGATATTTCCGTAGTGCCACTTCTGTGTGATGCTGCACATAATAATTCAATGGTTTTATTCTTCTTCACGGCTTACCTAAGAGGCAGCAGGAAGAGGAGAATAACAGAGCTCCAGCAGGATGACTTAAGTCAACTAATTATCAAGAATATCTCAACCAGAAGAGTGTCACTTGGACAATAGCCAAGAAAGCTAATTCCCATTTATGCCATTATTTCACCCCCACTGGCAATCTAAATGAACACATGTAGTGCATTAAGGAGATCAGACACACTCAAACATTAGGCTTGATTCATCTCCCAGCTAATGGATCTTCTGCTACTTTCCTTCCAACCGCCAAAGTTTAAGCTGCACACCTTCCGTGATGCTGTTATGCCAGATCGCAAGCAGTGTATGGGAACATCTGCGGTTGATTTGGTTGACTTGGAGAGACATAATCAGCCATAAAGCAGGTTCCTAATGGAAAATCATAGTGGAGGGGACAAGGGACACCCGCATCTTGAGTGCTTGGAAGATCAGCAGGATAGAAATGCAGTGAAATAAATGATAGGATGGCCAGCTTAATAAAGGTAGTACCTACAACCCAGGATGGGTGGATGTATCCATTTTCATTCCTTGCCTTAAAATTCAGTTTTCCACATCAGTTTGCAATTGTACATGCATGTAACATCTTCTTTGCACTAGTACATATGTATCCATGATCACTGCAGATGGTGACAGCAGTCCCGAAATTAGAAGACACCTGCTTCTTGGGAGAAAAGCAATGACAAACCTAGACAGCATCTTAAAAAGCAAAGACATCACCTTGCCGACAAAGGTCCGTATAGTTAAAGCTATGGTTTTTCCAGTAGTAATGTACAGAAGTGAGAGCTGGACCATCAAGAAGGCTGATCGCTGAAGAATTGATGCTTTTGAATTATGGTGCTGGAGGAGACTCTTGAGAGTCCCATGGACTGCAAGAAGAGCAAACCTAAAGAAATCAGCCCTGAGTGCTCACTGGAAGGACAGATCTGGAAGTTGAGGCTCCAGTACTTTGGCCACCTCATGAGAAGAGAAGACTCCCTAGAAAAGATCCTGATGTTGGGAAAGTTGGGGGGGCACAAGGAGAAGGGGAGGACAGAGGATGAGATGGTTGGACAGTGTTCTCGAAGCTACTAACATGAGTTTGGCCAAATTGCGAGAGGCAGTGAAGGATAGGCGTGCCTGGCGTGCTCTGGTCCATGGGGTCACAAAGAGTCGGACACGACTGAACGACTGAACAACAACAATGTAAATGCAAACACATGTGAGTATTGAGGCTGTACATGGTGCACTGTCTGCTGTTACACATGCTAGATTTCTTTTTGAACCCCTGATATTATATCAAGGAGCAATTATGTCCCCACATCCCCTTAATGCATTGCTACTAAAAGACTTTATTTGCTTCAGAATCAATCCATCACAGGCTCTTTTAAGGCAGATGAATACTGCACAGAGAGCCTGTGGGGAGGAGCATTCAGCAATGTGCAACAGCACATGGAGGTTCAAGTTGTGGTCCCTTGGTGTGGAAACCGTGTTAAAATACATAGGAATTTGCCCCTGTTTTAATCCATGGAAAATCGGAGAGTGTGCTAATTTGAGCACTGCACCACGCCGCCTGTTAAATAATGTAATATGCAAATATTTATACCCCATAATGAATTTGCTCAGAGAGATTGTTATCTCTCCAAAACCACCTTAAAAGAGAAGGTCTGTTTCTTTTCTCTCACGCACAAAGTAAATTATGCTTCCGCTAATGGATTTTGCCATATTGTCTCAAGCTAGGGTAAATTAAAACAAGAGTGTAAACCCGAGAGAAAAGATGATTTGTGGTTTATTTTATTAGTGCGCCAAGATGATCCCGTTCAGAGGCGACTGTTTCTGGTGGAAAATTGATCCTCTTAATTTATATTTTCTCACAAAACATTAGAGGTGGCATTTAGATCATGGTTTAATTCACACAACAATAATCATAGGCGAGAGCCAGCTGCCCACATTTTGCCTTTATGGGAATTTCAATTTCTTAAGTCTTCCTGCCATACAGTTTGCTTTTTATGGAAGGTGACAAAGAACCTGCGTTTATAAATTAGATTGCTGGAACAGGAGGGCGGGGAGGAGGGGGGTTGCAACTTGCATGGTGTTTTGAAAGAGGGTCCCTATGGCTTCCATAAGCATCTTGGGAATCCTGCTGTCAATCTCTATTTTCTAGACAGCATATCAAATTCAGCTTAATAACGGTGCGCCCACAAAGAGTGTATTGGATTTCAAGGAGATCCTCTCGAAAGACGGATTGGTTGAGTATTGTAGATTTAAGACAAGCTTCGCTTAGGCTCGTCAATTATTTTGCTGCTCTGAAATCAGAGATGGGGGAGAAATTTGGTTTCATCCGCATTTTAAATGTGAACCTACCTAATACACGATTCCCCAAACAGGATTGAAACGGAAATAACTTTTGAAATTCGGACTTCCGCAAATTTGGCGATGCAGTTCTCCAACCACATAATGTTCCAGAAATGAGCGTGTGGGGGGGGGGGACTTCGCATAAAAATGCATATTTTGGTGAAAGCAATAGAGAAAAATGTTAGGGAAATTTGCATACAAAAATGTATAATTTTAGGCAAAACGGCGCACAAAATGTATTAAGAGAAATATGTACTAAAATGCTGGTGAATTTTTTGGGGTGAGAAATATATATATATGTGTGTGTGTGTGTGTGTGCGCGCGCGCATATATATATGCACACACACACATACATAAATATGGGACACTGAAGTTTGAAAAAGAACCTGAGAGAAACCAAAATCACCCATCCCTAATCTGATAGGTCTAACTGTGTTTAGTCAACTAACCACTACTTGGGATTGAAAACAAAACGAAAAGAAAAGAAAACTCCAGATTCTTTCAAGAGTCATGTATGTCCCATTAGTTTCAGCACAGTGCGGTATATGCTACAAAAGTACATGGCAACTCTGACTCAAGTCTTGGAAGGAAAGAGATCCTAGAAATGGGACGAAATGTTGAAGCGAATTTGCTGGGTATCTATGGCAGAGTCCAGATGGTGTCCACCTGAGAGTTTTCAAAGAACTCACATTGTAGCAGTGGCCCAAAGGGGCCACAACGAATATGATAATGTGAACCCCAATAAATCATTTAATATTCTTCTATAGAGAATTATGGTAACCTGCTGCTTTAAGAAACAGATGATTTGATATGAGACCTTCCCTACAGGGAAAGTAGTACAGTGAATACGTCAATCACACAAAGATGCCATTCATAAGCTAGAACATAAGTTGATACATGAAAATGGCTGCACATAACACTGGTTCCCATGCATTGGCACACTAACAGAATGTAACAATCTCTGAGAATCAAGGTTTAGTTAACAATGCTTATTGTGCATGCGTATTAGATTAGGTAATATACATGTGTACTAAACTGAAATGAGGTAATGAAATATGATTGGTTAATTTGAAATCCTTTGTTTGAAATGTTATAAATACCCCTGCCCAGACCTTTGGGAGGGGTTGCAGATTTGCGAAATGATTTGACTGTAACCCTTATTGCTTTGCAATAAAGTAAACAAAATGGACTCCTAGCTCCTCTAGTCTCTGAGTTTTATTGGCGTAGCTCAGAAGAAGGGCATTTTGCCCAATGCAACATTATGAGAAATTGCTGATCTTCTAACACAAAATATGTAATTGCTCCTCAGATCAGCCTCCATACCTGAGTACTGGAAAGTAGCCAATGTAGCACCACTTTTTTTTTTAAGGGAATGCTGAAAACTACAGTCCAGTTCGTTTGGAGACTGTCCTGTGAAAATGGGTGGAAATTATTGATAAACATGAAATAACAAAGGATACAGAAGAACAAGACTTTGAGAAGCAGAGATAGCATGACTTCTTGAAAGGCTAGCCCTGTCATGCAAACCTATGAAGGGTTCTTTGAGAGTGACAACAAGCATATTGACAGAGGCTGACAGAGTGTAAGGGACCCCTGACCGTTAGGTCCAGTTACGGACGACTCTGGGGTTGTGGTGCTCATCTCGCTTTACTGGCCGAGGGAGCCGGCGTACAGTTTCTGGGTCATGTGGCCAGCATGCCTAAGCTGCTTCTGGCGAACCAGAGCAGCGCACAGAAATGCTGTTTACCTTCCCGCCGGAGCAGTACCTATTTATCTACTTACACTTTGGCGTGTTTTCGAACTGCTAGGTTGGCAGGATCTGGGACCGAACAATGGGAGCTCACCCCGTTGCGGGGATTCGAACCACCAACCTTCTGATCAGAAAGCCTTAGGCTCTGTGGTTTAGACCACAGTGCCACCCACGTGCTCCCCCCCACATAGTGTACCTGGACTTAGAACACACACACACAAACACTTTTGGCAAAATACCTCATCGGGGACTCCTGAGTAAGCTTAGTCATTATGGAGTTGTAGGTCTTATTTGGCCCACAGAGACTGCATGGCAGGCCACAGAGAGGAATAGAGGTCCTCTGTAGGCCCGTTGGGGTATCTAAATTATTGGGTTGCCAATTGATAAAATAATTAGTCATCTACCTGTTAGTCAATCAGTTTATTAGTCAATGACATTACAATAGATTGGCATATAACAGCTCCAGGGGCCAATTATGGCCCTCCCAACCTCTCTGTCAGGCCCTCGGCATTTTTTCTTGGCCACGCCCTCTCTCACCAGGTCATATCCCTCAGAACCTGTTTTGACCCTCAAGAACTTTGGCCTGGCTAGAAAGCACCATTGAACTCTCACAATGCCCCTTATCGTGGTGTGGGTGTGGGTGGGTGTAGAAACAAGGCTACTGGGCAATGCTTAATTTCATATATTTGTTTTATATACTGTGCCTCCTTCTGAGGGCAGTATTCCAATATATCCATTACTGGAATATTGCCCTCAGAAGGTTGCTCCAGAAGGTAATATAATCCGGGTGGGTTTCCCCAGCCACTCTGGGCAGCTTCCAACAAAGATTAAAAATACATTAAAATGTCACACATTAAAAACTTCCATAAACAGGGCTGCCTTCAGATGTCTTCTAAATGTCAGGTAGTTGTTTATTTCCTTGACCTCTGATGGGAGGGCATTCCACAGGGCGGGTGCCACTGCCGAGAAGGCCGACTGCCTGGTTCCCTGTAGCTTTGCTTCTCGCAGTGAGGGAACCACCAGAAGGCCCTTGGAGCTGGACCTCGGTGTCCGGGCAGAATGATCTCGGTGGAGACGCTCCTTCAGATATACTGGGCCGAGGCCGTTTAGGGCTTTAAAGGTCAACACCAACACTTTGAATTGTGCTCTGAAATGTACTGGGAGCCAATGTAGGTCTGTCAGGACTGGTGTGATATGGTCTTGGCGGCCGCCCCCAGCCACCAGTCTAGCTGCCACATTCTGGATTAGTTGTAGTTTCTGAGTCACCTCCAAAGGTAGCCCCATGTAGAGTGCATTGCAGTAGTCCAAGCGGGAGATAACTAGAGCATGCACCACTCTGGCAAGGCAGTCTGTGGGCAGGTAGGGTCTCAACCTGCATACTAGATGGAGCTGGTAGACAGTTGCCCTGGATACAACTGGTATCCAGTTAATTAATGCAATTAATTAATGCGACGAACCTCCAGTGAATTTTTAATCAGGTGTTCTGGGTCAAACTACAATGCACCCCACCTGTCCTTCTGAGGTCTGTCTTTTGTTTCACTTCCCTTTGATTATTAATCTAGGAATTTCTTAGTAACGGGAGTTTTCCTGTCCAGCGGCCGTGGCCGGTTATATCCTCTGCTCTGGGCTTCAGGGGTTAACCTCTCCTTTGCCTACAGTTCGGGGTCTCTCTTTATTAGATCCCCTCCCTATATCAGTTAGATAAGCCCTCTTAGCAACTCTGTGGCAATATCAGGGTTTCCGCCCGCTAGCCCCTCCTGAGGAAACTCCAAGACACAAACTACCACCCTCAGTTTAGTTTTGTCCTTTCCCTGAGTTCACCTCCTCAAGAGCCTATATAACTCGCTGGCCCAAATGAACGACGATATTTTCTTAGCTCAACAATAAGAGGTCTTTATTTCTTACATAGCATAACGGTTTCAGTGATGGTTCATAAGCTTAGTTTCATAACAGTGTAAACTCTTTCTTTCAGCAACATATACACATCTTCAACAATCCTAACCTAACCTAACCTAAACCTAACCTGGCCCCACACCCTCCTTCTTCCAGTCACCACTCTCCACACACTAACGGCTCCTCCCTCCTTTTATGATAAACCTGCTCCTCCATGGACAGCTGTGAGTCCATAATGACCCCCAGGCTGCGCACCTGGTCCTTCATGGGCACAGTTACCCCATTCAGGACCAGGGTGTCCTCCACACCAACCCACCCCCTGTCCCCCAAGAACAGTACTTCTGTCTTGTCAGGATTCAAGCTCTCGGCACTCCAGTATTTTGCCAAAAGCCACCCAGAGTTGAAGTTCCACAAAGAAGGACATTCAGAGCTCTGCGAAATTCTGAGAAGATGGCACAAGTGTCTGGTGCCCAAGTACGGAATGTCTGGAAATAAAATAAAACAAATTAATAGCCATATATACGTGCAGGTAATATAAGTTTTAACTACAAGCCGCAGTTCCTATCCCAAGGGGAAGAGAAAGGAATAAATCCCATTTCCACTCTGGCAACTTATTTTGAATGTTCTGAGTCATTACTTATAAAGCCCTGCACTGTCCATTTGTGCACAAATGCACTTGAGCTGGTTTTAATTAAAAACAACCTTAATAGCTGGCTTATGCTGTTGAAAAATAATTGGTTTTGCAGCATGATATTTATGTAGGAAATGTCCTCCTTTTATGAAAATATTCAGCTCGCTTCTTCAAGCTACTGAGTCGACTCCATTCTGTGAGCACTTATCGTTTTTTAAAAAGGCATGAACCTCCAAAATAATGACATGGAAGTAGCATTTTTGTTTTTTAATGGAATTTTAAATCACACTAACTTTAAGGCACCAAGGGATGCAGAAGGATACCCTGAATACACAGCTTGCTCCTTGGATTTGGTCAGACCTCACCTGGAATACTGTGTCCAGTTCTGGGCACCACAGTTCAAGAAGGATACTGACAAGCTGGAACGTGTCCAGAGGAGGGCAACCAAAATGGTCAAAGGCCTGGAAACGATGCCTTATGAGGAACGGCTTAGGGAGCTGGGTATGTTTAGCCTGGAGAAGAGAAGGTTAAGGGGTGATATGATAGCCATGTTCAAATATATAAAAGGATGTCATATAGAGGAGGGAGAAAGGTTGTTTTCTGCTGTTCCAGAGAAGCGGACATGGGGCAATGGATTCAAACTACAAGAAAGAAGATTTCACCTAAACATTAGGAAGAACTTCCTGACAGTGAGAGCTGTTCGGCAGTAGAATTTGCTACCAAGGAGTGTGGTGGAGTCTCCTTCTTTGGAGGTCTTTAAGCGGAGGCTTGACAGCCATCTGTCAGGAATGCTTTGATGGTGTTTCCTGCTTGGGAGGGGGTTGGACTGGATGGCCCTTGTGGTCTCTTCCAACTCTATGATTCTATGATTTCTCCAAAACCTTCCCTTGTTATTTCTCAGGGCAATTCTCACCTTCCCGACAAGTGACACCACATTTATATATGGATATGCAATTTTCATGAGTGCAGGAATTGCTGATTTGTTAGTTCAGCTATTAGCATTGTGAGGCATTGCAATTTTTTTAAATATAAAATTTATAAAAAAAAAAGAACCTGGAAATTTCTGTACTTACATCCCGTGGCAGAGCTTCATGCTCCGGCACCGGAGGGCGGAAAGCAGGTGGGGGCGGGGCTGGTGTGCGCCCTGGGGGCAGCCATGATGGAATCCCACCAGGATCACGCTGCCGGGGGTGGGGTGCTCCCCCCGCACTCCCCTTCCTCCGCCAGTGCTTACATCTGTATGAGGAACGGGCTCTAGCTCAAGAGGGGAGCAGAAAAGAAGACTTTGAGTGCAATCAAATAAAAATGTATTCACCCAGCACACATGGATAATAATAATAATAAAAATGGTATAAGGACAACTCACTGGTTACAGAGTTGGCGTGCCATGTCTGAAATGGCTCTGTCAAATATCTGATAAGGGATTGATAAGGCCTCAGGGTTTCCATCAAAAGCCTTTCTCAAGGCAGCAGAGGTTTAGGATCAGTTTCCCTTCTCATTGTTGGGCTACCTTTCCAGGCTGATGAGCCGTGCTGCCCTCAGGTGTGTTGGAAGACACTGTCCTCTCACTAGCATTGAAGTAAAGTTCACCTATCATTACATTTGGCATTTGTTGCCTTCACCTCAGGCAAAAGAAGGTCTTGCGTCAAGTTTCCAGGTTCGATACCTGGCATCTCCTGGTTGGGCTTGGAAAAGACTCCTTGCTGGGAAATTCTGGATGACCTCTGCCAGTTAATGTGGATGATATTGATCTAGATTGGTGTTTCCCAAACTTGGGTCTGTTTTTGGACTACAGTTTCCATCATCCCTCATCTTGCTAGCTAGGGATGATGGGACTTGTAATCCAAAAAGCAGCTGGAGACCAAATTTTGGGAAACCCTGGGCTAGATGAACCAATGCTCTGATTTGTGTTCCTGCATGTGCACATAGACAACATCTTAAAAAGCAGAGACACCACCTTGCCGACAAAGGTCCGTATAGTTAAAGCTCTGGTTTTCCCAGTAGTGATGTATGGAAGTGAGAGCTGGACCATAAAGAAGACTGATCACCAAAGAATTGATGCTTTTGAATTATGGTGCTGGAGGAGACTCTTGAGAGTCCCATGGACTGCAAAAAAGATCAAACCAATCCATCCTTAAAGAAATCAGCCCTGAGTGCTCACTGGAAGGACGGATCCTGAAGTTGAGGCTCCAGTACTTTGGCCACCTCATGAGAAGAGAAGACTCCCTAGAAAAGACCCCAGTGTTGGGAAAGATGGAGGGCACAAGGAAAAGGGGACGACAGAGGATGAGATGGTTGGACAGTGTTCTTGAAGCGACTAGCATGAGTATCTCCAAACTGTGGGAGGCAGTGAAAGATAGGCGTGCCTGGCGTGCTCTGGTCCATGGGGTCATGAAGCGTCGGACATGACTGAACGATTGAACAACAACAACAATGTGCACCTATTTGTCTCTTCTATGTGATTGGAAGGAATAGCCAGTGGACCTAAAAGAGTTTACATAAGTTCTAGACTGGAACATATAAAGAAACATGCCTTTGTGCTCACAAAGGAGTTGTGTTAGATAATGACTAATGGAGTGTTGGGCTCTTCAGACAGCACAGATATTTTATTTCATAGCTCCAATCCCACACACATTACATTGTGAGATGTTGATTGTGCCTCCTGTAGGCTTCTCCAGGTCCCATGTCACTCCAAATAAATGTTCTCTCTGAAGGCCATGACAGTCCCAGTGAACAGGCCAACACTTGCAACAGAATCTACATGAAGGCCTTCAGCTTTGAAACCTATGATTCATTGGTGTTGTATAAAAGGCCTTTCATCAACTCTTTTCTTTTTTGCATTAAAAAATCCGAGCCTAGAAATAGATTAGTAACAAATCAGACCAAAGTTTAGACCTGTTGTTCCAAATACATCTCACCTTGTTCACAGAAGACGTTTCTGTGAAGCCTCTTAATAGCACTTGTCCAGATTCTCCGGACCACAGCAGGCTTTTGACGGGTCGTGCAGAACAGCATTTTATCCCCTTGTCAAGAGGTGTGATCATGACACTATGATTAAATTTCCTTATTCTTTCAATTGCACAGCACAGATTCAGAATAAGCTCTTGTGGGCACAGGAAGTTCAGCAATGGAGCAACAGTTTTTGAACGGCAAATTACTGACACAAACAATAAATAAATGTTTCACAGAGGTAACCCAGATTCTATGTGCAAGGAATTTTTATTGCACATCTTATTTCTTTATTATTCCATAAGCACTGCCATTGTTCCATTCAGCCAGAATAGCCTCCCAGAGCCAGAGGCAGATTTAGGACAGTGCAACTGGCACACTGGCTGCCAAGCCTAGGGGGCGATACAGGATATGTCAGGTACAGAGTTGTGAATTGAGCAGAATGGAAGGCAAAAGGCAGGGGGAGCCACTGAAGTTTGACAGACCAGAGGACCTTTCAAAATGTCTTTTGTAACATATCCCCTGTCCTCCGGATTACAGCCTAAAATGACATGTCACAAAATGAAAAGGGATCGGGAGGGAAGAGGAAAAAAAGCAAATTCAGGCACAAGTTCTTAAGCTGCAGAGATCTTGTAGTGATGAGCTGCAATGGAACTACCGTATTTCATTGGAAGAGCGATAAAATTCCAACCAAAAGAGTTGCAAGTAGATAAATAGGTACTGCTCCGGTGGGAAGGTAAACTGCGTTTCCGTGCGCTCCTCTGGTTTCGCCAGAAGCGGCTTAGTCATGCCGGCCACATGACCCGGAAGCTGTATGCCGATTCCCTCGGCCAGTAAAGCGAGATGAGCACCGCAACCCCAGAGTCGTCTATGACTGGACCTAATGGTCAGGGGTCCCTTTACCTTTAACTTTACAGCTGCTACCAATTCTATGGGGAACGACCTTACAAAAAAAATGATGAACAAAGCAAGGGAAACTGGTGAGTGTCCCCCATGACAAGCATATATTTTGCACAGACCTTCTCAAAACTGAAACAGGAAAAAAAAAAACCTGGGATGTTCCTTAACAGCTTGAAGGTGAAGAGAAGCCGTGGATATTTCTGTAGCTTGCTGTGAAGTTCTAAGCATGATGTGTTGTGGCTCCAGCACTCTGTGTGACCTCTGTGCCTTGGACTGATTGGCAAACAGCCTATGTACCTCTGAGCTTCCCTCAGGCTGAGAAACAGTTGAAACTATCCGTAGGAAGAGGGCAGAGCGATGACCGCTACTATCCTAACATCCAGCAAATAACAGCATTCAGAAGTGAGAGGTAAGCCATCTGACAGATCTGCCAGCGCAGCACCTGAACTGTTTTCCCCCCCCCAGCTCAAAAGTAGTAACGAGGGGGGGGAGACAGGCCTCCAGCACATCTGTCAGATGTCATGGCCCTTCAACAAGGCTTCTTTTATCTTGCTGTGTTTACATTCTGATTGGATATATCTATATTGTTGGGTTTTATTTTCTGTCTCATGGCTAGCTAGAAAGGAATCTCTTTCATTTCCTAGCTGACTGCTTACACAGTGCATAGGATTTGCAAAACGGGCAAACTACAGTTTTGTTACATTTGTGGTGGTAAGTTTTTCCACAGTTATCACACAGCCATCGATGATTATCATCATCATCATCATCATCATTATTTATTAAATTTCTATACCACCCTTCATCTGAGGACCACAGATCAGTTTACAATATAAAAACACAAAAATAATTTGAAGGACATCCAAACCGGGCATGTTGTTGTTGTTGTTGCTGCTGCTGCTGCTGCCGCTGCTGCCGCTGCTGCTGCTGCTGCTGCTGCTGTTCTTTGTATACCACTTATTTTAAAGAAAAAAAATCTCAAAGTGGTTTACAACACATTAACAACACCAGTTAGAACAATCCAGAATAAAACAAATTCATGCTTCTAGGAAAGTTTTTCAGATCCTTATCTAAGTGACATTTGGGTCATGCTGGCCACATGACCCAGAAAGCTGTCTACGGACAAACACCAGCTCCCTCGGCCTGAAAGCAGAGGCGAGCCCTACACCCCATAGTTGAGTTTGACTGTCCAGGGGTCCTTTGCCTTTTTTTTTACCTTTACCTTTTTCTCCCTGTATCTTACGGTGAAATCTTTGGTCACTAAGCATTCACATCAATGGGCCAAGTGCAAGAGCACATTGACCTCTCTTACGTTTCAGTATCTGTTCCGTTGTACACAAAGGTAGGCACTGCTTTACAAAATACCTCTACGCATTTGGATGCTGCCACCTTCACAGTTACTCTCAAACCCTTATGAGCAGACATGCTGGTGGAATTCTCCCCCAATTCTTCTCTAGCTCGCCTTCAAAACTAACCCGGAGAAGAATTTTCAGCTTGCCCCATGCATACATTTTTTCCTCTTCCCACATCCCTCCCACCCTTAAATTTGGGTGTGTGTGTGAGAGGGGTCCACATTCCCTTCTGCATGGGGGCCAGGGGGCACATAGCAGTGATGGTGAAGGTCAGTGGCAAAAATTAGGTGACCATTTCCCTGATGGGAACCTTTAAAGCTGAAGCCGCTATTTCTTTTCTGTAACTGAGTTCTTAAAGAGTACCTAAAGGAAATATTTAAGTCCTGAACTCTATGGTTATAACAGCAGTCCACTTTTTTATTTTAAGTGCCTTGCTTCCATCTCACAAACTGTGGGATACACATTTAAATATAAACTCGATGAAGGAGGAGAGCTGTCGCTGCTCAAGACCGTTGGGGGCACTTTCTTAAAATGGGCTGCAGAAGAAATGTCAAACTTTTTTTCCCCTAAAGCCATCATTTGTCTCGAGATAAAAAAAAATCTCATAAGATTACATTAATCAGGTGGTTCCTCCCAGAGGCACCTTTTCCTTTTAACATGTAGAAGTCTTTCAGTCTCTCCCCATGCCATCTTCCTCAATGCCTGGAAACCCTAAGGTGGGAGAAAATTGCATACTATTTGCCTTCTTCGTTTCCGCTTGATCTCCCAATACGCCAAAGGGACGTAAAGAAAAGTGCATCACTTAGAGAGGGGCAGCTATTTGTCCTCTCCTCACTGTTGTGTGTGCAATTTGTGACCTCTTTCCTCTTCGTGGGTATGGGGGACAGGAGAGCCAGTCATGTCTCCTGGAGTGTGGTAATGGAGAGAAAGCAGCCATATAATATCATAAAATCTGCACGGTCTAATCCATAGATGCCAGCCCACTTTAGTCTATGGCTACAAATATAGATGCTGGCTAAGTCAGTAGAGCATGAGACTCTTAATCTCAGGGTTTGAGCCCCATGGTGGGCAAAAGATTCCCGCATTGCAGGGGGTTGGACTTGATGAGTCAATCAATCAACACCTTTATTGGCATATATACAATGAAAACAAAAACATACAAACCACCTGTATATATAATAACTCTACAACATACGAGGGAAAAAGGAGAGGAGAAGAAAGTAAGGTATCCTCAGCAGTCATGGTTAGATAGGCCAGATGTACTGGCTTTAATTTCATAGATCCTATTCAAATAATGAGCCATAACTCTAGTGAGTTCAGGGGAGTCATCCCTCAGCAGAAGCTGGACCGCGAGTTGTTTGTTGGGGGGGGGGGCCTGAGCCACATACAGGATACTGATGGGCCAAAATAAAATAAAAATGTTAGAGAGAGGGCAATCCAGTATCATGTGGTCCATAGAGTCCAGCAATTTCTGACCACAAGGGCAGAGTCTGTTCTGGTAGGGAATGCCTTTGAGCCTTCCGAATAGCACAGAAGACGGAAAGGCATTTAAGCGGGCCAGCATAAGTACTCTACTTTATAATGGTGTAACCAAATCATAGAAGTAGTTAAGCATCAGTCCATGATGCAGTGGCAGCCCCAGAAAGGCAGGAGAGCATACTGAGGGCTGAGAAGGGTGGAGTTTTTGGAATTCATTACCTAGCAACCTCTGCTTAATAAGTGCAAAAATATGTGATTCTTCAAATGACAAGAGGCAATCCACTGAAAAGCCTAGTTGCCTAAGTTTAAATGACTTGATGAGTCTCTTGGTTCCTTCCAACTCTACAATTCTATGATTCTATCATTTTTTTTAGGGAGGAGGTGGAGGAGGTGGAGCTGTGATCTGGTTCACTGGAGGGTAGAGACCTGTAGCTGAGCTCACACATTAGCTTAATGACAGGGAACATTCAGTCTGACTCCACTAGTGTCCCTGGAACAATTGTGCAGTGGGGAGAAAGTAATTGTAGGTGCTACCTGGGAGGCACAAATCCAATCCACTCTTTATTTTGCTCCTCAGGTAGAGGCTTCACTTTCCTTTCTGCATGAAGTAAACGAAGACTGCAATCCTAGCCCCGTGGACCTGGGAAGCAAACCCCATTGAATCCAACCTGACTGACTTGTGATAAGACACGGTTAGGATTGTACTGTAAGATGCTAGAGCTTCACTACACAGAGAACACAAACGTTCCCTCTCTCCTTCAGCAGCACTACGTCTACAGTATTTCTCCAGGCTGTGGGCTGAAGTAACGTCTAAGCCAAGTGTTTCACAGTTCAGGCTCCTAGAACTGCACATTTCCAAACCTAGAAAAGAGGTGGCGGTAGCCTTAATTAATGTGAGTGGAAGCCCTGGATTTTTAGCTATATAAGATAACAAGACACAGTCATAGTTGTACAGCATCCCGAGGGTTCCTGAAAAGGATTAATCCACAAAGAATCCTACTCTGTGCTGGGGAGAATGATGGGGGCAAATGGCTCCGAGGTCACTTTCAACCCTATTATTTTATGATTACACTAGAGCTTTTCTCTCAAACCCTTTAGCCCATGTACATGATCAAAAGCCCATTGGAAATGCTACAAGGTCTCCCCAAAGGGACTCTAGTGGCCTTTGGCAAAGGGACACCAGCCTGAAATGGATGACTTTAAGCCTATAATAATGGTCGTCCTCACGTCTCCTTTGCTACTCCCTTACTTTTGTTGGCTCATCGTAATGAGATACGAGAAGACTAATTTGCTTTATACCCAAATCAAACACACTGCCCTGGCAGAATAGAATAGGTTCACAACCAACAAATTTACACTGGTGTATGGTTTACTTGGGAAACATTTGCATGACATTAATACATTAGCATAATGTGACTTTCAAAGTCCACCTTGCCCGGATGCCCATATTCCAGCTGGAGCTACAACTAAAACTAACAGGAGAAAAATGATAAGAAGATTATTCTTATTCAGGACTAAGTATCCAGTTTTTGGTGGGGGAAGGTATATGCCTCCATATTTTTATTTTTATTTTTACTATATCCTGATGAATTTATGCATTGAGGTTGCAGCAGATGTAGTCATAAGCAACCTAAGGAAAGCCCTGCCTGCTGACTTAAACCAATGGCCCATCTAGTCCAGCATCCTTGTCCTGTGCCTATGAGAAGCCCATTCATGAATGTAGTCATATCACACTGCAGTCATCAAATGGCAAGCATGTGTCTGTGTAGATGTATTGTGTAGAACCCGGTGGAATGAATCACAGCAATAGTTTTAGTTGCGAGGGAAATGTAGCAGTATCGATAAAGAAAGGATATTGATGTATTTGATGCAAACATTCCAGCTAAAAATTCATTTAGGATCTTTCTGATTGATAGTGATGATGGTGGTTATGACAACGACAATGACAACAGCAGCAGCAGCAACAACAACATTACTTGCACTCCACCCATCTGTCTGGGTTGCCCCAGTCACTCTGGGCAGCTTCCAACTAATATAGAAGCATAAACAAACATTGATAGAATCATAGAGTTGGAAGAGACCACAAGGGCCATCCAGTCCAACTCCCTGCCAACCAGGAAACACCATTAAAGCATTCCTGACATATGGCTGTCAAGCCTCCGCTTAAAGACCTCCAAAGAAGGAGATTCCACCACACTCCTTGGAAGCAAATTCCACTGTCGAACAGCTCTTACTGTCAGAAGGTTCTTCCTAATGTTTAGGTGGAATCTTCTTTCTTGTAGTTTGAATCCATTGCCCTGTGTCTGCTTCTCTGGAGCAGCAGAAAACAACCTTTCTCCCTCCTCTATATGACATCCTTTTATATATTTGAACATGGCTATCATGTCACCCCTTAACCTTCTCTTCTCCAGGCTAAACATACCCAGCTCCCTAAGCCGTTCCTCATAAGGCATCGTTTCCAGGCCTTTGACCATTTTGGTTCCCCTCTTCTGGACACGT
The DNA here is from genome assembly GCF_009819535.1 of Lacerta agilis. Taxonomy (NCBI): domain Eukaryota; kingdom Metazoa; phylum Chordata; class Lepidosauria; order Squamata; family Lacertidae; genus Lacerta; species Lacerta agilis. Next base: position 78,602,689 of record NC_046318.1, on the reverse strand, counting down.
CCCAGCTTGTCAGTATCCTTCTTGAACTGTGGTGCCCAGAACTGGACACAGTATTCCAGGTGAGGTCTGACCAGAGCGGAATACAGTGGTACTATTACTTCCCTTGATCTAGATGCTATACTCCTATTGATGCAGCCCAGAATTGCATTGGTTTTTTAGCTGCTGCATCACACTGTTGACCCATGTCAAGTTTATGGTCTGCCAAGACTCCTAGATCCTTTTCACATTTACTGCTCTCAAGCCAGGTGTTACCCATCCTGTATTTGTGCCTTTCATTTTCATTTTTATTTTTTTATTTTTTTTGCCCAAGTGTAGTACTTTACATTTCTCCCTGTTAAAATTCATCTTGTTTGCTTTGGCCCAGTTCTCTAATCTGTTAAGGTCATTTTGAAGTGTGATCCTGTCCTCTGGGGTATTAGCCACCCCTCCCAATTTGGTGTCATCTGCAAACTTGATCAGGATGCCCTCAAGCCCATCATCCAAGTCATTGATAAAGATGTTGAATTAAAAACTTCCCAATGGTGGTACAATGAAGATGGATGTCTCACTGCTACTACAGAAGTTGCTCACAAAGCCACAAACTTCCAAGTTTATCTTCTTGCTTTTATTCCACTACATGAAATGAAGCAGGATTAAAATTTCCAGAGATCAGCGTTCTCTGTAACCCAATTACTTTCCATTACTTTTCTTGTTTTATTCCTAGACTTGCTAATCAAAAAGGTGCAGAATAATTCTGCCAGCATCTATCTTCCCTATTCAAATTTCCCCCAAAATAAGCTTTGATATGCTTTTAAAAAAAAGGAACAGCGACGTTTGATCCAGACTGCCATCAAGTTTGTTTTTAATTAAAATGCTCAGTGTTTAAGAATAACCTTGCTTGTTATCTATAAAGGATCCTTGCAGCTCACGCTAGACCTATCAAGAGATGCAAAGATTCATGTTGGTTTTGCACATTATAAATAATAATAAAAATCATGCCTAGTAAACCAGGATAAGATATAATGGGAGAACAAAGTGGTTTGTCTAGTCACAGTAGAGCATCTTGTTTAGGCAGAAGGTCCCAGGTTCAAACTTTGGCAATATCCAGCTAGGGGTGGGAATGTCCCCTGGCTGATATCCTGAAGAGCTGCTGCCAGTCAGTGTAGACAACATTACATTAGATGGATCAATGTTCTGACCTAGTATAAGGTGGTTTTTGTGTTCCACATGTTCTCTCCATTAACAGAGAACAGACTAGATACTTTCCCCCCCTTATGTGAACCTCTTTGAGAGTACCGGTAATTGACATAAATAAACAAAGGATGCAAGGCTTTGGAAGGAAGGTTAAGCATTCATGTCTTTTATTTCACATGTGAAGCCACAGAGGAAATTGTGACTCAGTTTCATTCACACCAGAAAATCAAGTCACCATTGATACAGGATGGACTCGAATCAGTTAAGTTAAACTATAGAACCACAGATTGGTAGAGTTGGAAGGGACCACAAGGGTCATCTAGTCCAACCCCCTGCAATGCAGGACTCTTTTGCTCAACATGAGGCTCACACCCACAACCCTGAGACTAAGAGTCTCATGCTCTACTGACTGAGCTATCCCAGCTCTAAGTGCTGGAGATGCAATGAGGCTGAGGGTACGTTCTGTCATATGTGGTGGACAAAAGGGTAAAAGAGTACTGGGAAATAATTTATAATGGATTGGGAAAAAAATGTTTTAAAAGTACCCCCCCCCCCGAAAAAAACAGAGTCCTTTTGGTTGGGGATAATTCAGATGGAAATTCCCAGGTGTCAACAAAGGCTATTTATGTATGCAACTACTGTGGCCTGTGTTTTGTTAACCCCAAAATGGAAAAGAGTGAGGTCCCAACTAAAGAAGAATGGCAACTTAAAACTGATGGAATACACAAAGCTGGCAGATTTAACTTATAGAATAAGAGAACAAGAAGAATATACATTTAAAGAGGACTGAAAAATATGTAATGAATATATGGGTGAAAATTGTGTACATTTGAAAATGTTGGCAGCATTAAGATAAATTCAACAGTGCAAATAAGTTTTGATGGATGTAAAAATGGAATACTGAATAGCTTAGTTTATACCAAAAAAAAAATAAAAAAAAATCCTTCCAGTAGCATTTTAGAGACCAGCTAAGTTTGTTCTTGGTATGAGCTTTCGTGTTCATGCACACTTCTTCAGATACACGAAAGCTCATACCAAAAACAAACTTAGTTGGTCTCTAAGGTGCTACTGGAAAGATTTTGTTTTTTGTTTTTTGTTTTGACTATGGCAGTCCAATACCATAATTCAATTATGGTGCTGGAGGAGACTCTTGAGAGTCCCATGGACTGCAAAAAGATCCAATATATCCATTCTGAAGGAAATCAGCCCTGAGTGCTCACTGGAAGTACTTTGGCCACCTTATTATCATCATCATCATCATCATCATTATTATTATTTGTACCCCGCCCATCTGGCTGGATTTCCCCAGCCACTCTGGGTGGCTTCCAACAAAAATCAGATACAAAAATATCACACATTAAAAACTTCCCTAAAAAGGGCTGCCTTCAGGTATTTTCTGAATGTCATGTAGTTGTTTATCTCCTTGTTTATCTCATGAGAAGAGAAGACTCCCTAGAAAAGACCCTGGTGTTGGGAAAGATGGAGGGCACAAGGAGAAGGGGATGACAGAGGATGAGATGGTTGGACAATGTTCTCGAAGTGACTAGCATGAGTTTGGCCAAACTGCGGGAGGCAGTGAAAGATAGGTGTGCCTGGCGTGCTCTGGTCCATGGGGTCACAAAGAGTCGGACACGACTGAATGACTGAACAACAACAACATGGCAGACCAACATGGCTAACTACCTGTAAGTGGCTTAGTTTATGTAAAATATGCAGGTATCTATGGCACGTAAATTGAACCATGGAAAGAGAAGAAGGGAAGTCATTGGTATTTTAAGGTTGTTCAAATGAACTAAAATGTAAAATAGAAAAACTTAATAAAAATTATACAAAAAAGAAAGAAAGAAAGATGCAGGATGGACAAAAAGGAGGACCTTTTCACATATCACATAACGAACTATGGAATCCACTGCCAGAAGATGTGAACTTGGTCATTGGATTGAATTGCTTTAAAAGGACATTAGACACTAAAGATGCATCTAGCATATTTTCACCAGTCATGCTAGATCATGTTTCTCTGAAGTGGTATACTTGTAAAAAGCACTTCATCGTACAATTAACTAGGGAGGTTCTATTCATCCTCCGCTTATGAACTTTGCATCCTATAATTGCTTTCCATGCAATGAGTAAGAGAGACACAGAGCAAGGCCCCCCTCCCCCCGCCCCCCGTGGTGGCACGTACTCTATGAAACACCTTGCCCAGGAAATACCTTGTTATGAAACAGCTCTGTTCTCCTTCCAGCTGATAAAAACTGAGGTTCCCCGCAAGGTGTCTGCTGCTTGCTGCTGCTTCTTGATCTGTTGTGATGCTTTAAAATATTCTGTTTACCTTCCTGTACTTAGTCAACCATTTATTTGTTAAGGCAAGATGCATCCCCCCCCCCCTCTGTAGAATTCAGTCATAATCATTGTGGCCATCATAATCCAAACCTATTTTGTGTCTCTCAGATTTCCTCGGATGTTTTGTCTGAGGAGGAATCTCAGAATTCACCTCCAATTTCTCTTGAGGCCAGTTTCCAATGTCAGCTCTACTGTAGTTCTACCTCTTGTTACTTTTTAAACTTCTGCTTCAATGTATTTCCCCCCTGCACCACACCAAGTCATCACAGCCTGTTAAATTTATTTTTGCATGAACTCTCGCTGAGCCTTCTCCTCACAGTAATGCTCTGCATCTTTCCAGGTAAACAAAAGAAAAGGTGGAAAACCAAAGTAAAATAGCCCCCATAAACTGATAAAATAATATTACGGAGAAACAAGTCCTATTGTTCTTGAAATGAGCACACACAACTACCTGTCACCTGTTGATAGTGAACAGAGATCTCAGTCCTAATTCTTTTAAAAAACAAAAACTTGCCAAGGCACCAAAGGCTGTAAGAGAGGCAGATCTCCCAAGGGGCACTGTGTCTCCAACAGGCTGCCATCCATTTCATCCCATGAGTGGCACCAGTTAGGGTGTGTGGAAAGTATAGACCTTCCTCTCTCTGTGTGTGTGTCACTGTTTCTGACAGTCCCAGCTGCTAAATCTTTAAAGAGAAAGAGTGTGGTGTTAAGGGGACAAGATTTTGTGGACTGAGAAACTGTTGAGGGCTTGTGGGAAGGCTGGCTGATCTTCCAAACAGATCTGAAATAATAATAATAATAATAATAATAATAATAATAATAATAATAATAATAATAATTCAATAGAAAAATAGGCTTCTACACAATTTATAAAGCATGAAAACCCTTTACACAATGGTTAAAATATAAACATCTATAATTAAAATGTGCAATAAAACAATCCCATTAAAATAAACATCCATAATTGAAGTAAGCTATAAAACAACCCCACTAAAACATTAAAATACAGTAAGCATCAATAATTAAAATACACAATAAAACAATCCCATTGAAACAATACTGCAACTAAAGCAGGATACTCAGGTCAAGTGACGAAGGGGATGCCTGTGTAAACAGGTGCATCTTCAAAAGCCCGCAGAATGCCAATGCAGATGGGGTTCCCTCATATATCAGTGGGGAGTTAATTTCATAAAACCAATGCTAGCAGTGAAAATACCCACCTCTGCATTGCCGTAACCCAATATCATTCAGATTGCAACAAAACTAACTGGGTTCCATTTCTTTACCTTAACATCTTTGCAGGGCAATGTAGGTGAGCAAGCAGATGTATTCCCTGTGTCATTTCCAAGTCTGAACTATGGAATCCACTGCCACAAGAGGTAGGGCTGACCACCAACTTGGATGAATTAAAAAGAGGTTTAGGCACATTCATGGAGCATAAAGCTATTAATGGCTACCAGCCATGAAGGCTTTGCTGTGGCTCCACAGCTGGAGGCAGATAGCCTCTGAATACCAGTCTCTTGGAGCCACAGGTAGGAAGAGTGTTGTTGCACTCAAGTTCTGCTTGCAGGCTTCCCACAGGCATCTGGCTAGCCAATGGGAGAAGAAGGAGATGCTGGAAGATGGACTTTTGTGTGATCCAGCAGGAATGCTCTTATAATTCAATCCAACGTGAGCAGGGTCAAACTTTCCCATTCATACCCACTTTATTGTTCAATCTGTGTTCCTTTCTCTCCCTCCCCACCTCCCTTTCCTTCTCTCTGTATGTACAGATGGTTTCAAGATGAAAGAAAACCACCGCTTAGCGCTTCCTTCCTTTGCCTCTTCTAGCTGGAGAAGCCAAGAAGGGGACTTGATGAATCCTGAAAAGGAACGCATTACAAAAGGAAAGGAAGCGCATATTTCCTATATAAATTATTGTCATGCAAATGATCCTCTTGTTTCCTAAATAGTGCCCTAATTGTCAAAAAGGAGAGAAACCACAGCAGACTCAAGGGGAATACACTGAAACCAACATGTAAACAAGGATATAAAAGATAGATCAAAACCCTTTATAAGTTACACAGGATCTAATAACTGGAGGGACTGGGCTCATTACAGACAGAAGAGGAAATAACAAAGGGATAATGTGAACAGCAGGGAGGGAAACACACACCCACACCCATCCCTTTGAATAACACAAGGCACTAAACAAATAAAATGATTGCATGCTATAGACGGCAAACAATGATGTGATAAAAAGGGGATTCTCTGAAGGTTTATCAGAAGAATGAGATACAACAGGGGGAAAGGAACAGAGCTGAAATATTAAATAATTGCTCGTCATCTGTCAACGGAAATGGGAAAGGAAGGAGAAGATATTTTGCAGGTGTCCAAAAATGGCTCCTTCAGGAAGTTTAGGAACGTGGAAGTGATGAAAGCCTGGTTCTAAGGAATTTTGTGGTGACAGGTTCTGAAAAGAATGGTTAGGTACCAGTTGCATGGAATATGCAATGTCTTGAGACCTGGGGGAGCATGTTGAGCAAGGGTATGAGAAAAGCGAATGTCCCGAATTTTATACAGGCATGTAAAATCCACTGCATATCAGGGTCAGCACCAGAGGCAGGCATTGCAGGGCTCCTGTCAAGGCCTTCACTCCTTCTAGGAAGTGTGAGTGTAGTGGTTAAGAGCGGTAGACTCGTAATCTGGGGAACCGGGTTCGTGTCTCTGCTCCTCCACATGCGGCTGCTGGGTGACCTTGGGCTAGTGACACTTCTCTGAAGTCTCTCAGCCCCACTCAACTTACAGAGTGTTTGTTGTGGGGGGAGGAAGGGAAAAGGAGAATGTTAGATGCTTTGAGACTCCTTCGGGTAGCGACAAAGCGGGATATCAAATCCAAACTACTCCTCCTCTTCCTCCTCCTCCTCCTCCTCCTCCTCTTCTTCTTCTTCTTCTTCTTCTTCTTCTTCTTCTTCTTCTTCGAAGCCACTACTACTTTAGAATCTCCTTGTCCTGCAGTTCTACCTCCTTGCTTTCACGGCCTGTTCACCTGTCCTCTCTAAGTCTGAGTGATGGTGAAGTTGCCACTACTTCTCTCTGGGAAGCCATTTGAGCAATTGGTTTCTCACATTTTTGGCGTTCTTCCTGCCTTTGTTAAATTTTTCAAATTCTGTTGTGAAATCTTAGCTTAGCCCTGCTGAGAGCCTTTTTGGCAGAGGAGCCGCAGTTGCATTATCTAAATGAGATGAAATATTGATCAATAAATGGGATATTGGAGTAGTGCAGGAAATTCCCCTCTGAGTAGTTCAGATGTTCCTTTGACTGAAGCGGCATGAACAAAACTAATGTTTACACTGGGAAAGGTATGGAGAATGCAGGTAAATAGAGTGGTGTTTTCTGCCCCTTCCCTCTTTTGCTCCTATAAGACTACAACTTGGGGGGTGGGGGCCATCCAATTAAATTGGCTGGCCATGGACAGAGCAGACCAAATAAAGTGCTTTTTCACACCACACACGTCACTGCTATGTTGTGTTGTTATGGCTACAAGCTTTGATGGTTTTTAAGGTAGGGTTAGACATGGAGACTTACAGAAGCTTAAAGATTCCTGAATGCTCTGAGGAATTTTCCAGTTTTACATCCGAGTGGTTTAACAATCAATTTCTCTTCCTGGGGGACTCCGGGAATTGCAGCTCTGTGAGGGAAAAGTGGTCTCCTAACAACTTTAGTGCCCTTAACAAACTATAGTTCCTGGGATTCTTTGGGAGGGGGCGGCATTATTCTTAAAGAGGTATCAAAGGGCTTTAAATGTAAAGTGCAGATGTGACAAGAGAAAGTTCAGGCAGCAAAGGAAGATGCAAGTCAGAACTTTGTCCGCCTAACTCAGTATTGTCAACACTGCCTGGCAGCAGCAATTCTCCAGGATTTCAGGGAGGGAGTCTTCCCCAGCACCACCCAGAGATGCCAGGAATTGAACCCAAGGCATTCTGCATGTGTAAAGCAGATGCTGTACCACTGTCACAGCTTGGAAATATATTTGCTTGAGATACTGGAAAGCCACTGCCTACTCCAGTGTCAGGCTGCCAGGCAAAGCTTACCTTTCCCCTCTCTGTAGATAACAGCACAAAGTGAAAGCAGTCTTTTGCAGCAACAGAGAGGTTTGTTGAACACAGCACAACATAGCTGTCAACGCTCCCTGCTGTTCCCCACTGCTATAATAAGGAAATTTCCCGCAAAAAAAGGGAAAGGTTGACAGCTATGCAGAACAAACATTCAGCGACCATTCTCATCCTGCAGGTGCGCCCAATTGAGTTCCTCCCACTTCCTTCTAGTTACTTCCGTCTTCCCATCTCCTCACCATGTGAACCCTCCACCACTGAGCCTTCTGAGAGGCTACCCTATCCAGACACCTGGGTCTCGGGCTCATAGGATGCGTACTTTCTAGTGAGGGAGATTCAACCAGCTCTCTCTCTTCCTGTTCCCCTCCCCTTGGTTGCTCTTCTCCCAGCTCAGCCGAACTGTCACTTCCCGAAATGTGTCCTTCCACAAACCATTGCTCTAGGCCGATACTATCCTTCTGCTCCAGAGGAGCTTCAGGATTAGGCCCTTGAGCAGAGGGAGACAGGGGCTCCCACCATTCATCCTCAGAGCAATACCCTTCAGTCTGGTTCCTGACATCCAGGCATTTCTGGAGTAGATGGAACTATGGCCTCACCCAGTGTAAGGCTGAGCACAGGATTCACATCACCAGCTCCATCAGCAAAAGTGCTAAGAAAGGGCTTCTACTTGCACAACAGGGGTTTCCCCACTCTCCTCCCACCCCCCTGCACCCCGGAAATTGGCTCAGGGACACCAGGGAAACCCACAGAACAGCAGATGGGGGAAAAGAGAGAGGAAATAGTTCCATCTGGCAAGCTGTAATGCTTGCACAGATGGAACAATTGAAAGAGAGCAATTTTGAATTCCACCCAGTATATCTTCATGTTCAAGGTCTTTTTCCTAGGCAATTTTTGTAATGTATGTATGTATTTATTTGCCTATGCATTTGCCAAGGCATGCAATACAATCATGGCAGGTGCAGTGGAAGCACATAATTAAGATATTGCTACACACCACCCCAATCTCCAAGAAGTGTGAGATTGCAGGGGTCCAGGCTGTTACTCGGGGTTTGTGATTAGCTTGGAAATTAGGCACAGAGGAGACTGCAGTGTCTTCATGGCATATGGTTTATTTATACATATGTACAACCTAAGTCTACTGTAGAGGGATTTTCAGGATTTACACCTCAAGGTGATTCTTTGTTCCTCTCTTAGGAGCAGCAGGATTAGGTCTACAAACAGAAAAACTAGCCATGCTACTTGTCCCTTTGTTATAGCCTGCTCCAGCCAGCCCACCAAGAATCCTGCTCGCTCCCTCTTCTCCCCTGCTTTTCAAACGTCTTGCAAAATGACACCATTTTCCTTCAGCCTATGTCACCCATACTTGGAATCCTAAAACCTGGCCTTGTCTGTGTTCGACATCCACTTGTGAGAGGAGGGGCTCAAACTCCTCTGCCGTCAGGCCCAGGGTAACTGTTTTCTTAATCGCATATCACCTTCTTTTATACTAAAGCATGGCTCTTCACGCCAGTCAGTTCCTTTCCAGGAAACAGTCTTCATTTCAACACTGTTGATTGTAACATTTGCCAGCTCATCTTCGTTCTCAAAGTGCTGATCAAACCCTAGCACCCAGGAATCTAGAGGGGGCAGAGCACCCGTAAAGCAGAAGAATATTTTGCCAGAGGAAAAGAAAAGAGAACTGAATTGAACAGAGATTTGTGTGTGTACAGCATTATCCACAAAAAGTAAGGAAATGAGAATCACAAATAACATAGGAAGAGCCTGGTGGATCAGGCCACTGGCCCATCTAGTCCAGAACAGATGCCACAATGCTAAAAGCACATGCTCAGGTCCCCAGCTGCTATACTACGGAGATATGTGCACCATCAACAGGTCTTCATCCCCAGATCTGAGTAATTAGAGTGTGATATAGCAAGAGAGGGGGCTTCCCAGGTACCCTGGTTCATAAGTGGTTCATACACTGTTATTAAATCAAGCTTCAGAGCTTCAGATAATCTGCAGTTGTTGATGTTGTCACATTTATACCCCAAATTTCCTCCAGGGAGCTCGAGGTGACATGTTTGGTTACCCCCCCTCTCCACTTCGTCCTCTAAACAACCCTGTGAGATAGGTGTGGTTGAGAGACAAGGCCACTTGGTGAACTTCATGGCTTTGTCAGGTCTCCCATGACAGGCTCCATAAAGGACTGCTGCTGCTGCTGCTGCTGCCCAGGACTGACCTGCTGGGCGCCTGAAGGGCCCTGCCCCGCCTCTCTCCACCTGGATTGGGGCGGGGCCTGACAGGTTCCATGAAGGACTGCTGCTGCTGTTGCTCGACAGAGAGGGCTCTTTTTATTTTTTATTTTTTAAAAAATCTATGTCATTTTAAAATTGTTACTTATATCAATGTTGCATTTTTAGTTTTAGATTTTATTATTTATGTGGAAATTGTTTCCCATTTGGTGGTGTACCTTTTGACGTGTTTTGTTTATTGTTTATGGCTTTTGTTATGTTGGTAATTAATAATAATAATAATAATAATAATAATAATAATAATAATAATAATAATAATATAATTTATTTATTTATTTATTTATTTATGCCCCGCCCATCTGGCTGGGCCTCCCCAGCCACTCTGGGCGGCTTCATCAGATATTAAAAGCTTCCTTAAACAGGGCTGCCTTATGATGTCTTCTAAAAGTCTGGTAGATGTTCTCTTTGACATCTGGTGGATGTAAATCTTGTCATGTTGTAAGCCGCCTTGAGCATTGTTTTAACTATGGAAAGGCGGCATACAAATAAAATGATGATGATGCGGTTCTAGTCTAACACTCTAACCGCTACATCTGATGGCATATGAGGAAGGCCGAAGTGGGACAAATTCAGAGCCGATCTCAGCATCTAACCTAGTTTTGAGCCCAGAACCTCAGGACGGACTGCTCATGGGCAGAGGCCTCTGGTGCGTGATGGCTGAACTGATTATTTCACTGGCTCGGTGGCATATTGGTCACCTCTGTGTTTGCCTGATGAAGCAGAAGATCCTTTCTGCAATTCCCACTGGGTTTCCTGCATCCCTCAAGGTTCTGTTCCGCTGCTCGTGCCATCCAGTGTACGTATGCAGCCTACTGAAGATATCATGAAACGCTGAAATGAGTAATCTCAGTCATTTGCTGGCTGATAACACACAGATATATATCCCTTTGCCTCGTGGCTCCTGGCAGCTCTCGGCTGTGCTCCTAGCGGAATGCCTAAATGATACAGCCAATGGAATGTGTCAAAGCTGCTACATACTAGGGATGGACAAATTAGTTTATTTCCATTCTGTGTCAGTTTCATACGAATTTAATAAGTCTGCCTCATCCTGTTTACTGTGGCCTTTTCATGTTCAAATTATACACATTTTTTAAGTGTGCGTTCCCCTAAAATGCATACTGTGTACATTAGTGTGCAGTCTGTTGGTTAACTGTGTTCTGATTCATGTATAAATCCAGATAATCTGAATTAGGCTGGTTCACTTTTAAATATGAAGCACTTGAAATTCTTCTGTTTCTCTGCATTATACTCAGTCTGGAAAAAGACAAAAAGAGATGCCAGTAGAATGATATGATACTGGATGAGTATTGTTGTCTTATTTCTTCTGTCCTGCTTGGCAGACAGGTAGGAAGTCAGGTATAGAGAGTCTTGGCTTTGTCCCTCAAAATGACATTACAGTGACTGCTTAGGAATATTGGAGGCATTTCCAAAGATCCTTATGCTGATGAACAGCACATGAACTGGCTTGACCTGGCCACAGTAAACAGGAGAGAAGCTTTCCTTCTATCTTTTGAACTTGTGGTGGGTTCACCTCTATGCTTCAGGTCATTCAGAATGGGGGCAGCTACTTGTTGATTTCAAAAGAGTGCTATTTGTTGGAAGTGGTGGGAGACTGAGCCCAGTTGATCCTTCCAGGTTTCCATTGTGTATGTAAGAATGTGGGGGTTGTGACACGCTGGAGTCATCTAGTTATGGGGTCCCCAGTGTGCATCCCATGGGCACCATTAGGAATCTTCTAGTGCAACCCCCATGCATTGCAGGAATCTCAATAAAGATTGAGATTGAGGAGGTGCCCTCAGCCATAGCCTTTCACACATTCCAAGGCCCCCTGCCTTTCTCAATTTTTAAATTGTTTTAGGGGGCTTTTTTTACTTGGTTTCTTTGAGGGGATACCTTTGTGTGGGAGGGTTGCCTCCTTTTTGGTCTCTGTGTTGTTGTTGTTGTTGTTGTTGTTGTTGTTTGGGGGGCGGTATTGTAGATACTCTATGCAAAAGATCCTTACTTAGCTCCACACAGTGACTTGCCTATCCCATGCTGTCATTCAAGGGCAGGTTGGGTGGATCACCACGTCATACGTGTGGAGGAAAACCTTAAACATGTAGCAGAGTTCAGCAGAATTCCCAAAAACAGACAATTCACAATATTTCATCCAGCAGAACTTTACTTGTGCTGAAGGCAAATAAGCATAATGGTCATAAATCCAGTACGTTCAGGATTGGCACAGTCCATAAGAAATCCACTTGCAGCACTTACAAAACTTATAAACTTATAACAAGACTAAACCTTAACCCTAAGCATACCATGTACAGAACACCACACCAGAAGGAAGAGGGACAGAAAGAGAAAGTGAAACCCAGGCTCCTTCTGGCCTTTATTTATAGTCAGCATGACCTTAATTGGAAAAGATAAGAGAACCAGTTCAAACCAGCTTCCCAGAAGGTATAACCCAAACAATCATGAAGCTGCCTTCATACAGAGAAGCTTCCAGTAGCTTCCAGAACCCTCTTGAATTAAGCAGAACAGGAAAGATCTCCACACATCAGATCAATACTTTCTGCACTAAGAAATGCAAACTGACACACCACTCCAAGAAAAACCAAGTCATGGATGTTTTAGCTGAGATTATTGCACCGCAATCCCTTGGATTAGATGACCCTTGGGGTCACTTCCAACTCTATGGTTCTCTTTTGAGGCAGGGGCTGGCCTTAACTGGAGCTTTATGAAGCTGGATCCCATGGGCTAGAACTTCCCATTCTTGGGGGAAGAAGCAGAGGTACCCCGTGCATCTTCTTCTTTCCCCCATATGGGGTGGGGGGGGGAGACATAACTCATCCCCCATCAGCACATGACCAGTGGATGCCACTCATTAACCAAACACTACTTAGGAAGAAAAGCTTCTGGTACAGAGGGGATGGCTCACAAGGGTGTTGCCCTCCTTCTATAAACTGGGCTCTGTGGACTCCCTCTCTTGATTGATCACAGCTTCCGATAGCCAATCACCTAGATCCACCTTTGGGAAGGGACTGCACGGCTTGAGCATGCTGTTTAATGGCGACCAATGTTCTTACATTCCAATCATCTCTGAAACTCTGTTGCATGGAGATGTGGAATGTCTTTGGTGGGAGAACAGCAGCAGCAGCTTGGGATGTCGGTTTGTAAAGACGACCGACAAGAGAAAAATGGAAACAAGATGGAGAAAATGTCTTTAAACCTACAGTCAAATATATGGCTCCAGTGGAGAAAATAAACATGGCACAGGCTTTGAGTGCTGCCGGAGTATAATATAAATCTTAGGGGGAGGTATTACTGCTAGCTAAGGCTCTAGTTATATCTCAGCCAGGCCATTTTCGACAGCATTTGTCACAATACCTCAGCAAGAACATAATTGCCCTTGAGCCTGCAAAGAGCAGAACAGCAAGGCTAATATCCTTTGAGATGTGTCATAGAGGAAGGTTAAAGGAGTGCTCTTTATTGTGCCCAAAGAGAGAGACTTTCCAATATACCCACTGAAGCCACTCCGTCTTGGCTAGAGTGAAGAATGTGAAAGCAAAGCTTTGTGCGGTGGGTGGGGAAGGAGACTTGGTGGTATGTTTTTAAAGGCTGTTCCTTTGTATTTCTTTTTCCTTAAGAAAGGAGGGAAAAGAACCACTCGGTATATTTTAAAACTTGAAATGCTTCTATGGAGAGACACAGTTTGAAATGCAAAGCAACAGAAGCTGCGGCAAGGGATGTGGCTATGTGGTGGACCACAAGGGAGCTGGTCCTGGAGGAAGAACTGTGAGGGGAGAGACTTCGTCAGGCAAGGCCTCCTTCCACCTGACTTGCTCCACCCTCTAGTCTCTGCTTCTCAATTTGTATTGCATTATTTTATGTACTGTGGGTTGCCGTTGTTTTATTGATTATAATTTAGAAAATATTTATTGTTAACTGTTGAGTGGATTTCTGTTTAACTTTTATATGTTGATATTATTGTTTTATACTGTTTTAATGATTGTTGAATGTTACCTTTTTGATGTAGGTTGCTTATTTTAAAGTTTTGTTTTATTATCACGTTTTTGTATTGCATTAGATTGTTTTAATGAGGGTGAAAGAAGAGAGCGCAAAATATGGTCTGAAGCTCAACATCAAAAAAACTAAGATCATGGCCACTGGTCCCATCACCTCCTGGCAAATAGAAGGGGAAGAAATGGAGGCAGTGAGAGATTTCACTTTCTTGGGTTCCATGATCACTGCAGATGGTGACAGCAGTCACGAAATTAGAAGACGCCTGCTTCTTGGGAGAAAAGCAATGACAAACCTAGACAGCGTCTTAAAAAGCAAAGACATCACCTTGCCGACAAAGGTCCGTATAGTTAAAGCTATGGTTTTCCCAGTAGTAATGTACGGAAGTGAGAGCTGGACCATAAAGAAGGCTGATCGCCGTAGAATTGATGCTTTTGAATTATGGTGCTGGAGGAGACTCTTGAGAGTCCCATGGACTGCAAGAAGATCAAACCTATCCATTCTCAAAGAAATCAGCCCTGAGTGCTCACTAGAAGGACAGATCCTGAAGTTGAGGCTTCAGTACTTTGGCCACCTCATGAGAAGAGAAGACTCCCTAGAAAAGACCCTGATGTTGGGAAAGATGGAGGGCACAAGGAGAAGGGGACGACAGAGGACGAGATGGTTGGACAGTGTTCTCGAAGCTACTAACATGAGTTTGGCCAAACTGCGAGAGGCAGTGAAGGATAGGCGTGCCTGGCGTGCTCTGGTCCATGGGGTCACGAAGAGTCGGACACGACTGAACGACTGAACAACAACAAGATTGTTGTAAAATGTACATTTTTTGTTTCTTCAGCTTGTAAGCCGCCTTGAGTATTGTAAGATAGGAAGATGGTATACAAATTAAAAATGGTGATGATGATGCACTTTGCAGAAGGCCCCGGGTTTAATCCCTGGCTGGAAATATCCTCAGCCTGAAATCCTGGGGAGATGCATTCTGGCCAGTGAAAACAGTACTCAGCTAGATGGATGGAGGGTCTGACTCAGTATAGGACCTTTGGGAATGAGGTCAACCCGTTAGAAGGCTACAGTGCCTGTGGTGGGTGTAGAGACCAAAGCGAGAGAGACGTGAGGCAGATGAAGATGTCCAGTTGCTGCAAAAACACCATGGTGTTTCTTCTCTCTGTGCTCCTGCCAGCGGTCATTCCTTCTGTGGTCACTGTTATGGATGCATGACCTGACTTTCTGTCTCCAGACGCTATGGTTGCCCGCAAAGGAATTGCCCCATGGTGGGCTTCATGTTGCCAGCCTCCATGTCACATTTGCAGACATCTTTGTAATGCAGAATTGGTCTGCCAACATGCAAGGTGCTTGAAGCCAGCTCTGCGTACAGCATGTCCTTGGGGATCCTGCGATCTTCCATTTGTGGGATGTGAAACACAAGAGCAGTCAAGTACAACATCCCTAGAGTGGACATAGAAGGGGGTGTCTGGACCAGCCAGTCGGAACTTCCTGTTTCCCCTGGGCTGGGACAGACTTCCTCTACATGTGACTAGAGGTGGGCGTGACCTCACCTGTTCAGGTAACAAAAGCATAGGACTGGCCGCCACCTCTCTCTCTGTGACTACATTCATCGAGGAAGCAACATCTGCTTAGCCAAAGGAGGACAAAGGAACTATCTCCTTATGGAATAGTCTCCAAGTGTATGTTACTTTTCTAAGCCAAGTCTGCCTTCTGGGATCCTATTGTGAACAGAATGTGTGAGTAAACTCTTTTTATACTTTTATAGAAGACTGTGTCATGTCTTATCTTTTATGAGGGAATAAGGGGAAAATACCAGGACAGTTGTTATAGATGCATTAGCGAGCCTGAGGAAACGCATCCACTGTGTAAGTTTAGAAATTGGTATGTTACTCTGCTAAATTGTGGAATTTGTTAACACAAGTTGGAAAGGCTATAATTAAACAATATACCCTCTCCTGCATCCCTGAACATTCCCACACCATTCTGTGGACATGACCAAGCCAGCATTGACGTAGCTGAGACAGGAGTAAGAACATGCTGTGACTGTGGGCTCGGGAGAGCACATCTTGGTTTGAGACCCTGTCCTGCCATGTGATGCCCAAAATCCTCCTGATGCAGTGCATGTGGAAAGCATTGAGGCATCACTCCTGAGAGTTCTAAGTTGCCCACAACTCACTTCCATAAAGCAGTCTGCTCAACACACAAGGAAGAAGATTTGATATCCCGCTAACATTCTCCTTTCCCTTCCTCCCCCACAACAAACACTCTGTGAGGTGAGTGGGGCTGAGAGACTTCAAAGAAGTGTGACTAGCCCAAGGTCACCCAGCAGCTGCATGTGGAGGAGCGGAGACGCAAACCCGGTTCCCCAGATTATGAGTCTACCACTCTTAACCACTACACCACACTTCCTCTTGGTATTGGACATTCACATCACACTCTTCCATATCTTTTTGGAGGTGCAAGCCACTGCCGTAGCTTCCTTGCCAATACGCTTGAACAGCTTAGTGTTGATGGAGAGGAGGTTTTAAACCACAGCTGCCAAAACTCCACCCAGGGTCCACCGGATTTCCTTTCTGAGTAGCCCTTTATTCACAAGCAATCCTCCTCTGCCACCGAGCACTTCTGACTGAGAGGGTCTCACTCTGGATCTTGAGGCACCATCTCTCCCCAGGTTTCAGAGCTTGTTCTGCCTCTTTTTCAAAGAGCTCACTTTCTTTGGGCAGAGACTCTTGCAGGTCTTCCTGGATGGTTTGCCAGGTCCTCCTTGTCCATTGTCCTTTGCCATTCCTGAGTAAGGCCACCTTCTGGGAGCTCCAGACCTTCTTCAGAAAAGGAGTTATATAATGTGGGCATGACACACTGTTTCCAATACCGTCTGATGCACCACAGAGAAACAAGTAAGGATACTAAAAATTGCCACAGTTTCAAAATACACTGGGTTGTGGTGGGCTGCAGCAGATACCTGAGGTACTGTTCTAAGATCTTTTTTTGTAGCCAACATGCCAGACAACTAGAGGAGCAGAGTTTATAGGAAGGGGTTTCCCGAACCTGACATTTACTTCTCTCCCCACCCAGCCCTCTACCCGAAACAAATGAATTCACACAAGATGCCGTGCCAAAAATATATCTTTAACAGCAGCAGTCGGTCAATCAATTCTCTTCTTTCTTGTGTACTGCCTTGAGAATGCTTACTAAACTACTCTGAGAGATCTAGGGGCTATTGATCCAAGGTGGACATATAAAGAAAACCACAGGAATCCTGGTAGATTTGACTATTCCCCTCAGTGTTGTTGGGTTGTTGTTGTTGGTTTTTTTAAAAAAAATCTAACCAAGCGAAAAACTAAAAAAGAAAGTCTCCTGCGCTTGGCCAGCCATACTATCTTTGCCCAGCTCATCTTTGAAAGCACTGGGGTAAATTGAAAGAATGAAAGCAGATCTATAACTTGAGTGATGCTCATTTGGAAATCTAACACATGCAGGCACGCAATGGATAAACACTTTGGCTGCAAGTACGATACAGAACTGCATTTCCAGTTATGTTAGTTATTCTTTTTTTCTGTAGAAATCCAATTTTTGCAGTGTACTTAAAAAAAAAAAATCAATGGATCACAATTTGCTCAAGACAACAAACCTGCCAACTCTGCCTATTTGGCTGTGCATGAAGTTCGCTCTCCAAGCACAGGGTTTGGGGTCATTCTGTCCCCGTCAGTTCCAGCAACTCAGTAGCCTCCATAAAACAAAGAGGAAGCAGTGGTAAGAATCCGGTTCAGAGTTCATTTGTGGAGCACTCAACTTTGGCTTGAGAGACAACACCCCCCACCCCCACCCCCGCAAGTATGTTTCCCTACAGAAGAGAAACAGTATGGTGCAATGGTTAGAGTGCTAGACTAGGACCTAGATCCTCAGTTATCTGTAAAACTTACTGGGTGTCTTTAGGTTTATCACTATCTCTCAGTCTAACCTACCTCACAGGGTTGTTGTGAGGATCAAATGGAGAGTGGGGCAAGCATGTATGTACTATTGAGCTTTTTGGGGGGGTTGTGGTGTGTGTTGTGTTGTGTTGTGTGTGTGTGTAATAGTTATGTCACCACCACTGGGCAAAAGTCCCACCTGCTCCATTGTCCTCGTTTTTTTTGGGGGGGGGACTTTGATTAGCAAGGTTTTGCAAGCAATTCTGGGAAATACAAGGTCCCTAAATGAAGTCAACATCCCTCACCTAATCTTTGAGCTCAACATCTGATCCTCAGTGACATGCATATGTTTGCTTATTTCCAGTCCATAACAGTTTTTCTCTCTCTTTTTGCTCAGAAATTCATTCCGATCCATTTCTACATTGATCATTTGATCTGGGAAGGAAATGTAGCAGAAGCCACTATGAAAAAGGGATGCTGGATTAGACTGGCTATTGGCTGATACAGCCCGCTTTTCCCTTGTTCTTAAAATGCCCTAAAAATGTGTGTTTTGCTAAGAAATGCATTGCATTGTTCCAAGAAGCGTGAACTAAAGTCCAACTTGCACATTGTTCCAACAGGTGTAGATCAGGATGCTTCATATAAGGAGTTGCAAAGACTGAGTCCCTCAATCAGCCTTAGTTTACTATGACTGATGACCTTTTTCTCTATGAGCCATCCCAGTGCCCATCACCGTATCCTGCAGAAGGCTGTGAGGAACCATGCAGCCCTGCAGATGTTGTTGGACTCCAGCCTCCAATCATCCCAGCTGGCTGGGGCTGGTGGAGGGCCACAGGTTCCCCATCCCTGTCTTACAACAGTGAAACCCTTAAGCTAATTCTGATGATGTGAATAAGTGGGCCATTTCCCCAGTCCTCAACCTACCATCTAATGTTTCCATTGGGCATCCTCATATTCTAGTATTTTTGTGACAGAGGGAGAGAAACATTTCCCTCTTCCTCTGTTCTTTCTGCACATCCAACTAATGGATGTTGACTGTTTATAAACCTCCAATGAAGGAGAGTCCACCACCATTGATTGCGGGGGCCCAGGGCCGCATGACAGTGCACTGTGGGCACATGCCCCATGGCATGCACACATGATATCAGCATGCCCCGCACACACCACAAAGCATGCTGACAACATGCACGCATGCCACAGGGCATGCTGGCATGCATGTGGATGTCACATGACGTGATCACAGCTGATGCAGAAGTTTTTTTGGGGGGGAGGCAGCCCCCTGATTTGTGAACTAAATGGATCTGTCATATATCATAGCAATCTGTCTTAGAACTGTGCACAAATTGCTTCTTGAAATCAGGGCCATCCTACCCACAGATGCTAGGGGTGTGGGGCACCCGGACACCCGGGCGCCGGGCTCTCAGGGGCGCCAGGCCGAGAGTCCGGGCCTGGGAATTGAGTCCAGGGAAGAGCCCGCCCATCAGTCGGAGCGCCCCGGTGGGCTCTTCTGCTGCGGGCGACTGAGCCAGCGAGATGCTGAGGCAGCCAGCCGGCTCCGCTCTCCTGTTTGCCTGGGACTGGGCATCCTGGGGGGTGGAGCGCAAGGCTGATCTTTGCACCCTGGTGCTGCATACGTTTAAGACAGCCCTGATTGAAATCCCCCACCCTGTTCATGGACACAGAAATGGAAAGGACCACTTCTCCATTTCCCCCAGGACAGGGGAGAATCTCTTCACCAGTATCTCACCTCTAGCAGTTCTGGTGGCACCATTTCTTTCCATTTCTTTCTATTGAATCCTTCGCAGACCTAGTGCCATTCTGGGATAGTGGGTACAGTGGCATAGAGGGGAGGGTTGCACAGGGGTGTTTTCCCTTGGTGCAAAAATATTAGGGGCACAAAACACCCAGTGCTGCCTCAATACAGCTGCACATTTCCATTGCTGGGCTCCATTGAAAACAGCTTCTCCATACGAACCAGGACGTGATCTCTCCAGACAGTGGAATGACCGTTCTCTTATTATCTTTGTGACTACGATTTCCTGGGTGATGTGGTTGCCACTAGGCAGTTGAATGTGCATTTGCGTGGTCAGGCAAAGTCCCCCCAATCCCCAGGCAGCCCCTGAGTGGAATAACGACACAAGACAACGTGCTATGGGATTAAAATTAGGCCACAACTTTAGATGCCTCCCCCCAAGACCCCTTTAATGGGAACCCTGATATCGAGATGCCATGGGGGCATGGGGTCACCACCCCAGCCCCCCCCCCCTTATGAAGATGACTAAAGGATTCCGCCCAAGGCCTGCAACCGTCAAAGTTGTGACGTATTGCTACGGGAAAGGTGAAACCTGCCAATGCAGGGAAATTCCTTTCCGGCCCTTCAACAGTGGCCTTGACATAGCAGCACCTGCGTGCCTGTGTGCCTGTGGAAAAGAGGTTAACCTGCAACATGAATACGTTAATTGAGGGAGTGGAGGGTAGGAGAAGCTCTGGAGCACGACTGGTGCTCCCAGGTATGTAAAACCTTCTATTGTGTGGTTCTGTGTTCCCTCCCCTTACCTGGCCATCCCCCTGGCGACACCTTCCCCAGGCGGGATCGGGCAGCTGACTGTGTAGGCGGAGACCACAGGTATCCAGCCTGAGAAGGTGAAGCCAGCCCGAACTACCAGGAGCTGCTCTGGGATGCAGGCGGCTGCGCGCGACCACGCAAAATGCACACCCCGTTTGATGTGGGGAACGGTCATTGTACTCTGTCCATTTACATTCTTCCCACCCCTGCATCTGGCCCCAGGCACTGGCAACCTATGCTACGCCACTGAGTGTGTGTGTGTGTGTGTGTGTGTATGCTTGGGGCTGGCAGGGAATGAAAAATTATGTAACATGGCCTCTAACTTGTCCCCAGCTATTCATATGAGACTCTCTTTTTTGAGGGGGGGGTTTTAAATGCTAGCTTAATCAGCAGTGGGTGGGGGGCGCCTTAGCTCCCTCTCTGAAGAATCCCCTGTGCTTGCCAACAATGGAGGAAGCAACTTCAACACTGGGGAAGAGAAGGGGAAGAGAAAGCTCAGAGTCCCTTTGATAAGAATTACTTAGCAATGGGGGCGAACCAGCTGTTGTGACACCTCAAAGCTCCTGCTAATGCCTTCCCTGAAGCCTTTGCTGGGTTTGCTTGATAAGGGCACTTGAAATGCTGAAAGCTGTGATCTTGTTTAAAAGGGTCAAATAGAGCCACCTTTAGTAACATTTTCAATGCTTGGATTACTGCCTCTGAAGAGAGAAGTAAATGCCACTTACCAATATGTTTTCCACTTCTTCCTAAGGTGTGGGTAACAGTTATTCTCTCCCCCCCCACCCCACTTTGACGCCCTTCCACTTTTTCAGAGTAATCTGTTGAATGCAGAAGCAATTTTGTATTTAAAGGTGCTACTGCTGTGTGTGTGTGTGTGTGTGATTCAGTGTGTCAAAGAGAGAAAAGTTGGGGAAGTAAATATTATGTCACTGTTCATTTGGACCACCATTTCACTGAATGAAAGAGAACCAAAATGAAAACAGGGCTTTATTTTTAGCCAGAACTCACCAGAACTCAGTTCCAGCACCTCTCAGGAGGGCATCATTGCCATGGAGAACAGCCTTTACCAAAGGTGCCATGGGCTTTGAAGACACTCGAACTCAGGACGCAAGGGAGAAACATGCTAAGAGGAAGGCACGTTTGGCAAATCCACACCGTGATCAACTCCTGCCTGGAAACCGATGTCCCCACTGTGAAAGGACATGGGGATCAAGAATTGGCCTCCACAGTCACTTACTGTACGAGTAATTGCCAAAAAAAGAAGAAGAATTGCTATTATAAGACAACATGGTAGGTTCCAGCACCTCTTTTTTTCTAGAAAAAACAGCACTGACCAAAAGAGATCCAGAAGAGTACATTGCTCAGAGTGGCAGGCTAAAGCCTAGGACACAAGGGTTCAAATCCCCACTTGGGTATGAACTGTGCTGAGTGGTCTTGGAGCGATCACAAACTCTCAGTCTAACCTCCCTTGGGAGGACGAAATGGAGAGAGGAAGAACCATGTGTGTCAACTTGGAATAAAGGCAACATGCAAATTCTATAATAAATAAAACAAAATAAAAATGTCCCAATGAGTGATATAGGAGCTCCGGATAGTACAGCTCTTCCTTCTCTCTGCCTCCGCCTCTCCGGCCGACTGATGAAGCACCAGCAATAGCTAATTAGATAGAGAGGGATACAGAGCAGAGGAAGTTGCATGATCAATAAGTGGGTTGGAAGGAGTGGGAGGTGGGGGTTACAGTGGGATAGGACAGGGATAGGACAGATCTGCTCAATCTGTACTGTGATTTTTTTTCCTTCTGGGTAAGCACATTTTGCAAGCAAATGTCCCAGATATAATGTACTTCTGTCATTTCTACGGGTATAATGTATGTTGTGCATTATTTCCACAAGTATGTTCATTTTTATGTGCACTTTACCCTAATATATAATATACAATTTCTACACATTATTTGGTTGTGCACCTCTCGCGGTTCAGAAAAGTGAGGATTTTGTGCGGATATGTGCTTTCCGGTTTACATTGTTGTTTAGTCGTTTAGTCGTGTCCGACTCTTTGTGACCCCATGGACCAGAGCACGCCAGGCACTCCTGTCTCCGACTGACTCCCGCATTTTGGTCAGACTCATGTTGGTAGCTTCGAGAACATTATCCAACCATCTCGTCCTCTGTCGTCCCCTTCTCCTTGTGCCCTCCATCTTTCCCAGGGAGTCTTCTCTTCTCATGAGGTGGCCAAAGTATTGGAGACTCAGCTTCAGGATCTATCGTTCCAGTGAGCACTCAGGGCTGATTTCCTTAAAAATGGATAGGTTTGATCTTCTTGCAGTCCATGGGACTCTCAAGAGTCTCCTCCAGCACCATAATTCAAAATCATCAATTCTTTGGCGATCAGCCCTTCCATACATCACTACCGGTTTGCATAGAGTTCTAGAAAGAATCATGGAATCATAGAACTGTAGAGTTGAAAGGGGCCCCAAGAGCCATCTAGTCCAACCTCCCTGCAAAGCAGGAATCTTTTTAATTTGGGAGTTTCACATTAAAACCAACCCCCCCATCCCAGTCCTTTGTCAGCATTTTTATTTGAGTAGAATTGCTGTGATCACATAGCAATAGAAGACTGGAAAGACTTTCATGATAGGAAGGGTTTCCAGCCTATGAGTTGATCAGGCCATGCTTTTGGGCAGACAATGTCATGGCTAGTGGGTGTCTAGCCTATTAGCAGCTTGGCTAGTGAGGATGTTCCCTCCAGTCAGAAAACACTGACTAAAGCAGGGTTAGTTGAAGCATTTGAAAGATCAAATCATGACTCTGCACTCATTTCCACCGAAGGACAACTAATGCGTTCCAAGAGGTTAATGTAATATTTCTCAGACTTTTTGCTCATTTGGTAAGTCTTGTAATGAAACCAACATTATATATATATATATATATATATATATATATATATATATATAATCAGTTCAATCGTGTATTTTTTTTGCAAATTGGAGCTCCCAGACTCTTATCTTGTACACCTCATTTAACCGCAATTAAACTTTTCATGCCTTTGTGTTCAATAATATATTAATGGACAGTTTAATAGATGCTCTGCCATTACAATCTGCAATGCAAATTTCTCATACCATTCATGAGGATGATACCCTGGGGGTGGGGTGGGGTGGGGAGGGATAGAAATTGCCATCTTAACAATGTGGTTAGCTTCAAAACTGCTCCAGAAAAGGTAATATAATTTTGATGGCAAACACAAGCTTCTCTTTGTATCACAGCTTATGGTTGCATTGATGATAAATATTACTAACTGTTCATGGAATCTATCCTACGGCCTTTGCCTGCTTAATGAACACACACACACACACACACACACACACACAATTTAGACATTTTCTTCAGTGTGGAGAGAGGCCACAGCTGATTGAGCGGACAAGACCAATAGTGGGTCCAATGGTCAAGAAGGCAGTTTCTGTATTTGCTGTAGAGGGAAGTGAAAGGCAGATGGGGCTCATCAAGCTAGGAAGGTAGCCCATCTAGTAGAAGGAAAACTCTGATCTTACACCTCCACTGCATTGCAGGGACATCTTCAAGAGAACAAAAGGCTAAGGACTAAACTCTAAACAACTCTGGAGTGGAATCCCTAAGATGGTTGAACGGCACCTTGTACACTTCCTTGCAGCAACTCCTGCAACCAAGCTAGTGTCAAACATATTGTTCTGCTTTCTGTTGGATCAAACCAGTGAAGTCAAGAGAAGGGATTTGGTTGTCTGGATAGCCCAGGACCTCCAGACACACTGTCCAGGGTTGCGCCCCAGGGAGGTCACTTTGGTGCTGACTTTGCCCCCAGAGGCACACTCCACTGTCTCTTGAGACAAACAGATACCAACTACATTTTTAGACTCTTCACTCTATGGAATGAGGGATAAATCAGCTTCCTATCCCCAGTGACTCAGGTTTATTTACTTATTTATTTATTCTAAAAAAGAAGCCTGCACAACCATACATGTCTCTTTTTCTTAAAATGGATGTGGGGGAGACAACTTTCACTTAAATGCCCTAATAACAAATCTATGAAATTCCATGGATGGGAGAAGATGTGAGGGTGAATAAAAGCCTCCCATCTATTTCCCCTTTATGTTTCCCTTCTTGCCTTCATTCCTCCTCTCCCTGCTTACAGTACATATTGTTTTGTCTTGCACCTTCTTTAAGCGTGTTTCCCTGGCTGGGATATGCCCTCGAAATCCAGTAATGCTTCCTTGCTTGCCTGGAAGGAGTGTGCACAGAAACTAGCCTGCTGCAGAAAAGTGAAATTCACATCCATTGCTCCACCCACTTTTGTCACTAGCCCCACCCACCACTGGTAGGTGGCCCCCAAGAATGTTGCCTTGAAGCAACTGTGGCCCCAGAGCTGAGAGGTGTTCTTCAACGCTGCCATACAGGTGTTCCTGGGCTGATTGTGGACTTAAACAATTCAAGTAAAATCACTTCTGTGCCTCTGATCACTTGAGAGAGACCGTTGATAGACCCTTAGGTCAATTTCCACATCTCACCCAGGTGCTAGGCTTTGGAATCCACCATGCTGTGCAGCAGGCAGATCACAGAGTGTTGGAAAATTAAGCCACAGTCCCGTCTTTATTGAAAAAGACAACTGCGCAGAACACGACATGACTGATTCTTCCTCTTCCCAGCCAGCTACAGCTTACTTGAGAACCCCCAGGCAGGATTTGCCCTGGTTTTGTCAAGCAAAAGAATATGAGTTCCTAGTCACCTGCAATCTGGAAAAAGACACCACTTCAAAGTCCCCCTCCTTACCACCTGGAGGAGCAAAAAAAGCCGAGGTGATAGCCATATTGATTTGGCATGAACAACAGGATATAAGTACACAAGAAGAGCCCATCTTTCTTGGGCTCCATGATCACTGCAGACGGTGACAGCAATCATGAAATTAAAAGACGCCTGCTTCTTGGGAGAAAAGTGATGACAAACCCAGACAGCATCTTTAAAAGCAGAGACATCACCTTGCCGACAAAGGTCCGTATAGTTAAAGCTATGGTTTTCCCAGTAGTGATGTACGGAAGTGAGAGCTGGACCATAAAGAAGACTGATCACTGAAGAATAGATGCTTTTGGATTATGGTGCTGGAGAGTCCCATGGACTGCAAGAAGAACAAACCTATCCATTCTGAAGGAAATCATCCCTGAGTGCTCACTGGAAGGACAGATCCTGAAGCTGAGGCTCCAATACTTTGGCCACCTCACTAGAAGAGAAGACTTCATGGAAAAGACTCTGATGCTGGGAAAGATTGAGGGCACAAAGAGAAGGGGACGACAGAGGATGAGATGGTTGGACAGTGTTCTCAAAGCTACTAACATGAGTTTGACGAAACTGCAGGAGGCAGTGGAAGACAGGAGTGCCTGGCGTGCTCTGGTCCATGGGGTCACGAAGAGTTGGACTTGACTAAATGACTAAACAACAACAACAAAGAGTGGTCAAAGGTTGTGGAAGATCGGTGTTGTACTCTAACACCATATGAAGAGTTGTAGGTTTCCCTTACTCCTCAGGGAACACGTACATTACCAGCCTTTGTAGCTGCTGATGTCCTACGCAGCAGGGTGATTTATGCAAAAAGTTGTTCCTTGATAAAACTGTTCCAGTTTGCAACCTGGTACATTATTCACTCGTTTCATATACCAAAGAGTTTTCTTTGTCTTGTTTTTCTCATCAAAGTGATCAAGGTGAGTTAGAAGCTGAGAAAAAAAACAACAACAACCATCCATACTTTGTATAAATTTGCACATTATTCAATGCAGAGCAACATTCTTTTTTAAAAAACAAACAAACAAACAAACAAAAACAACAACAAAAAGGATGTTGTTTTAGGGTATGCATGAAAAGATATTGAGTGTGTAATATTTCTAAAATGTGAACTGCAACTCCCATATGGCTCCTTTGAACAAATCATTGATTTTTGCCAATTGACTAATTGATTTCAGGCAATTAGTCAGTGATGGTAACATATAATTACTTAATTAGCTAACTAACCGATATTACCTTGCAGGCATTCCCTGGTGTACTATTAAGCCTTTGATGTGAATCTCTAGACAAAATTTGCTCAAAAAAAGTTTGCATAATCTGATGTGGTTTTTCATTTAAAAAACAAATAGCAAGAGAAAAGGGGAAAAGATAAAACAGGCAATCACCATGAAACAATTTACTTTTATTGATTGTTTATTGTCTGGAGATTTTCCATTTTACAATCCCTTGAGCTAATTATCTGTTATTTATCTGCATCCTCCTCTTCGACCCAGAAGCTCAGACCCAGAAGCTCAAGTCACAGTTTGTGTGCCTTGCAACAGGCCTGTGTTGTGATTAATGATTCAGTCAGTTGCAACCAGCCACAAATGTTGACCCTGAAGATAGCTTTCATAGAAGGGAGACATTGACCCAACAGAGTCCAGAGCTTCAGAAAGCCCTATTACCCTAAGCAGGGATTTGCTTCAGCCCTCATATAAAATTGCTGAGAAATTAAAGGGCAAGTGCCCTGAGTCAGAGAATGGCTAACCCCAATTTTGAGGCCCTTATATACCCACCACAGCAATATTTTCTCTTCTCCATTGGAAAGAATGCTCAGCTGATGTTGTCTAATCTAAAAAAACATATAAGGATGAATGTTCAATAAACAGATTGCATGGGAGCAAGCTTGCTCTCTTCCTATGGCTTCAACAGAGAACCCAGCCCTGCTATTGCGTAAGGTGCAGTGACCTGCTTCATGTGGCACCAGAAATATGAGACTTAAAATTCCACCCGAATGTGTGACCAAGTGTTGGCCTTGGAAGTAGCAAAGTGGCATCATCTGGCTTCCATTTCAGGCAGCAAAAATATCTTTTGGGCTTCAATCTGCACAGGCAGATTCCAGCTGCAGCACCAGTCACAGCTGGTAAAAGGCGATTCTAGCCATTGAGGCTACCTGGACCCCCAGTGAAAAACTGACTCCAGAAGTACCCCAGCCTGCAAACCTGCTCTTTCAGCGGGAGTGCAAACCCATCCAGGGTAGGCAATCGACCAATTTCTCATACACAGGAATCACTCACTCACAATGACTCCATCTTGCACAGATTCAATCTCAGCTTGCTTTTCTCATCCATCCCACTGCTGCACCCAAGCACTGCCCCACTCCTGATTCAGATATGAACCAACACAAGCGACGCTGATAGCAAATCCTACATATATTAAAGAAAATAGAAACATCACCTCCCCACCCCACCCTCCCACCCATCCCACACACTTCCTTCCCTCCTCTCTCCCCAATGTCTCAACAACTAAAATTGATCCGTACAAATGTTTTATGGAAAAATACGAGAGACATTACATGCAATTTGTAAACCAATAAAATCTTTAATAAAATAAATAAATAAATAAATAAATAAAGCTGTGTGTCTCCATCGTACTGATGGCACCTTGCTCCAAAACTCCTAATGGCCACTCCCAGTGGCTTCAAATAGAAATGAAATAGCAATGGAGATACAACAGTGCCCTGTGGCACCCCATGATGTTGTGGGATGTGAAACACGAGAGCAGTCAAATACAACATTCCTAGAGTGGACATGGAGGTTGTCTCAGTCCTCCAGCCGGAACTTCCTGTTCTCCTGGGCTAAGACAAACGTCCTCTGTGTAACTGGAGATGGGTGTAGCCTCACCTGGGCAGGTTAACACAAAAGCACAGGGGCCAGACTCCATCTTCCTCTTTTGGATCAGCTGCTGGACAGAGCAACATCTAGTTAGGGCAAAGATGCTAGCCAAGAGAGGACAAAGGGGCTTTCTCCCGTATGGAGATAGTCTCCACATGTATACTATTTTCTAAGCAAAGAGTCTGCCTTCTGGGATCTTATTGTGAACAGGACGTCTGTAAGTAAACTCTTTTTATCCTTTTATAAAAGACTGTGTCGTGTCTTATTTTGAGAGGGATTAAAGGGGAAAATACCAGGACAATTATTATAGAGACTCTAGCGAGTCTGAGCAAGCTATCCGCTGTGTGTGTTTAAAAGGGGAATAGGGGGGGGGGACACCTCTGCTAAATTCTGGGATTTGTTAACTCAAGTTGGAATAGGATATAATAAACAATATATCCTCTCCTGCATCCCTAAACATTCCCACAGATGTAATAGAATTCTTCCAATGCTAATCTCCGGACTGTAGAACTGGAACGACCAGAACCTAGTGCTCCCAAACCCCTTTTCCCAGAGCTGTTCCAGGAGGTCAATATCACCAAAGCTGAAGACAGCTCAAGAAGCCCAAGGAGACCAGCTGTCTATATTTGGCCATTGAGAGAGTTAATACTGGCTAGGAACAGAAGAGAGATTGGTTAATGTACTATTTTGTCTGCACCCGCTAAACTTTTCCTACATTCTCTCAGGGCAACTATAATTGTAGCACCGAAAATAATTGGTACATTACTCACAGGTCCCCGTTGGGATTGGCTTCTCTTAATGCAGTTCTGTGCCATGCATACTTTTAATAGCAAACACACACACAAACACACACTGCCATACACTGTATTTTTTTAAAAGGCAAACCAAAATAGATATCTACTGAGAGTGAAGTGAATGCACTAAGTGGAACAGGGCTGGTAAAAATAAATGCTGCAAGCTGAAAATAATTCTTGGTTGGAAGATTATGCCCTCATTTAAGGGAGTAAATAAAGAGAACCAGTCTTCTGGAGGTATATTTTTTGTTATCTTTAATAATAATAATAATAATAATAACAACAACAACAACAACAACAACAATGATAATAATAATCCATTTTTATATAAAAGAATAGTTTGTTGTTTTTTTAAAGTTAACTGACATTCTGGAAGCATTACCATGCATTTCTGATTTGAATTCAATGATGGTAGCAAAGAATTTCAATTTCAACTTGAATTCAATTTGGAATTACATCACCAAACTCTAAAAATCTGCAAATCTCTTGGTCTTTCCTATATACTTGTGCCTGGTATACATGCTGTAAGTAGGGGGGAAATTAAAAAGCTAGAAGCGAATTATTATTATTTTACAATTTATCCAGTTTTGCAGGTTGTGGCTTTTTGTCTTCATAGTGTTTCAAAAAACAATGCATTCAAACAATGCATTTTAGGGATATTAAACTTACATCTTTAACAACCTTGTGCTCCAAGGAGAAAATGAAATACATAAATAATTAATAAAATGTCATAATTATCATTCCATTGCTATTCCAGAACAACAGCAGTCATCAAACCAATTTTTCTTCTATGGTAAAATTATCTAATGCCTGTGAAAGATACTGAATATAGTGGTACCTCTGGTTAAGAACTTAATTTGTTCCGGAGGTCCGTTCTTAAGCTGAAACCGTTCTTATCCTGAGGTGCGCTTTTGCTAATGGGGCCTCTTGCTGCGTTCACATCCTGGGGCAAAGTTCACAACCAGGAGCAGCTACTTCCGGGTTAGCGGAGCTTGTAACCTGAAGCATTCGTAACCAGAAGCGTTCGTAACCAGAAGCGTTCGTAACCAGAAGCGTTCGTAACCGGAAGCGTTCGTAACCAGAGGTACCACTGTATGGTTCTGCCATATTTTCATTGTGTGGAAGCTAATCTGTGCAGTTTCCTGCATGTTGTGTAACGTTCAGGATGTGTGATTTGAGCAACCTCCGTCTCACACCTTTCCACCTTCATCAGTCTTTCTCCCACATCAGGTTACCCAAAACAGTGAATCTGAGAAGTTATAGAAGAAGAAGAAGAAGAGTTTGGATTTGATATCCCGCTTTATCACTACCCGAAGGAGTCTCAAAGCGGCTAACATTCTCCTTTCCCTTCCTCCCCCACAACAAACACTCTGTGAGGTGAGTGGGGCTGAGAGACTTCAGAGAAGTGTGACTAGCCCAAGGTCACCCAGCAGCTGCATGTGGAGGAGCGGAGACGCGAACCCAGTTCCCCAGATTATGAGTCCACTGCTCTTAACCACTACACCACACATACAACATTTACTGGTTTGTAGACAATGGAAGGGTATTACCAGCAGTGGAGGAAGCCGCTTGGGTGCCTTAGGCGATGTTCCCAGGGGTGGGGCGAGCCACCCATAGGGGCGGGGTGCACCACAGGGCCGCTGGAATCTGCCTGCCTCCTCCCACTCAGCCACCCTACAGCTGGGGTGGGGGAGGCAGCAGGCGGACCTTTTCGACAGCGCGGAGCCTCTGCGCACCCAAGCCACCACGTCTCTCCAAGGAGAGACACCTATCTCGGGCACGCTGCAGGCCCCGTGGTGAGTGCCGCCCAGCATTTTGTCACCCCCCTCAGGGGTGACACATGGGGCTGACCACACCCACCGCACCCGCCTTTCCTCCACACCTGGGTATGATTACAGCCACACAAAAAATCTCACTCTAAATACAGCTCATCCTTGGATGTGGGAAAATTCCATAGGTCTTCAATAAGCAGTGAAATACGATCAGTGGTGTGGACTATTCAGCACAGTTTTCCCATTACCACCACCAACACCCAAAACCAACAACTATAGTGCGATAGATGTTACCTCTGGAAGGTCTATATGTGATGGCAGCCACAAGGAAAGTAACTCATGTATTCCATTATTCATTAACTGTAACCGAGGCTCCTCAATTACTAAGCACCAAGGGAGCCTTTTGGGCATTTTTCTTTTCTTTTCTTTTTTTAAAAATATCATTTTTATTGTTTTTATATAAATACATTGAGAAATTTTTTCACATTTCTCTTTCCATTCGTTTAATACTTTGGCCTTTTAGGACCGTGACTTCCCTCAAACCCTCCACATGATTTTCTAATATCTATTGCATTATACTATACTTCTTAACTCAATCATTGCTTTAAATCATCATATCCAACTTAATCACTATAATTTCATATTTACAACGACATTTCTTTGATAATCTACAAAGCTTCTTGCAGTCCTATCAACGTATTTGATTGAATACCATTGTCTTTTAAATAATTCGTAAATTTAGTCCAGTCTTTGATGAATTTCTGGTCCTGCTGTTCTCGGATTCTTCCCATCCTTTTATCCAATTCCACATACTCCAGTAATTTCACTGTCCATTCTTCCTTTGTCGGTGTTTCTCCTTGTTTCCATTTTTGTGCTATTAAGATTCTCACCACAGTCACCGCATATTGGAAAAGTTGGGCATTTTTCAATCTCAAGCTGAATTCCAGTGCAATTTGGGATGGTAAAATGTCCCAGAACAAAGCCACGTGTATTGTGTTAGAAAAAATGTCATTCCCTGGTCTGGAAAAAGGCATTTTATAAATAAAACATTCATACTTTCTTGGGCTAAGGTACATTCTTGGAAGGCACAGAAACAACAGATTTATTGGGCTATGTTTTCACCCCCAGACTCCTTTTGGTTTCCAAAAAGAAAATTTTGCCTAGGCACAATTTCCCCAAATAAAATATATTTGTGTATGTAGCTTTTGCAAACGTACGCATTTTTATCGACACATTGTCCTAGTATGTTCATTTCCGTACGTATTACTTGGCTAGCGAACTGCATTGCAAAATTCAGAGAGGTGTGAATTTCGAAGAATGGCTGCCTATGGTTCACGCATTGCTTCGTTACAGAAATATATAGAAATACTTTATTGTCACTGTACCACTTGTTTACAGTGAGATTAAGTGCAAACTGGGTAGATTTGCCTTTTAATGGGAACTGAACCATTTACCTGCCCCGTTCCTACTCTTCATATGCTCTGCAAAGAAAGAAAAACACCACTGACCACATTGCACTTTGCAGAGTTCACAGTTCGAAAGCAGTTGCAAGCCGAAAGAGGTTGAGTTGAAAATAAGTTCTCATACTTTTGACCCCCTTGTCAAAAAACAAAAAACAAAAGTCAGGTGGCTCTTTAGGAAAATAAAAAGAAGCCATCATCATGCTTTGTGTTATAGGCAAGAGAAGATAACTTCATATTGCAAAGCCACAGGGAGTTCAAGAGGAATTATGAAAGGGAATGAGTGAGGGTCAGAGCTCTTCAAGAGCATATCAGCATAGCGCAAATAAGGATTTAACACATTACAGATTGAAGGGCGAACTACCGTCCTGCAGATGTCATTTGTCTGTGGTTACCAAGATAGTGCAATTTGTAGGGAAGTCACAAAGGGAGAGGTGAAAAGTGCAAGGCACAGATATGGGGGCAAGGCCTCGGATAGATCGCCAAGTTTTCCTTGCATTCCCCTCTCCCTTCTCAGCCTCTCTATTAGAAGCAGTCGTCCATGGTGAGCCGCAATACAATTTTAAGAGCCAGCTTCTATTATGAGCAAAAAAGTAGCCATGAATCAACGTGACAGGAAAACAAGCGCTTAGCATGATGGAGTTAACAGGGAAATAGAAACTCTGTTATTGCATGACCCTCCGAGCTCAAGATAACTTCCGAACTGGACCATTCTTCTTTCAGAACTCCCCAGGGATTAGCAGATAGGAGATCCCTATCCATCTTCTCATGTGGCTTGGAGCCATTTCACTCCTTCACTCTTGTCACAGGGAGGCCAGCAGAAGGAGCAAGCCTTGCACAAAAAAATATTAATGCCAAATATCCACTCCAGAGTTATCTAGAAACAGCCAGTGTGTTTGAAGCCCAGCAAAGCTTTTCCTTTATGGAACTGTATGCAAGATGTACTTGAGGAATTTGATTTCTGTGGCTTCTGGTGTGGACTGATGCTATCTGCATCTCTCAGACATAGTTTCTCATATATTTTTTGTATTCACTTTTGCCTAATATACAACTTTCTGCAAAGCAGTTTTCACCATGATATTTTTGCCATGACATACATTTTATTTAATTTGTAGAAATTGGGAGAGACTAAATGTATAGCTATTGCAAAATATTAATCTCTTAGACCAGCGGTTCCCAAAGTTTGTGGTACAACTCCCTTGGGGCAGTGGGAACAGCTAGTGGGACACTAAGAAGTAAGAGAGTAGTGAGGGGTTGCTGAAGGTAAAAGGTAAAGGTAAAGGGACCCCTGACCATTAGGTCCAGTTGCGGACGACTCTGGGGTTTTGACGCTCATCTCGCTTTATTGTCCAAGGGAGCTGGCATACAGCTTCCGGGTCATGTGGCCAGCATGACTAAGCTGCTTCTGGCAAACCAGAGCAGTTCACAGAAACGCCGTTTACCTTCCCGCCGGAGCAGTACCTATTTATCTACTTACACTTTGACGTGCTTTCGAACTGCTAGGTGGGCAGGATCTGGGACCGAGCAATGGGAGCTCACCCCGTAAGTGGGGATTCAAACTGCCGATCTTCTGATCAGCAAGCCCTAGGCTCTGTGGTTTAACCCACAGCGCCATCTGCATTCCTCCACTGAAGGTATAAATGGATATAAAACTTTGAAAAGGTGGTGACACAGGCTCAAACACACTATTCTGAATAATGCAATTTAAAGGGTAGGGGTCACTGGCGATGAGTTTATGGAACCAATTGGGCAGTTGCCCCAAAAGGTTTGAGAACCACTATCTTAGTCCTTTCATTAAATCATTGGTGTATATTTTATGGTTTGCAGTCTGGAAAATTGTAATGATATCGTCATGGCCTTTGGCAAGTACAATAAACGTATCGATTGGTTGAACTTCCATTGTTAAAATGTTGGCATAAGAACTGTATTGTGAAATCAGAAACCTATCTCCCCCTGCTGAAAATCTTTTTGTTCGCCTCTCAGTTTTCTATCAGTTTGAAATTTGCTGTATACTGTGTATGGTTTTTTTCTCTCTCTCCAGTAATCATTTCCAGCTGTTCATAGCTGTCTAACATCTCCAGGTGTGCCAATCTGATGCATTGCCAAAGGCGTTCAGCCACTATCCCCGCAACCAATTCCTTTACTACTGATTAACGGTTTCATTCAAAAAGTTTGATGAGAGAGAACAACCTCGTTCCAGAGATGCTTCCAAAATGATCCACAGCGCCCTGTTTGAGTTCCCATTTAGCTTATCCTGTTTCTGTGCTGCTTATGCTCCCCCCCTCTCCTATCACCTCCTGAAAATCTGTAGATACAGGGCCAGCCCACTTATGAGGCTGGGGGTAGCAGAGGATGCCCCCCACCTGCCCTCCACTGCTGGTGGAGAAGCAATGACAGCATTGACACTGATTTCCATCAAGATTTCTCCAAATTCTCACCGGATCCTGCCATTGCCTATTTGCAGTACCACCGCACAAGCTAGGTAAGGGGTGCTTTGTTGCATAGCTGTCAACTTTTCCCTTTTTTAAAGGTAAATTCTCTTATTCCGAATAGGATTTCTCGCAAGCAAAGGGAAAAGTTGACAGCTATGCTTTGGCGTGGTGGCAAGGTGCCAACTCTCTCTCTCTCTCTCTCTCTCTTTCTCTCTCTCTCTCTCTCTCATTTTCATTGTTACACCATTAATATCCTCCATTATAAAAATATTTTCAACGACTTCCCTTCTCCTCCTCCCATGGTTCTTTTAATTTTCCCACAGTTCCCGCATATTCTTATATATCCATTTAGTTCAATTCATCCCATTATTTTTCCTTTGTTATCCATTGCACTGTTGAAGTTTACCTTAAACCTACTAGCGTTTTCACTTGTTTACAGTCATTTTCCAAATGCTCCACAATGATTTCCCACTTCTCTTTATATACTCGATCTTCTTGCTCTCTTATTTTGCTTGTTAGACCTGCTAACTCTGCATAGTCTATCATTTTTAAGTTGCCAATCTTCCTTATTGGGGGACCTCACTCGCCCGCCATTTCAGGGTGGCAACTGTAATCTTGCCTCAAGAGGAACCCTTGCAGAGATGTACAGATGTTAGTTCAGTAGTAGGTGCTTGGAAGGGGGAAAGGCATTTACCTAACCTCCACACGGGGGGGGGGGGGTAACTGCTGTGAGGAAGATTGGCAGTGGGAAAGCAAGGCAGCAAGGATGTCACTACTGTTGGGATTTCATTCCTCCCATTGCTGATGTGTGATTGCTCTCATCACATGTCTGTGTTGACATTCCACAGTGTTGGAGTCATCAGAACGAAAATGTCAGTGAGACTGTTGTGTTGTGTTGTGTTGTGTTGTGTTGTGTTGTTAAGCTTTTCAATTTTCTATTCTCTCTCGGATGAGAAGGAGAGAGGAGCCATGATTTCTCTGTTCTGTAACACTTGATCTTGTACATAATAAATTAGCTTTGAATTCTGCTATGTTTGTGTGTGCATACAGGTGAAACTCGAAAAATTAGAATATTGTGGAAAAGTCCATTTATGTAAGCAATTGTTTTCATTAGCTACTGGAGTTTAATATATGAGATAGACTCATGACATGCAAAGTGAGATATGTCCAGCCTTTATTTGTTATGATTGTGATGATTATGGGGTACAGCTGATGAAAACCCCAAAGTTGAAATTGTTAATTTGGGGTTCTCATCAGCTGTATGCCGTAACTCTTCTTATGTTCTTATGATAAGTAAAATTTAGTAGGCCTCAAGATAAATATCCTATATACCAAGGAGCAACCATTGTGGTGCACTTCAGAAGTTGGTGGACAACAGCTCCCATCATTCATGATGGTTAACCATGCTGGCTAGGATTGATGGGAGTTGGAGTCCAACTACATCTGGAGAGAAGCCCATTGGCTACCCATACCTTAGGGTGTGGCAAGAGCAGCTCTGCCAAGCCTCTGAGACATTGGGTTAAAAAGCCCAAACAGAGCCCAGAGTTGTCTCTTCTGAGAATTCTTTGAAAGTGTCCTATATTTGGCTCTCGCTTTTATCAAGCAGGGCGATCCTTCCCAGCCATTTCGCCCCATCACCACCCCATTAATCATGGATTTCAGTCTCCAGCTCTTCCTTTCATGCAACATGTTGCATATTTGTGCGTCTTTTAAGCAGGCATGATTAATAGCTAAAGCGGAGGGATAAGAAGGATAAACGCTGGTATATATTGTTCGTTTCATTACCTGTCAGGGACAGAACTAATAGGTTGAAGTTGCATTGGAAATGATGTCTACATGGTACGATGCAGACTTTAATGGAAGCCGGTTTCCATCTAATGAGCAAGCAGGAAGAAATCATTTACATGCAATGAAGAGGGAGACTGAGGGAGACCGCAGGTGTCCAGAAAGAAAGAAAAGAAAAGAAAAGAAAAGAAAAGGCAGGAGGGAGGGAGAGAGAGATGACATTCCGGGTAATATTTGAGAATAGGAGTTGTACAGTATGCCAAGAACTGCCTGACATTTAGGGAGGGCATGAAAAATCAGCTGCAACATTCAAACATGCCTGGAGCAAAAATGTTTATATATACATATATATATCCCATATTCATGAGGCATGAGGTGCATCCATCCATTCAAACAGAAATACATGTGGAGGCTCAGAGGTGGATTGATTCTGACCATCTTATTCCCCGAAGCCATATTTGGAGGAGGAAGAGAAAGAAATAGCGGACTTTAAACAGGTCACGGCTTCCATGAAGGCACGCATGGCATCCAGGGTATGCTCTTATGGAGTGTGGAGGGGTAGTTATAAATAGGGATGGATGAATCAGTTTTATTTCTCGCTCTGTATCTGTTTCACTACTATTCCTTGCATAAGTCACGAATGGGGAAACGGTGATCCTCTGGATATTGAGTGAACAAAAAACTTCCACCAGCCCCAGTCAGCATGGTCAACTGTCCGGGATGATGGGAGTTGTTGTCAACTTCTGGAGAGCCAAAGACCCCAAAATTCTTGCCATAGGTCCCTTCACCCCATTGCCACGATTTGCAATATTTATTTTAAGAACATCAATTCACACAAAACTGCACAACTGTAGTCCAACACACCTAGTCCACAGCTACAGAATCCCTGAGAAATGGCCACCCAGCCTACGTTTCAAAACTTCTAGTAATGGGCAGTTGGTCTCTTTCACTGTTCAACAGCTTGTACCATCAGGATGTTTCCCTAAATATTTGGATAAAAGCCTCTTTCTTGTAATTTGGAACCGTTTTCTCTCAAAATAGGCTTTTTCAGACTAGCTGCAATTTCCAAACCATTCAGAAGGGTAGCCTCCTGTAGAGAGAACCGTGGAAGTCCAATCTGGAAGTTGCAAAAGCCCTCATCACTGCGTCAAAGCTGTCCTTTTCCAGGAATAGTCATATTTGGCATAGAAGTCAAACCTGGGGGAAAAGCACTCTCAGCCACCGAGGACACCTGAATCTCTACTCACAGTAATGGATCTAAGAGTACTCCCAAACTACATATCTGCTTCCTCAGAGAGTGTACAACCCCATTTAGAACAAGCAACCTATTATGTTCCTGTGCTTAGGAACCACTCACCCACCGGACTTCCACCTTACCAAGATTCATTGGCCATCATCAAACTCATCACTGACTCCAGACCTGGCCTTGCTTTATTCAAATGTAGACTTTGCACCAAATCTCCAAACAACTGCTCCTAATACACTCGGGAAAAAGAAGGTTTCCTGAGGGACCACCACTGGTGAAGGAATGCGGGTGCGGGTGTGTGTGGTGCGCACCGGGTGTCAGCCGTGAGGGTGGGTGACATCGTCGCAGCCCCAACCCCCCGCTCGCTGCTAGGGTGCCCCCTACCCAAGGCTCACTGCATGGGCAGCAGGCGGCAAGGGAAGATGCTGCAGTGGGCAGCTAGTGGAGCCCCTCGTGACGCTTGCCGTGTGGGCGGTAGGCGGCTAGGGAGGCTCCCCGCACAGGTGGCTATAAGCACCCCCCCTCACTGCGTGGGCTGTGGGCGGCTAAGGGTGCTCACTATGTGGGTCCCACCCCCACAGGCTGGCTAGCCCTGCCCCTGCACCACTCTGGGTGCCAGGTCAGGTACCTCCGCCCCCTGGACCCCACAGCACAAATGCCAAGGGGCGAAGAGAGAGTCTCCCCATACCATTTTTTGTAAGTTGTCCT
Organism: Lacerta agilis; assembly: GCF_009819535.1. Taxonomy (NCBI): domain Eukaryota; kingdom Metazoa; phylum Chordata; class Lepidosauria; order Squamata; family Lacertidae; genus Lacerta; species Lacerta agilis. The sequence goes on along the minus strand of NC_046318.1, from coordinate 78,564,437 downwards.
GCAAGTAGGAGCAGAGTCGCTGATGTACAGTGCGACCAATTTCCATCTCACAGACTTGTCTAGGACCATGTTGGTCCACTCTAGGCAACAGCTGGAAATTAAAAAATTCAATATATAAAATTATTTCCCTCTCATCAAAGAAGATGTTTGTTGTTGTTTAATCGTTTAGTAGTGTCCGACTCTTCGTGACCCAATGGACCAGAGCATGCCAGGCACTCCTGTCTTCCACTACCTCCTGCAGTTTGGTCAGACTCATGTTGGTAGCTTCAAGAACACTGTCCAACCATCTCGTCCTCTGTCGTCCCCTTCTCCTTGTGCCCTCCATCTTTCCCAACATCAGGGTCTTTTCCAGGGAGTCTTCTCTTCTCATGAGGTGGCCAAAGTATTGGAGCCTCAGCTTCAGGATCTGTCCTTGCAGTGAACTCACAGCTGATTTCCTTCAGAATGGATAGGTTTGATCTTCTTGCAGACCATGGGACTCTCAAGAGTCTCCTCCAGCACCATAATTCAAAAGCATCAATTCTTCGGCGATCAACCTTCTTTATGGTCCAGCTCTCACTTCCATACATCACTACTGGGAAAACCATAGCTTTAATTATACGGACCTTTGTTGGCAATGTGATGTCTCTGCTTTTTAAAATGCTGTCTAGGTTTGTTGTTGCTTTTCTCTGAAGAAGCAGGCGTCTTTTCATTTTGTGACTGCTGTCACCATCTGCAGTGATCATGGAGCCCAATAAAGTAAAATCTCTCACTGCCTCCATTTCTTCCCCTTCTATTTGCTAGGAGGTGATGGGACCAGTGGCCATGATCTTACAACAATATCATTTTTGAACTATTCTGATGGCATTTTAGATATTTAATGTAATTTAATCTGCTATTTCGTTTCCTGTGGTTTAGAATTCAACACTGAAATTGTTGTTGATAAAATGCTTTCAGCTAAAGTGAATTTTCAAAACGCTGGAGAAATTTAAAGAAATGCTGAAAGATTTTCAATTAGATGTGAGCAATATACCGAGGGTTATTCTCTGTTACTCTTGGGAGCAGTTCCAGAAACAGAACAAGTCCCAATTGAGATTAGCTGGGGAGATGCAAGGCCACCAAACTGCAGCAACTTCTGGGAGCAGCGATGCAAAAGAGGCATCAAGGTAATTTTAAGATCAGTAGACTATATGGGGAACATCGTTTCAAAAATACCACAACAGCATGAGATCCAGACTAAAAGCTAAAATTTCTTCATCCATCTGTCACTAATTAAAATGAATGTCAAAGAACATATGGCCACAGAAAGATCAGGAGCTGAAAAAGAACGTTAAGAAATGCGACAATACACGTACCGAAATTGCACGCTTTTTTGTAAGTGCCAGACGGGAGCTTTGGAAACGAGAAGGGGAAATTGCATTGAGCAAAACACCAAACAGACCTTTAGAGACATGGTAACTGTTATCTGCCTTCTTATTATGACAACAAAAAGTATATGCCTGATTAAGTCATAGGACCCTGAGTGGTGCTGTGTAAATAAAAGGACTGTTAAACAGAAAGAGGAATCCCTCCTCAAAGACTTGAACAGTGGACCTCGGATTACATCACCTTCATGTAACATAACTTTCAGGTTGCAAATGCGGCAAACCCGGAAATGTCTACTTCCGGGTTCCGCTGTGTGCGCATGCCCAGAAGTGCTCTATCGTGCCACGCGTGTGCACAGAAGTAGTGCCTCAAGATGCGGACTTTTTGGGGTACATATGGATACCTAGAACAAATTAAGTTTGTATCCGGAGGGTCCACTGTATTAACTTCTGTGGGAGAAATGAAAAAGGCTGCAATTGACAAGGGCAAGCATGACCAGTAAACTGTCCTGCTCAAACTCATTATATCTGAAATTTCCTGAATTCTAATATGACACCTTTCCAAATAATCATAAGAGTTGGAAGGGACCCCAAGGGAGTCTAGTCCAACTCCCTGCAATGAAGGAATCACAACTGAAAAATCCCTGACAGATGTCCAGCCAACCTCTGCTTAGAAACCTCCAAGGAAGAAAAGTCTACCACCTTCCAAGGAATTCTATTCCACTGTCAACTGCTCTTACTATACCTTCAGAAGGTTCTTCCTGATGTTTTGTCAGAATCTCCTTTCTTGACGTTTGAATCCATTGGTTTGGGTCCTACCCATTATAGGAGCAGAAAGCAAGCTTGCTCCATCTTCCATGTGGTGGAGGCCTTTAGGTATTTGAACAGGGCTATCATATGGCCTGTCAATGTTGTCTTCTCCAGGATAAACACACTCAGCTCCCTCAATGATTCCTCATAAGGCTTTGTTTCCAGACACTTTATCATTCTTGTTGCCCTCCTCTACACACATTCCAGTCTTGTGGTTATCAGTCGCAAGCATTTTCTCCAAACATTTGGTATTTCCTATTACTTTCTCATTTCCTTACTACATGCACAATTATTATTGGCCAAAGATCTGAGCCTACTAAAAAAAATAAGATTCAGGGTTTAGCAACGTTTTAAGACCGTCCAGTTTTCCCTTACACCGCCTGTAATGAAAAACTTATGAAACATTTTCTTTTTTGAAGTACAGTTTTTACCCTCTCGGGCAATCTATAATACTTCCATTAGATACCATTTTCTATCAATATAATAATTTCCTATATCATTTATTATTTTAATATCCCTAGGTTCAGGCAGAAATATCTGAGGGAAGGATTGTAACATGGCAAATGTGGTCTTTTTCTGCTAGAACATCAATGTACATTTTCATTTATATTATGAGAGGTACACCGTAAAGTGTTAAGCCTCCATCATTATCTTCAGGTATATAATTTAGCAATAAGAGATCCCAGAACATAAGTTAAGTGGCAACTGTGAAACAATTTCCCAGGAGGCTTTCCGGTTACTACAGCTACTATTGATTGCATTGGGGGGGGGGGTCTTCTGGTGTGCTAAAGGATAATTTTAAACATTTTTTGGAAAGCTAGATGGAGGCTAATGCCACTTGGCAAGTAGAGTCTGGGAAAAGTACCTTTGATTTCATTGCAAGGGGAAAGTGATAGAGGAATGATGTCTAAGAGAGCAGAAATAAAAATGAAACAATGCTCCTATCCAAAAGGCATCAAGCTCCTGTTAAAACCTAGAGCTAGGGGTTGCATCCAATGCTAGTCCTACATAGAGTAGACCCATTGAAAATAGTAGATATGAATAACACAGATCCATTAATTTCAGTAGGTCCAGTCTGAGTAGGACTGATGTAGATAAAAGCCACATTTGCAGCCTTCTGAAGATCTCAGAAGAAGCCTGTGAGACAAGTTTGGTCTAACAGTGGTGGAACATAGAATTGTAGAGTTGAAAGAGACCCCAAGGGTCATCTAGTCCAGTGTTTTTCAACCACTGTTCCGCGGCACACTAGTGTGCCGCGAGATGTTGCCTGGTGTGCCGTGGGAAAATTACTTTATGTATAGTCAATATAGGCACAGAGTTACATTTTTTAACATTTTCTAATGGTGGTGTGCCTCGTGATTTTTTTCATGAAACAAGTGTGCCTTTGCCCAAAAAAAGTTGAAAAACACTGATCTAGTCCAACCTCCTTCAATGCAGGAATCTTAGCTAAAGCAACCATGACAGATGGCTACCCAACCTCTGCTTTAAAACCTCCATTGAAGAAGAGTCCAAAACCTATAGACGGACACTGTTCCACTGTCAAACAGCTCTTACTGTCAGAAAGATCTTTCCAATGTGTAATCATAATCTTATTTCTTGTCACTTAAATCTGTTGGTTTTGGTCTTCTCCTCCAGAACAGGAGAAAACAAAATTGTTCGACCTTCCTTTTTAGATATTGGAAGATTGCTTTCATTTCTGCTACCTGTCTCTTCTTTATCAGGCTAAGCATACCCAACTCCCTCAACCGTTCCTCAACTGGCTTGGTTTCCAGACCCTTTATCATCTTCTTCTTCATCCTCCTCTGCACATGTTCCACCTTGTCAATATCCTTCTTAAATTGTAGAAATAATAATAATAAAAATTGTCCAGTAGCACCTTAGAGACTAAGTTTGTTCTGGGTATAAGCTTTTGTGTGCATGCAGACTTCTTCAGATACCAAATGCATGCAAATGAAAGCTTATACCCAGAACAAACTTAAAGGTAAAGGTAAAGGGACCCATGACCGTTAGGTCCAGTCATGGACAACTCTGGGGTTGTGGCGCTCATCTCGCTTTACTGGCTGAGGGAGCCGGTGTTTGTCCGCAGACAGTTTTTCCAGGTCATGTGGCCAGCATGACTAAGCCGCTTCCAGCGAAACCAGAGCAGCACACGGTAATGCTGTTTACCTTCCTGCTGGAGTGGTACCTATTTATCTACTTGCACTTTGACGTGCTATCGAACTGCTAGGTTGGCTGGAGCTGGGACTGAACAATGGGAGCTCAACCCATCACGGGGATTCGAACCACTGACCTTCTGATCGGCAAGCCCTAGGCTCTGTGGTTTAGCTATTTTTGCAGCTGCATCACACTGTTGTCTCATGTTAAATTTGTAGTCTACTAAGCCCCTTAGATCTTTCCACATGTACTCCTAGCAATTCTGATGTCCCCCATTGGTGTCTTCCTGTCTAAGTGTACAACGTTACTGAGATTCATTTTGTTAGTTTGGACCCCATTCTTTAATCTGTGAAGGTTCTCTTGAATCCTGATTCTGTTTTAGCTTAATGGGGATTCAAATGAATGCTGTTTTGCTTAAGTGCAGGAGAGAAATACTATAAAAAATATCTATCATCTATCTCTATCTATCTATCTATCTATCTATCATCTATCTTTCTACAGTATCTACACACACACATATGCACACACACACACATTCTAAGTTACCGGTACACATTCGGTCCAATTATAAACATTGATTTATCCCAAGTAATTTTAAATTGTCTAAAATGTTCCCTAACATTTTCAAGGATATTTTTGCCTCGTTGAAAAGTAATATCACATGTTAACAGCAAAGCAGAGCTTTCATAAAAGTGAGATTTTCCAAGCGGTTAGTTTGCATATTGATTGAATCACATGTTTGTTTGCCTCCTAGCATAAGCACACATTGTTCCCCATCTGAAGTGCTCAATGGCTTAAAAAAATATTAAGCATTTGTCCCTCACCTCAAACCCTAATGAGCTTGCTGTTGCACATGATGCATGGCTGTTGCTAAATAAACAGGTAAAGCAAACCCAAAAACAGACTATTGTTTTTCACCCCTAGCCTATTCAACTGCAATATCTTGTGCAACAAGCCACTATTTTATGTACTGTATTTACAGGGGAGGCAATAATGCATTGTGCTTTGTCAGTTGCAAAAGGTCCTAGATTTGATCTGTGTCATGTCCAGGAAAGGCTAGCAGATTTGATACATTTCAGTGTGTAAACTGAGCCAAATGGGGAAATTTTCTGGCTTGGTAGAAGGCAGCATTCTCTATTTCTTTTCATTTTCTTTTTTTAGTAGATCTGCAATAAATATCCATGGACATGTTACATTTCAGTACACTGTGAGGGAATCGAGTATAAAAAACTAGTGATTGGATCCCTAATTGGACATATTAGATGATATTGTGAGTCCAGTCTAATAGGCTTCTGTGAACTGCGTACAACACTCAGTGACCTTGCAGTACATTTCAGTCCCAACAGTAGCAAAAAGAGGAGCTTTCTTGAGAGAAGGTATATGGATCACGGGGGGGGGGGGGGGGATCAAAACAGCCCACATTTGTTTCACAGAACTGGTCATTTGGAATGGCTTTTAGCTGCTGATTAAGATGACCGATATATAATATAAGGGTCTTCATTCTGCTTCCCCCCCCCCCATTCCTATTCTGGCAGATTTTAGCATGGACATTAGTGGCAGAGAGGATACTAACCCCCTCCATCTCTTCATTCAGTTTAACTCTGGTTGTACCTTTAAATTGACCTACTGCGGCTCGCTAATGAAGGGTAGAGTACAAATTCTCCTGTGCAAATTATGGAATGGCAATTATTTGGTATATACAGTTCACCTCTTCTGCAAAAGCCCATCCTACCTGAAAACAACACCCGTGGCCTGCTGTCCTCAAATTTCATGCCTGCAATAAACCAAAGAAGAGATTTGATGCTACCTGTCTTTGAGGACATACCTGCAAGGAATTAGCTCATACGGAATAAAAATGAGTCATCCATGCACAGCAGAGGCATTTATAAGATCATGTTTTTGTCGGTGGTGTTCTGAGTTATGCTTAATTTCATCACACACGCTGCAGCAATGTGATACGGATGGGCTGTAGCTCAGTGCTAGGGCATCTGCTTTGCATTCAGAAGGTCCTCTGTTCAATCCCTAGCATCTCCAGGCAGGACTATGAAGGATTCCTTTTCTAAAACCCTGGAGAGGTCCAAGCAGTCATTGTTGCAGATATAAATACTGCACAGTCTGCAGTGACTGGAAGCATAAGAACTGACTCCTTTTGGAAGAAATCATTGACCAGGCCCGTAAAAATATTACTCAAAGTTGTACCATCAAAACTCTTCAAAAACAGGACATAAGTATCAAAGATGCAACTAAAACAGCCATACAATGTCTTCTGCTGTCCAGCACTGGCTCAGCATCTTCATAGAAATAAAACATCCCAAACTCCAAACCATATCTCCCCCATTCCAGCCTGCATCCCAAACTTCATTGGCCATAAGCTAGGCAGCTATTGGAGAACTATTTGCAGGCCTTGTTCTCCTGGTAGTGTTTACAGAGACTAACAGCCACCTCATTTTCAAGTTGGCGAATTTGCAACTCAATACCTTTGTCACCTGATCTATGGTTCACTCTCAGCACAGAGTAGGAAAACAATCAACAGGTAATAATTAACTAATTCATTCAAAATCCACACTGCTTCCAATGTTTTTCTTCTTCATGTTGTTAACTAATAATGGAAAGTAATCTAATCCATGTGACAGCAGTCACAAAATTAGAAGATATCTGCTTCTTGGGAGAAAAGCAATGACAAACCTAGACAGCATCTTAAAAATCAGGGACATCACCTTGCCGACAAAGGTCCGTATAATTAAAGCTATGGTTTTCCCAGTAGTAATGTATGGAAGTGAGATCAGGACCATAAAGAAGGCTGATCGCCGAAGAATTGATGCTTTTGAATTATGGTGCTGGAGGAAACTCTTGAGAGTCCCATGGACTGCAAGAAGATAAAATCCTATCCATTATGAAGGCCATCAGCCCTGAGTGCTCACTGGAAGGACAGATCCTTAAGCTGAGGCTCCAATAATTTGGCCACCTCATGAGAAGAGAAGACTCCCTGGAAAATACACTGATGTTGGGAAAGATGAAGGGCACAAGGAGAAGGGGACGACAGAGGACAAGATGGTTGGACAGTGTTCTCGAAGCTACCAACATGAGTCTGACCACACTGCGGGAGGCAGTGGAAGACAGGAGTGCCTGGCGTGCTCTGGTCCTTGGGGTCACGAAGAGTCGGACATGACTAAACGACTAAACAACAATCTAATCCATGAAAGCACATAGAACACATTAGATGAATCTCTGCATATCTGCCAATGTGAATATGTGTGAGAGAAATTGCACAGAAGGTAATTCTGCATTTTAAAACCAGCTGTCAACCTTCTGGACAGCTGCCTTGTGGCATGCAAAGGGAGCTCAAGATGCTGTTCTGGGCTCTGAGCTATTGCTCAAGAAAGCTGGGGGAGACATCAGGAATGGATTTAGATTATTACAATTATATGATGTGACCATTTCCCTGAGTTTGCTGCTAATGTTGCTGATACCATGGTGACATGCATTATCTTTCCAACTGCTAACATGCATTTGGAGAGAAGAGAGCAAGACAGGGAGCGGGAGAGATCCAGCGTGGCTGTGCACAACTCTCAACTGAAGAGCTGTGCAGACTTTACTCACAGTCTTCTGCTCTGAGCCTCTGCACTGGAAAATACCAAAGAAGAAGAAGAGGAGGAGGAGGAGGAGGAGGAGGAGGAGGAGGAGGAGGAGGAGGAGGAGTTTGGATTTGATATCCCGCTTTATCATTACCTGAAGGAGTCTCAAAACGGCTAACATTCTCCTTTCCCTTCCTCCTCCACAGCAAACACTCTGTGAAGTGAGTGGGGCTGAGAGACTTCAAAGAAGTGTGACTAGCCCAAGGTCACCCAGCAGCTGCATGTGGAAGAGCAGAGACACGAATCCGGTTCACCAGATTACGAATCTACCGCTCTTAACCACTACACCACACTGGCTCACCGACACACCAACATGAACAAAGTCGCCCCTCCCACCCACCCCAAAAACCCTTTATGCCTTTGGAATTTGATATAAGAAGGCCAGGATGTGTTGAAATGAAAGCTCATTCTGAAGAGCATGAGACTCTTAATCCCAGGATCATGGCTTCAAGTGTCACATTGGGCAAAAGATTCTTGCATTCCAGGGGGTTGGACTAGATGACCCTCAGGGTCCTTCCATTTATAATGGCTGGCTCATTATAAAACAATACAAATTGTGTGACCCCACTAGGGTAACCACCCCAAAAAGGGGGGAAAGGAGGGGGAAAGATAAAACAAAACAAAGCAAAACAAAACAAAACAAAACAATGAAAGTTTTAAAATAATGTGTATGGGAAAGGGTTTGACTGGGAAAGAAAGAAAGAAAGAAAGAAAGAAAGAAAGAAAGAAAGAAAGAAAGAAAGAAAGAATGAATGAATGAATCATTACCTACAGACAGCGACCCAATCTTAAACAACTCCTCACACACAATAATACAACAACAGGACTCAACATGGACACTGGTACCAGAGCCTGCAATAAACCCAGATGCCAACTTTGCTGCCACATAAACCCGGACAACACCATTACTGGCCCCAACAACACCAAACATACAATCTCAGGACTATTTAATTGCTCATCTCCTAACATTGTGTATGCCATCAAATGACAGCAGTGCCCTTCAGCTCTCTATATTGGACAAACAGGCCAAACCCTACGCCAAAGGATAAATGGACATAAATCTGATATCAGGAATCACAAGACAGAGAAACCAGTAGGAGAACACTTCAGTCTCCCGGGACATTCTATACAAGATCTCAAAGTAGCTGTCTTAATACAAAGAAATTTCAGAAATAGACTGGAAAGAGAAGTGGCTGAATTGCAACTCATTACCAAACTTAAAACCACAGAGAGACCTGGTCTGAACAAAGACATTGGATTCTTATCTCATTATACATGACAAAGCTATATTTAGCCATCTCGCCCCTTGCTTTTTCCTGTAAGACCAATTGCAGTCGTTAACAGTCATCAACAGGTTTCCCACCCCTATCAGCGGATCACTCATTCCCACCACCCTTCTGAGTAATACCCCTCCCCACTCTCTCACTATATATAAGGGTCTGGTGACTTCTGTTTCAGTGTATCTGAAGAAGTGTGCATGCACACGAAAGCTCATACCAACAACAAACTTAGTTGGTTTCTAAGGTGCTACTGGAAGGAATTTTTATTTTATTTTTTATTTTGTTTTGAATGAATGAATGAAACACAACCTGAACAAATGTCACCAAACCCCACCAAACACTTTCTAAGAGGTTATAGCATTCTTCTGCCCTCCAAATCTTCTGGACTACAACTCCCATCATCCCTGAGCATTGGTCCTCTCTGAGCAGCACCATTTGAAGGGCTAGTTTCATAATTCCTGTGCTCCATGCTGCCATTTCATGTGCCACAGCTTGAAAATTCAGGTAGATGTTAATCTGGGGAGGGGAAGAAGTGTACAGGCATATTGATCAAAGTTCCCTTAGGGAATGTTTGGCATTGTTACTCTACTGGAAGGAGCCAGATGTTGTTTAACCAACTGTATGAACAGCAGCAGACAAGCTTAGAATTTCATCTCGCAGGAATTCTAGACAGTTGTGAAACGACTTTGTACTCCAACTATAAATGCAACGTATAAACAGAAGTACAAACGAGCCATAAAACAGCCCTTTTCACAATCTTTTGTTGTTGTTGATAAAGAGCAGTCAGCAGCTGTATGAATTTTTAAAAACGTAATTGCAGTAAACCCCCCCCCAAAAAAAAACCATGACTACCAACCAACAGCTATATACTAGTAAGGCATTCCTCATTTGCAGAATACTGTTGGCACATGTACGAGTGCCTTGAGCTTAGAGCTGAATTGATTATTCTCTAATTTTGATGTCCTCTTTGAAAGTTTCACTTTCAAGGCCACTGCCAAAATCACCAGCCAACCCTTCCAAACCTCTCCCATTGCTGAACAGTTCTGTTCTTTCGTTGACCCTCTCATCCTTCTGTTTATTTATACACCACATTTCCACAAGATTGTACCTATAGTGGCTCATAGCATGAACAATAAACATCATTAACATGTTTTTTTTAAGTGTCTCTCTGTGTGTGTGTGTGTGTTAAGAGCCATTACAAATAATTGCAGTTTGTAGACTTTAGTTTTAGGATTAGAGGAGGAGGAGGAGTTTTTGTGTGTTTTTTTAACTGTTTTTATATGCTGCAAACCACCTTGGTACTTCTGTTGAAGGATGGGTAAGAAACATGAAGGAAAAGGAAAATGAGTCGGAGCAGTCCATGCTGATATTTCTGTTGAAGGATACGAGAGGGAGAGGAAAACAAAGAGGAATAAATCAATAAATCTTCTTCTTTCACAATCATTCATAGGCAAGTAAGATTGTCTTCAATGAATATGGACTTAACAGTGTGTCCGTAGGTGACTGTGGAGGTCAATTCTGGATCCGCACATCCTTCCACAGTGGAGACATATGTTTCCGGGTGGGAGTTGATCATGGAGAGGATTTGCCAAACGTGTCTTCCTCTTAGCTCATTTCTCCCTTTTATCCTGAGTTCGTGCTTCTTCAAAGTCCATGATGCCTTTGGTAGAGGCTAATCTCCAATGGGAGCACTCACAGGCTGGTGTTTCCCAGTTATCAGTGTTTATACTACATTTTCTTAGATTTGCCTTGAGAACATCTTTAAACAACTTTTGTTGTCCATCGACGTTATGCTTTCCATTCTTAAGTTGGGAATGGAGTAGTTGATTTGGAAGATGATAATCAGGCATCCAAACCACATGACCAGTCCAACGAAGTTGATGTTGAAGAATCATTGCTTCAACACTGGTGATCTTCGCTTCATCCTGTATACTGACATTAGTTTGCTTGTCTTACCAAGTGATATGTAATTTATTTATTTTTTGGAGACATCGTTGATGGAATCGTTCATTAATAAACCCCAAACCATTCAAGTTGACCTAAAACAATACAAATGAGCTAACCTTATTATCAGTCTAGAACTAATCCAGAGAAATAAATAGATGTATACAAGGCCAAAAAGACAAGCATTCCACAAAGATTCACCACAATGAGCTTACACACACTGAATGGCCACTGCACTTCTCACATGAAACAAGTTTCATTCTGGGTGTTGCAATGCAATCATTCTTTAATATTAAGGATAGCTGTGCATTGCCTTTCACTTTTTTCTGAAGCTGGAAGAGGGCAACTGGGCATCCTAGCTGTTCATTCTGTTTGGGGTAGGCTAAGGAAATTCAGTCATAATGCTTGGGGCTATTGCAACCCTCCCAGGGGACTAATCACAGTTTAGGTTATGCATTGCCAGGTATCAAATGACAGAAATGCACTGGGTGGAATCCAATGCTGGTCTGACTCAGAACTCTGACTCAGAGCTGACCTATCAAAGTTAATAAACAGGACTAACTTAGTTCCAGTTACAGGTAGGTAGCCATGTTGGTCTGCCATAGTCAGAACAAAATAATAAAAAATAAAATAAAAATCCTTCCAGTAGCACCTTAAAGGTAAAGGGACCCCTGACCATTAGGTCCAGTCATGTCCAACTCTGGGTAGCACCTTAGAGACCAACTAAGTTTGTTCCTGGTATGAGCTTTCATGCACACGAAAGGACTAACTTGGGCTCAGGAATTTCAATGGGTCTACTCTAAGTAGGACTTCATTGAGTGCAACCCAGTAGATGAAAGGGAATGAGTGACGGAATTTGATTCCATTTTTTATCCATTGCATTTCTTTCTTCAGTGCTTTTCTTTCTCATTCTTTTCTTTTTGTATCCCAGAAGTTACCTTTTTTTCCTTCTTCTTCATTTGCTTATGTTTCAGGTGTGATCACTCAACCCGGGAAGAGGCAGGGAAAATATGAAAAGAAAACAAGCGAACCTTGTCTCAGTATTTTTTATTGACTCCTCTTTTGAGAAGGGAAATATGATAGGGTATAGATCTACTCAACTAAAATAATACAAGAACTTCTTGGGACTTGGATACATGTTGTCATAACAACAAGGTACAGCTCCTGTAATCCCTTAAAGCTGGGAGGAATAAGAAGCACTTGTTCTTGACAATGCAGCTAGAGCTCTGTCAAAGGAGGATAAATTTGTCCTTTAATTAGGCACAATAGGTTTAATTCAGTTCTCAGTGACACTTGTACATATCTGGGAGGAACTCCACCACACTCAGCAAGTTAATTCAGAATCTATACAGATTTAAGGAAACACATCGTTTTGACAGAGTGGAAACGGCGGGTAATGAAAGCAACTGGAAAGCTCATCTTGAGATTGGAGAAGTCACCTTGGGCAGGATTTAATTATATGAACAAATAGACAGTAGCCGAGGTCTCCATGAGAACACAATATAAGAGAGGTAGAGCTCCACAGCAGACAGGATTCAAATGCCCAGTCAGCTATGAAGCTCATTGAGTAACACTAGGGCACACACAATCTCTCAAGCTTCCCTATCTTGCAAGGATACTGTGAGGAGAAAGCAGGATATAGAATTATAGAATTAGAGTGTTGGAAGAGACCCTGAGGAACATCTTGTCCAACTCCCTGCAATGCAGGAACCTGCTTTAGAAAACTTTGGCAACTTCTCTGTCACATCATGAATCTCTGAATGAATGAATATACTTTATTCAGTTACAGACCAGCATAAAACAAGATATTTGCATTTATAAAAAAAATGTAAAAAACAATGTAAAAAATATATGTTTAAACGGGTACTCATTACATGATGAGGGCATATTCAACATATCCAGCCCAACTTAAACCTTTTCCTTAAAATCATTGATTAAAAATAGATATATGTTTAATCAATGATTTATATCTATGTTATATCATGAATCTCTGGCACCTGGTAGACAGCACACCTCCCAGAACATCTTGTTACCTCCACACACTGCTGCCTGTGTCCCACGCCATAGGTAGTCACACCACATGTCTCTTTCTCTTCTGGGGGGTGGAATGAATTGTTTTGTACACTGTAGCTTCCACATCCACCTTGGTGTGTTCTGAGGTCTGCAACTGTTGTCCTTGCTCCTCTGGACCAGAATTGGTGTCCGAAATGAGAGCATCAAATCAATTTTGCAGATCCAGTGACACAGCATGGCTGCTTACAGCCCTGCTTCTGTGTGTCATATTCCTCCAGGGGTTTATCTCCTGCAGTGGATGATCTTCCTCCTCCCTAGGCGCTCCCCATCCCCATCACTATTCCACGACAGACCATTCTGCTCTACTGAGAAATTCCTCATCTTGTCCAGTAGCTCAAAGTGTGGATAGGTGTTTCTGTACCTTCTCTTCCAGGAAAGCAACCAGCTCACACTTGTTGCAGCAGGTGCAGTTTTGTGCTTTCTGGGGCAGGAAGGTAAACATGGCACAGGTGTTTCAGATATCATGGACTGGCTGGCTGCACAGGAATGGTGGGTATCAAATGAAAGATGGAGCAAGGTTGTTTTCTTCTTCATCTGGAGGCTAGGACCCAAACCAATGGATTCAACTTACAAGAAAGGGTTTTTTGTAAACAATGGGAAGAACTTTCTGAAAGGAAGAGCTGTTAGACAGTGGAATGGATTCCTTCAGGAGGTGATGGACTCTCCTTCCTAGGAGGTATTTAAGCAGAGGTTGGATGGCCGTCTTTGGTTGGATGGACACTTCAGTTGAGATTCCTGCATTGCAGGAGGTTGGACTACGTGACCATAAGGTCCTTTCCAATTCTATGATTGCATGAATTGGGAATTGAGAATACTGAGAATGTGGGAAGCCAGCAAAACCCCAAGACTACCTCTTGCTCGAAGAAGAAGAAGAAGAAGAAGAAGAAGAAGATGTAGTGAGTTCTTAGTCAGATTTCAGATACCCCAGCTCCTTACAATAACACTCCAGAGCATCAATCACAATGAAAAATTCATGAATACATTATATTCCTTCAGGATTCCTCAGTACCCTTTACTGTCCACCAACCTTCACTCCTGCTGCTCCTCTGGGCTTTGTCAGGTTACTTATCTGAAAGTTCAGATGTTGTATTCGTAATTCAACATTGGATAAAACACCAGACCACTCAAAGAGCAAATGTGAGTGTTGGCAGGGTAAGAACTGCAATGAATTTTGGATTTAACTGCTACAGCATTTAGGCACTAAGCAATCAGTTTTGCCCTGCTGTAGGCAGGGAACGTTTCTCTAGGGACTGCTAAAAAAAAGAGAGAGAAAAGCTTGTGTATCATCTAATATGCATATGGTTACCACCAATTTACTACTAATTATGGGGTGAAAAGACCAATTAATTATTCAAGACACTTTATTGGAAGTTATTCAACTGCTTCCTGTGGCCCTGTGTAGTTGCCATAACTCACAAATGTTCTTGATAATTAAGCATTATGTGCAGAACCTGCCATAATATTATAGAAACCAAATGAAAATCTTCCTGAACCTGAAGAATCTTATAATGTCCCATACGTGACTCAACGTTTGTTCTCTTGAATCACGATGAGCCTCATCTGCCCTTCATTTCGCTCTATATCATGTGTAGAAACCGCCTTCTTGGCCATTGTACTCACTATTGGATTCTGATAGGACTTGTTTCCAAAGAATAATAGAACTGCAGAGTTGGAAGGAATCCTGAAGTTTGTTTTGTCCAACTCCCTGCAATACAGGAATCACAACTAAAGAATCCATGACAGGTGTCCATCCAACCTCTGCTTTTCATTGAATGAAAATCTCCCATCTTCCATGGGAGTCCACTGTCTAACTTTCTTCCCTTCTTGTAACTTGAACCCACTGGTTTGGGTCCTACTCTCCAGGGCAGGAGAAAACAAGCTTGCTTCAACTTTTCTTTAGATATTTGAAGGTGGCTATCATAACTCCCCCTAAGTCTTCTCTTGTCCAGGCTAAATATACGCAACTCATCAACTGTTCTTTGGTTGACTGACATTCAATGCCCTTTTAAAATGTTTTGGGGGAGGTTATTGAGTTGTTCTTGTTTTTGTTTTGATTATGTATTTTGTGGTTTTTATATTGGGATTTTATCCTGTGGACCGCCCTGTGACTGGCAGGTAAGGGTTTTATACTGTTCCTCCTCCTCCTACTACTACTACTACTAATAGCAAGCTTACACTAAAATGCTGGTGAATTTTGATTAGAACTTTACTAAAAATCAAGCTGAACTTAAGACTGGAGAATAAGAAAGTGAGAGAAACCAAAATTGGCAGATTCAGCCATTAGCACAGGGCAAGGGTCCCTAAATCAGGAAGCATGCATACCTGCCGATTCATCATTCAGTTCACCTTGTAGTGCCCCATCATGGCACGAACAAACACAAAACAGCTGAACTGTTTCGTTATTTCACATGTAAACATTCCAAACCCAGAAAATGCATTTATTACCTATTTTATTTATAGCGTTTATATCCTCCCCTCCATCGCCAGAAGGTCACAAGATGGAGGACAACAACATAATGCAAAGCCTTCAGTCAATAATATCAAAATGCATAGCTTAATAAAAGTTGTTAAAATCAGCACATTATCAATTTAAAAATAGCTTGCATATCTGAAGTGGGAGATCCAGACCTCAAAGGTAGGGCATCTGTTTTACATGCAGGAAAGTCCCCGGTCCAAACCCCAGCATCTCTAGATGGGGCTGGGAGAGGCCCCAACCTGAAATTCTGGACATCTGCTGCCAAGTCAGTGCAGGCAATACTGAACTATAAGCTTCAATGTTCTGATTCAGTATAAGGCAGTTCCCTGTATTCCGAAAGAAATACACTTACCTCATCCAATGACCAATGCCAAGATACAGTTCAACCAGGCTTATGTGTTGAGCACACTGACTATGGAAGTGAGTTCATGGGCAACTTACAACCACCAGGAGCAATGGGTTAATGCCTTCCACATGCACCGCAGCAGGAAGATTGCGGGCATCACATGGCAATACAAAGATTTGCTCTCCCAAGCCCACATTTCCAGCATCTCTGCACACCTGTCTCAACAACTTCTCCATCGACACTGAGCTGTTCAAGCATATTGGCAAGGCAGCTATGGTGATGGCATGCCTCTCCAAAAAGATATGGAAGAGAGTGATGCTAATGTCCAATACCAAGAGGAAGGTCTTCCTTGTGTGTTGAGCAGACTGCTTTATGGAAGTGAGTTGTGGGCAACTTAGAACTGTCAGGAGTGCTTTCCACATGATTTCCACATGAACTGCATCAGGAGGATTTTGGGCCTCACATAGCAGGACAGGGTCTCAGACTAAGATGTTCTCTCCCAAGCCCACATTTCCAGCATGTATGCACACCTGTCTCAACAACGTCTATGCTGGTTTGGTCATGTCCACAGAATGGAAGAAGGTAGGATACTCAAGGGTGTGCTGTATGGGGAGCTTGCTTTAGACGCCTGGCCCAATAGCAGACCAACTCTGTGTTACAAAGATGTCTGCAAACGTGACGTGGAGGCTGGCAACATAAACCCTGCTGTGTGGGAAGCCCTTGCAGACGACCACAGTGCCTGGAGACAGACAGTCAGGTTGTGTATCCATAGCAGAGACCAGAGGAGGAATGACCACTGGGAAGAGCGCAGAGAGAAGAAATGCAATGGTACCATCTGCAGCACAACTAGATGCCTTCATCTGCCCCAGATGTATCTCCTGTGTTGGTCTCTACAACCACAGCAGGTGCTTTAACTCTGCAATGGTGTGACTTCACAGCCAAAGGTGCACTTCTCCATTGTCTCCTGAGACAGACAGGTGCCAACAACATCACCCAAAGACCTGGGGGGAGGAGCTTTCACTTACCACCAGAATCCACTGAGAATAGGAGTTTGCCAGATCTCCATTGGGCAAAAGTTCCAAAACCAGGGTGCCATTGCCAAGAAGACCCTGTTCTGAGTCCCTGATTGTCAGGGTTGAGCCAGATGAGGAGGAGTGGTGTCAAGCCCCCCCTGGCGAGCGAGGCTGCACCCATGGAAGAACCTGGGGAAATGGAGGAGTTTGTACCTGGAGAAGACTGGGCACTCCTTGGAAGAGGAAGAGTCAGATGGAGAGGGGGAAAGACCAGAACATGAGGAGGAGGAGGTCGAGCCAGAATCAGGCCCTTGTGAGGAGAGAAACAGGCAGGACCCATCACTTCCTCCCTTCTCAGCTGTATTGCGTAGAGCTGAGAGACGCAGGGAACAATTAGAGACAGCTGCAACTCGTAAGAGACGTGGTTACAGGCCAGCTACTTAAGAAAGGCTGGCTGCTCCCTTCGCTAGCACCTGCAACTGCTATGCTGAGTGCGTGGTTGTTCCTGGCTCCTGGCTCGTTCCTGGCTCCTGGCTTGTTCCTGACTGACTTGGCTGGTTCCTGACTTCGACTGTTTCTGACTTCGGCTTCTCCTGACCCCATACTGATACCTGACTTCAGCTGGCTTCTGACCCGGACTGTTTGACCTCGGCTTATCTGACTGACTGCTGCACTTCAGCACGTCAACTTGTTGGCGCCCTAACACTGATAACCAAACTTCCACTTTTGATGGTACTAATAGCAGACCACTCCTGGCAGATCTCAGTTCACATGTGGAATGATCCTGGGAAATATTCTCTTTTAGGTAGGTGGGGGCCAAGCTGTTTGGGGCTTTATGTTTTGATAAATGTGTGTCTCATATTCTCAACTTCAAATGTCACTGCACCGGAGTTTTCTCTCTGATTTGTAAAGCTCGACGTGGCTCCAGGTAACTTAGGAAGCATGGTTTCAGGTTATGACAGGATGTAGCCAGATGTGATGTAGCTTCTTTGTGTCATTCTGGATAAAGTGTTATCCCTGGTTAGGTGACTCGCCTAGGCATGCGATGAACCTAGGAATGAATGAGCAAAAAGAAGCTAGAGACTGAACAGGATTGGAAACTGTTGAATACTTCTTCAATGTAAGTGGTTCATTGGTTGGAGAAACATCTCCCTCCTACCAAGAAAACCCCAATTTTACTTTCAGATATCTATATTAAAAAAAAAAAAACATAACTGGAGAAAATTTGATCTTGCTCATTAGTCAGTCTCACATTCCTTCTTTGTCCTTTCAGACAAAGGAGTGTTTAGTGTTTAGCTTGGTTTTTCCCTTTTCTTTAAGAGGGTCAGTAGGTGATGCCAGGGACAAATTTGGCCCATTAATTTTTACCAGTTAGATCTGTGTTTGAACAGTTCCCATTACTTTTGTGCTGTGAGGCAGAATTATGCTTTGCTCTGTCTTATTATAAGGTGGTGATACTGGATGATAAAGCTCCCAGCAGGACTCAGTATATTTAATACTCTCCAGGATTTGACAGAGCTTTTTATTCCTCCTAAAAAAGAATCTCCTCTCTTCGTCCGAGCTCCTGCTATTTATCCTTCGAGCCAGAACATTTAATTCAAATGATAAATTGACCGGTTTAATGTTATTGAATGTAACAGGGGTAAGATATAAAGTTGCTAATCAATCAAGAGGAAACATTTTATGAACTACTGAAACAAAAAGGAAAGAAAAATAAATAAATGTCATTGGTAGTTCCCTTTGCCCATTTGCTCAGTGGCGGGTACAACTTTCGTCCTTCACAATTGCCAGAGGAAGGTGAAGATGCACTGCTTAGTTCTTTCAGTATTTTGCATACTTTTCACTGATATAATTTTATGGCACCAGTTACATCCATTTTTGTATCCTTTGCTTTCGGACTTCATTGCGGAGCGAAAGTAGCAAGTGATGCATTTGCATTATGCTTAATACCTGGAAACAATCAAGCACATCACACCATCATTTGTGGGCGAGCAATAAATATCGGCACAGTTTATTTTTAAGTGTCGAAATAAATCCCTCTGGCTAATATTTTCCTAAGGCACAGAGAGAGATTTGGCCGCCATAAAGTGATCACCTCCATTGAAATTGCTCTTCATTGGATGAACAGGCAATCGGAAGCAATATGCAAATGTGACCTTCAAACAAGTTGAAGCGAGAGGCACAGAGAAAAGACAGCATCTGTTGAAAATATCTTGCAAATGCTTTTTTCCCCTAAATAAAGAAATTACTTCAATGCATTAAAAATTCAAAATTTAATCAGCAACATAACCTTTGAGCTGTATACGCCTTGACCAGTATTCTGTATTGGTCTATAATATAAGACTTCTTCACACTTTACAGAGGTAAAAAACTCTCTCCACAAATCTACAAATGCTTGTGTGAAAGTGTGTGCACTTGTTGATTGGTATATACCTTAGCTCTCCTGTACTAAGGTCCACAGACTGTATGGTTGTTTACTGTTATGGGGTAATTGCTGAGCAAGTGTAGACTATTTGTAAGAAGTTGCACAGATTGCACGCTTGTTGAGTGCAATATGTGAGCACCTCTATCACGCTGAATGCTTGGTTTCTACCGCAATGTTGGAAGCTTTTGAAAACCACACGTTGTTAGAGCAAGCCAAGAATGGGGAAGGCTTATGGACTGGAGGCAAAAGGTGAGGTTCAGTCAGGATCAGGAAAGGGACAGCAAACAGGCAAGGAAGTAGAAAACAGTCCTGGTAGAATCCAGAGTACAGTGGTACCTCCGGTTACAGACGCTTCAGGTTACAGACGCTTCAGGTTACAGACTCTGCTAACCCAGAAATAGTACCTCGGGTTAAGAACTTTGCTTCAGGATGAGAACAGAAATCGTGCAGCGGCAGCAGGAGGCCCCATTAGCTAAAGTGGTACCTCAGGTTAAGAACAGTTTCAGGTTAAGAATGGACCTCCAGAACGAATTAAGTTCTTAACCCGAGGTACCACTGTGTGTCAAGGCGGAGGAAGCAGGAGATAACCCAAAACGGCTCAAAGAACAGGCCTGGGGCTCAAATGAGAGCAGTGGTGTCTGGTGCTCATTGCGACTTAGGGCAGAAGGCAGGGAGCGCAACAGTAAGTGAAGCTAGAGCCAAGGACAGGCAGAGCAAGCTAATTCTAGTTTGTCCACATCCTTCTCCATGCTCAGTTCTGCAAGGACAAACACTGAATCTAGGGAGGAGGAAGATGATAGGCATCTTCTGGAGCACTTGTTGGATATGGAATAGGAGTAGGTGGTGTTGTTTTTTTTAACCTCCGTATAGTTCATAAAGAGAAGGGGCATTTGGGGGACTGTCCATCTCCCCTGAAAAAGATGGCAAGTTCCAGGGATGGCCAATGTGGTGCATCCATATGTTTTTGGACTTCAGCTTCCATCATCCCTTACCAATGACCATGCTGACAGGGACTGATGGGAGCTGGATTCCAAAAACATCCCAAGGGCCATAGGTTAGCCTTTAACTCTGTTTTGGTTCCCCACTCTTGGCAGCTAACCAGTGGAGAGAAGACCAACCGACACTCTGACTGACACCTGCTCTTCTTTCATCTTTGATGCCAAGAACATATGCGGCCATCTACGATAGATTACCTTACCAAATCATGGAGATCAGGTAACTTTTTAAGAGGAATGATTGGTTATATCTTGCAAGGGCTCATTGAAAGCCAAATTTTAAGTCTTGGTTTTTAATTTAAAAAAAAAAGTAAGGGCAATTTTGACAAACACCTTGAACATTCACTTCTGTAAAAGACTCAGAAAATCCCCATTCTGTTGTCACATACCACCACACCCCCAGAGCAAATGAATTCAGTGTGATTAACATCCGTAGAGTGATTTGCAAAGGAAGCGATTGCAACGTGTCACTTATCGTAAAGTGTTACTGGAAAACGCATGAATCTGTAGCATCCATATTCAAAGTGTGCACTGAAGCTGCTGATGGCCCCAAAAAATGAACAATGGGAGAATCAGTTGCTACAGAGCTTTTGAATAAATCTCCATAGCTGAGATGCCATTCTTGCAATGCACGTTAAGATCAAGAGGATTCCAATGACATATCTCTGTCTCAGCTGCATAAAAAGCTTTGATAGCAGAAATAACTTAAAGGAGGCATTGGTTGGTGAGATGCTGGAATGGCCTTAGAAGAGATGAGAAGCAGAATGCTCAGTTAGGTGGTTCCAGCAAATCCCTCCAGTTACGGAAAGAAAATGTGTGGAGGGATTACATGGGCTAGATCAAGGAAAGTAATAGTACCACTGTATTCTGCTCTGGTCAGACCTCAACTGGAATACTGTGTTCAGTTCTGGGCACCACAGTTCAAGAAGGATACTGACAAGCTGGAACGTGTCCAGAGGAGGGCAACCAAAATGTTCAAAGGCCTGGAAACGATGCCTTATGAGGAACGGCTTAGGGAGCTGGGTATGTTTAGCCTGGAGAAGAGAAGATAATCATAAAAGCCCTGTGAGATAAAAGCCCTAAACGGCCTTGGCCCAGTATACCTGAAGGAGCGTCTCCACCCCCACCATTCAGCTCTGAGGTCCAGCTCTGAGGGCCTTCTGGTGGTTCCCTCACTGCGAAAAGCGAAATTACAGGGAACCAGACAGAGGGCCTTCTTGGCAGTGGCGCCCTCCCTGTGGAACGCCCTCCCATCAGATGTCAAGGAAATAAACAACTACCTGATTTTTAGAAGACACCTGAAGGCAGCCCTGTTTAGGGAAGTTTTTAATGTTTGAAGTTTTATTCTATTTTTAATGTTCTGCTGAAAGCTGCCCAGAGTGGCTGGGAAACCCAGCCAGATGGGTAGGGTAGAAATAATAAATTGTTGTTGTTGTTGTTGTTGTTGTTGTTGTTGATGATGATGATGATTTTTTTTTTTTACAAGGATATCCACTGACGAGGCACAAGGAACAGCATCTGAATGGAAGTGCCAGGCAACCCGCACTTAATAATTAGAACAAAATAAAAAAAAATTAAAAAAAAAATTCCTTCCAGTAGCACCTTAGAGACCAACTAGATTTGTTCTTGGTATGAGCTTTCGTGTGCATGCACACTTATTCAGATACACTGAAACAGAAGTCACCAGACCCTTATATATAGTGAGAGAGTGGGCAGGGGTATTACTCAGAAGGGTGGTGGGAATGGGTGATTGGTTACGCCACAACTTGAATTAGAAACACAGATGAAGTGGTTCCTAATCAAACCGTAGGCACGCTAAGATGACTTGGTGAACAAAGACGTTTTAGCTGATGCAGAAAAGACTGGAATGTGGAGAGCTGAGCAGTTTATGAAGGGAGAGCATTCAAAAGTCAGGGTTCTGTTGGCAGTAGCGTAGTTAGTGGGACGGGGCGCACTGGGCAGCTACTTACAGTGGGGACGGGACTTACCATGCTGTCTGCAGTGCACCCAAGCCACGTGACTCTCCTGGAAGTGATGTCATGGCTCGGGTATCTGCACTGCCCAAAAAGGAGGGTGGCTGAGGGGGAGGCGGCAGGTGGAGGTGGCTCACCCTGCCCACTGGGTGTGGGGCGCATGCACAGGGCACTATGCCACTCTCTGCTGCTAGCATTGTAGCAGGCATTTTGGTAAAGGGGAGAGCAAGTAGGGCGAGAGCCTGCTAAAACTATTGTTGATAGCAACAATGCAGCAATGTTCTAGCCCTCAAGGTAGTGACAGGGGATAAATTAGCTCACTTTCCATTTTCATGCAAATCTACCTAATTCACGTTTCCCGAACTAATAAGCAAAGCAGGGCAAAAGCACAGAGATCCTTTGAAATTCACACTTCACAGCCTTTTTATAATTATTTTTTAAAAAATAGTTTTCATTAAAGTTTTTTTTTTTTTTGCATTATGATACAAACAGATAAAGAGGAAAGGGTAGTCTATTGTTTCCACTTTCAATTCGTAATCTTTTTCACAGTTCATTTGCATTTAGCGAGAGAAGAAGAAGAAGAAGAAGAAGAAGAAGAAGAAGAAGAAGAAGAAGAAGAAGAATTTGGATTTGATATCCCGCTTTATCACTACCCACACTTGCCATAGACATCTTGCATGGGGGGGGGGGAGAAGGGAGGAGAAATGGAGGTATTGTTCTTTCATTCTATTGCCTATTATTAGTGTAGGGGGGTTGTGTCAGCACTGCATGGGTAAATCCTTTGTTTATGCATTTCTTTATTTTTATTGATAGTGCAAGAGGTTAGGGGGTTCAGTTGGCTGTGTTTAACTGGCTGCAATATGGCTTGTTTGTGTGTGTTGGTGGGGGTTGGATGTTGGGTCAGGTTAGCTACATTGATTTGTATGCTGTTGTGGGGGATACGTCATAGTCCTGTTGTGCTGCGAATGTGCTGAATGGGAGCCGTACCAGGGTTGAGATGCGGTTCTCACACCGAAAAGTGTGCACAAAACTGCATAGATCGCCGCAACGATGTGCAATACGACATTGCTATGTGAAATTGCTTTCCGGGGTGCATTTGTTAGGAGAAATATGTGCAAATGTGCATACAGTATCTGGTGCCAATCTTTTCAAAGAGGGGGGGAAAAGTCACAGAACGATGTGGAAATGGTGGGACTTTGGAAAATGAGAAATCAAGAGAGACCAAAATTGGCAGATCTGTCCATTGCTGCCTCAAGGTGACGCTGGTGTCATCCTGTCAACCGGTGAGCCATTCAGCTGGTTACAGACCTCCCCTCTTCTCCATTGCAGGCACTCTGCTTACCGGTACCTTTTCACAAAGGCACTATTTACTATTGTTCAGCTGAACAAATAATGACAGGTACATGAAATAGAGCCTGTGAGTCTCTCGCTCCCCTGTCTTGCCTCGCCGGCTCCTTGCAAAGTCCCCCCGAGACGAGCACACTTGGCACATCACTCTGTCACACACATCCATGCTTCAAAGTACTTTGCTCTGTTACTCACTGTAGAAGTGAGAAACAGGATACAGCATGCATTGTCCATTCTTTCTTTTATTTCTGTCCCATGTGGCCAGTAAGTTAGAACCAGGAACCATGTAGCTGGAGTTTTTGTTTGTTTGACTGACTGATTTAAAAAAAGGTCCCAGGGTTAGCTTTACAAGAATGAAGAACAGAATTATATATATTAAAAAACAAACAAAACAGATAATGCCATTACAACTGTAAAAGAGGTGAAACAGTTCCAAATGGAAAAGAAGAGGATAAATTCAGGAAAAGAGGAGTAAGGGGTTGTTTTTTTCCTCAAGAAAAATAGGAGCTCACCATGAAGTTGTTACAGTAAGTCGCCGGGCAACTCGGGACCATAGAGAGCTGGACCATAAAGAAGACTGATCACCGAAGAATTGATGCTTTTGAATTATGGTGCTGGAGGAGACTCTTGAGAGTCCCATGGACTGCAAGAAGATCAAACCTATCCATTCTTAAAGAAATCAGCCCTGAGTGCTCACTAGAAGGACAGATCCTGAAGTTGAGGCTCCAGTACTTTGGCCACCTCATGAGAAGAGAAGACTCCCTGGAAAAGACCCTGATGTTGGAAAAGATGGAGGGCACAAGGAGAAGGGGACGACAGAGGATGAGATGGTTAGACAGTGTTCTCGAGGCTACTAACATGGGTTTGGCCAAACTGCGAGAGGCAGTGGAGGATAGGCGTGCCTGGCGTGCTCTGTTCCATGGGGTCACGAAGAGTCGGACACTACTGAACGACTGAACAACAACAACAACAAGACATGGATGCACAAAGCGTTAAAAATAAATAAATGGGACTCCTTGCATTTTGCTCTGCTCCTCTTTTCTTCCCGCCTGCCCCTCAGAGCCAACAAATCACATGAAGCTGGCCCTCTGCAGCAGAAGCCCCTCCTCCTCTTTGCCTACTCTTCAGCAGCCTCTATGAGGTGCCCATGGAGATGCCATGGAGAGGCAACAGAATGCTCCCTTGTTGCCACCACAGGTGCCGCTCAGGCAGCGGCGGAGCATATGCCCATGCTGCCCAGGGCGGGCACACTCCCGAGGGGGGCGTGGCACGGAGGGTGCCCTCCCAGGTGCGGGATAGCCACTTGGGTGCCTGGAGTGGCATGAACAACCTGCCGCTGGGGGTGGAGCGAGCCGCCCATGGCAGACATTCAGCGGTCCACCCTCCTGCGACTCCCAAGCCTCCCCAAGCTGTCAAAACGAGGGGTGGGGAATGCCGCCAGCAAAGCGGTGCAGCTCCCCTGCTTACCCTGATGGCTTGGGGTAGGCTTGGGAGCTGCGAGTGGGGTGGCATGCTGGATGTCACCCCCTCAGTGAGGGCACCTGAGGTGGTCCACCCCCACCGCTCCCCTTCCTATGCCCCTGTGCCCAGAACAAGTGCCAGTTCACCCTCTCCCCTGAACTCAGCAGCAGCCGCTCTGGTAGGGAAAATAGGGACATTTTGAGATCAAAACAGAAACCAGAATGGCTTTTGCAATTCCAGGACCGTCCCTGGAAAAAAATCAGGACACTTGGAGGGTTTGCGTTTGGCCCTGGGATCACATTGCAAGTTGCTTGTAAACTGAAGTTTCCTGAGATTCTCTACTAATAATCTAGGCCTTATATGCGAGAGTTTCTTTTCTTTTCCCTCCACCCTCGGTTGACTCCGCTCTCAAGAACCTCTTTGCTGTGTCATTCTGTGGGTTCACCTCCTCCTCCTCCGCTGCCCTTTCTGCATCTCTCGGTACATGGTGTTAGCACAAGTTGTCACCTCAGATACTGCAGCTAAAAAGCCAAGAAGAAGCGAACAGGAGGAGAGACTGAGCAGTGTCTGAGGAAAAGGTCAACAAACACTGTCAATTTCTGTTTTGGCCTGGAGCCTTACTAAAAAACACAGCATGTAGGACAAGACTCGACATCATGTAAGTTGAATTAACTACAGGGGCACTGCATTAAAGTATGCTTGGGGAAACCTCTGGAGACAGAAAGGGAAGAGGGGGGAAATAGGTCGAGGTAGATAAATATAGACCATCAGAAGGAGCCAAGGAGAAAATTAAGACAATTGTTTCAGGGCAGGGATGGATGAAGTTGTTATGTATACTGCAGCAACCTGGTGCCTTCCAAATGTATTGGACTACAGCTCCCTCACTGTCTGGGGCTGATGGGAATTATAGTACAAAACATTGCCTTATGAGGAACGGCTTAGGGAGCTGGGTATGTTTAGCCTGGAGAAGAGAAGGTGATATGATAGCCATGTTCAAATATATCAAAGGATGTCATATAGAGGAGGGTGAAAGGTTGTTTTCTGCTGCTGCAGAGAAGCGGACACGGAGCAATGGATTCAAACTACAAGAAAGAAGATTCCACGTAAACATTAGGAAGAACTTCCTGACAGTAAGAGCTGTTCGACAGTGGAATTTGCTGCCAAGGAGTGTGGTGGAGTCTCCTTCTTTGGAGGTCTTTAAGCGGAGGCTTGACAGCCATCTGTCAGGATTGCTTTGATGGTGTTTCCTGCTTGGCAGGGGGTTGGACTGGATGGCCCTTGTGGTCTCTTCCAACTCTATGATTCTATGATTCTACATTTGGAGAACGCCAGGTTGCTGAAGGCTGCTGTAGAGCAAACTGCCTCCATACTGTTCCAAACTAGCTGGCAGTGGGGATTTTGGGGTCCATGTCACTTTTGTCACCCTTAAGCCTATTTTGCCCCATTTCTGCATTTTTATAAATGCAGTTCAATACAATCTGGAGCCCGTAATATTTTGGAAGTGCAACATCCAGCCGATAAGTAAGTTCTGCTGTGCACATTGGCTCAGGAAATGTGGGTGGTGCTAGTTATTTTTTTTTACAATTATTTATTACATTCATATCCCACGTTTCTTCCAGAGAGCTCAAGGTGGCCTACAGACTGCTCCGACTCCCCATGTTGTTAAGTCAGCCAGGATAGCTCAATTGGTTAGGGCGTGGTGCTGATGATGCCAAGGTTGCAGGTTCGATCCCCATAAGGGGAGCAGCTGTGTGTTCCAGCATTGCAAGGGGTTGGACTAAGGCAACATACAAAGGGAATTTAAAATTAACTATATCACCGTAACCTTAAAAAAAAAAAAAAAAAAAAAAAAAAAACTTCTTAAACGATTGCAATAAAACAGCAGCACCACGCAGGAGAGAACTCCAATCAAACAACAAAGAAAAAAAAAGACAAAGGGGGAAAAAAAATCATCCCTAGTTCTAATAGCAGTCAATTTATTTCTGGCTGACCACTGTCAGAGACAGGATGCTAGATGAAAAGAATCCTGTGGATTGGAAACTTATGTGCATAACAAAATATATTTGTTTCATAAAATGGGATTAATTTAAATGCTCATCTACCCATCAGAAGAGCCAGTAGAAAGCATGGTTTAAACAAACTAATATTTCTCCTGACTGTAGAGTTACAACACACAGGAACATTTATCCCGATATGAAACACTCCACATATATACATCCTTATCCCCACTTTATTATAAAATTAACCCACAATGCAAAGCGTTAATTATTGAAAATAAGCACCTCTACATATTTTATGGTGCCCATGACGAACACGTTATTGCACACCAGAGATTCACTATATTAAAAAAGCCCCCCAAATTACTCCTATCAATTAACAATATTATTATACTTAAAGTCTTGATAAATTATTGAGAAAGCTTACTACTGTGGGAGAAGTGTAAATCGAAGAGTAAAATGGAACTGTGCTTTGCCGGCAATGATTACAGCTCAGGTTCTCTCTAGGGTAAGTCATATCTTTATGAAGACTGACTTCTCTTTTTACCAGCTGTTAAGAATTCTGGTTGATATTCAGCTGCTGCGATGCAGGCAGGCTCTGTCCGGAATTCTAAACCCTCGCGGGTTTTCAATTATAATTAGTGACTATGTACATAATATAGTATTTCAATCTTATAATATTAATGCAATATTATGCATTACGGGAGGTGTTTGTGCGTGAGAGGGATTGCACACAATATATCTACTGCCCTGTGAGGAAAGCATGCAGTGTTTGTGGTGTTTCAGTATAAAGCAAAGTCAAGTCAGAAGTGACAAGACAGAAGTTTATTTAAATAATAATAATTATGCATGCCATGTGGGAAGCAGACAGAGAAATGGTGTTCTCCCTCCCTCATCACGCTAGAACTTATCCAATGAAGCTGAATGTTGGGCGATTCAGGACAGGCGAAAGAAAAAATGACTTTTCCGCATTTCATATATGGAACTCACTCCACAGGAGGCAATGGTGCCACTAATTTGGATAGTTTTCAAAGAGGATTGGGCAAATACCAGTTGCTGGAAACCACAGGAGCAAAGACTGCTCTTGTGCTTGAATCCTGCTTGTGAGTTTTCTGGGGTCATGTGGCAGGAGCATCTTGCTGGAAGCTGCCGCCGTCGTGGTAACCCTCCAATAAGTGAGACTTTCTCAAAAGCTTTCGGAGAAAAACAGGATGGGCTGTCTTCTCTCTCTCTCTCTCTCTCTCTCTCTCTCTCTCTCTCTCTCTCTGCATGGAGGAAAGTTCAGCTACTTTTCTTGCTTGTTCATTTGTTTTAGATAAGACTGGAAGAAGTGTTTCACGTGACTTCTGTGGGCATTCTTGCGTAAACAAATCAGCTCTCTCCAGTCCTACCAGTCCTCCTGCCGATGTGCCTCACAGCTAATGTACTCACACCTTTTAAGGTTCACTTTGTGTTTTTAGCCTTGGTGGGATTCCCATCTCTCCCCCCCCCCGAACTCCTTTCATCTCCTTCTCCTTCCAGTACAGTTGGCCTTCAAGTCAGGGAAGACAGATGCTAAGATAACCTTCCGATCTCATTCATTTATCTTGGGAGATCTCTCTCAATGCGATTGCATTCAGGATGATTTCAGGGGGCTATCGCTCCATGTCATCTTTTTTTTTGCTTTCTGCTTCCTTGCTTGAAAGAATCAGTGCAAGTTAGATTCACTGCTGTGATACCTTCCGTGTCTGGAAAAAGCAATATCCCAGCACTCTGTCCCACTCTCACACTACTGGAAATAAGGCACAGAGAGTCACCTGAAACTGAATCAGACTATTGTTCCATCTACCACCTATTTCTTACTTTGTTGCTCCCTGCGCCTTGTACCCCATGAAGTTATAACTATGGGCTGTTTTGAGTTCATTATCCCAGCCACACTTACTGTTCCTTCCTTCACAGAAGCTGACAGCTCTGTTCCCTGAGAAGTCAGAACATTTGTAAACACCCCATGCCATTTCAGCCTAGCCTATCAGTGTTGGTCACATGGTGACCACAAACAGAATGCAACGTATGTCAAGAGCTGCCTTATACCGATCCAGATCACTGTTCCATTTACCTATTCTTATATTCTGCTCCATGAGAAGATAAGAAGAGCCGTGCCAGATCTAGAAGTGGTGTCCACTTCTGATAGTGGTGAACCAGAGGCCTGTGGGCATCTGGTTGACTTTCCCTTCAGTGACTACTAGCCATGAAAGTTATGCTCTGCCCACACAGTCAGAGGCAGTAACACTTCTGAAATCCAGTTGTTTGAAACCGCAGGAGGGGAGAGTGCTTCTGTTCTCAGCTCCTGCTTGAGGGTTCCCCATAGGCATCTTGCTGGACACAGTTAGAATAGGATGCTGGACTTGGTGGGCCATTGGCCTGATCCAGCAGACTCTTCTTTTGCTCTTACGTTCACCACCATTTATGCTCACCAGCATCTGTTGTTCAGAAGCATCTCTGACTATTGACCATGCTGGCTAGGGTAACTATTGACCATGCTGCCTGATGGGAGTTGTAGTCCAAAAATGACTGGAAGAAGCAAGGTCAGAAGGCTGGTGTTCTCATACTACCAAGAACTTCTGATGAAGTTCTCACAGGTCTATTCCAGCTCTCTTGCCTGAGGCATCTTCACCGGAGGCTGTCAAGGGATGCACCAGTGTGGTGTAGTGGTTAAGAGCGGTAGACTCGTAATCTGGGGAACCGGGTTCGTGTCTCCACTCCTCCACATGCAGCTGCTGGGTGACCTTGGGATAGTCACACTTCTCTGAAGTCTCTCAGCCCCACTCACCTCACAGAGTGTTTGTTGTGGGGGAGGAAGGGAAAGGAGAATGTTAGCTGCTTTGAGACTCTTTCGGGTAATGATAAAGCGGGAAATCAAATCCAGTGAAAAGCGGGATATCAAATCCAAACTCTTCTTCTTCTTCTTCTTCTTCTTCTTCTTCTTCTTCTTCTTCTTCTTCTTCTTCTTCTTCTTCTTCACATTGTCTATGCACATTGTCTATGTGCTCTGCCACTGAACTCTGGTCCTCAATCATTTACCACCCAGGTTTTGCATGAAAAGCTTTGTATGAGGGCCCAAGCTGCAGGATGCTCTGCTCCTTTTGGATGTTCGGATAATGAAAAACAGAAAAGCAGGTCTGACTTTAGTGGGCATTTAAGAACACCATCCCCAAGTTGTGGGTAGCAGATTTGCTTCCAATTAATTCTTTAATTAAATGTCAGCACCCAAAGCTCGTGTTCCTTCCTGCACAATGGCATTTTATCACTGTGTTCTCACTGGCTAAAGCAAATTAGAAGTGAAGAGAAACTACAAAGCACTCTTAGGCTTTATTAAGAGAGAGAGAGAGAAAATCTGAGGGGCAGCAATTCTGCAATTATTATTACCAAGGACTATATGTCAGCCAGTGGACATTGATCTGTCATGACACAATCCTGGCTGAGCAACATTCCTCATTATGCTCCGGCATGAAAATACACTGCGTATGCAAAGTGACTATGGAAGTGTGTTTCTCCCTCTGTATGTGTATATGGATTTCTTAATTCACTTTGACTTTTGCATTTACTGGCTCTCACAAGTTTTCCAAGCAGATTACCTTGAGGCCAGTGCATGACAAGAGACTGTGGCATTGTTACAGGTCACTGGGTTGGGTTCTCAGATAAGTTAGCTTGAGGAACTTCATGGAAGGAAAGTTTCCCATCTGCCCCTCCTCTCTGTAGCCTGGTGTGCCCCTGAAAAGCTTATCTGGTGGGGGGTGGGTTTGGGAGTGCCCCCTGGAACAATGTGGGATGGCTTCTGGGAAAGGGGGAATTGACCAAAATAGGGATAGGCCTCTGTAAATAATTTTGGGTAAGTCATTTCTTTCTTGAGAGCTTGGGGAAAGTGTGGTAGAAAATTTGATAGTGATGCCTCTGAGACTATTGTGAGTTGGGTGGGCGTAAGTGGAGTGACAGAATAATGATGCCAGGGCAGAGACTTCAGGACAAAGGAGGAGACTGATGCTATGTCAAAGGCAAGTTCCGAAGGAAGTGAGTGGAAGCCAGGGTGGTGATGGTGGTGAGGGAAAGGATACCGCAAACAGAACAAAAAAATGCATTGGGAAAATATATAGAAAAGGTAAACAGAGAAGAAAATTACAGGGATGAAATAGAATCTGTCTTACCTCAGAGGAGGTGAAGACTGGGAAACAGATTGAGGACAAGGAACGTATGGAAGATGCTGGCTCAGGCCAGTGGCCCATCTACTCCAGCATCCTGTTCTCACAGTGGCCAAACAGACGCCCATGGGAAACCCACAAGCAAAAACTGAGCACAAGAGCTCTGGCCCTTCCTGTGGTTTCCTCTAGTGGTTATTCAGAAGGATACTGCCTCCAACCATAGAGACACAGCACTGTCTTCATGGCCAGTAGCCATGAGAAGGACCTGGGGCTATTAACTCCAGTGGCGAGCCAGAAAGGATGGGGGAAGGCCAATTGGATTTAGCAGGAACCACTACACTTCAGAAAAAGAATACAGGCAATCCTGTGATGAAGCCCAAGCTCTCAGAGTAAGGACATACAAGGCGGTTTCTAGAGTTAAGAAACACAATGGCGTTCTAGGGATCCCAGGGTCCTCTAGAAGAGGATATTCTTACAGACATTAGTAGTAGCAGTAGTAGCAGTGGTACATTGTCTACTGTGCCTTTCCAAAGCTCTTAATGAAGAGATTGCTGTTGTGGTGACCTTGGATTCATTGATACATCTTCTGAGTAATCAAAAAGTTATCAGCTAGCAGGTCTGGGAAAGATCCTGAGCTAAGACCCTGGAGAGTAAACACACCTGCCTGATTCAGCAGAACTGGACTAGGGGGAAGGAACTTCTTAGATCTCAGTGGTATGCTTATTCACTGATTGTTGAGACTTCTGAAGGACATATGACTTCAGTGCTGAGAAGAGTTGGCTCAGGCATGAATCAAACAAGGAAGCAGAGGAGCCACAAAATATGATTACGAATTTACAGCTGGCAGCAGGCCTCAAATCCACCCCCATGTTCTTCCTTCTTCTCTGGCTCCCCACACTTCTGTCTTCCGTGGTGATGGATGAGAGTTCAAGCCGTGAAACACACTGTCAGACTAAAACCATTTGTCAGAGAAGATGATGGCACTTGTCTGCACAGCGATCCCAAGTCTGAGTCATGTCTTGTCCTTCTGACTAAGATGTCACTGCTATTTGTCACAGTCTTGTTTACCTGACAAATCAGGGTGCCACTTTGCTTCCAGGGGTCAATGGGCAGGGGAAGGATGCTGACCTTCAGGAAGACAGTCCAGTTACTCTCAGCATCAAGGAAGGCTTCTTTTGCCATCTGAAACTCTTGGGTCGAACAGCAAGAGGGTCTCAGATTTTCCAGTTTCTGCCTAGCCGGGCAATTCTTAAAAACAGGGGTGAGGAGCCCCTATCAGTCCAAAGGTTGCGTTCCCTTCTTGGCATTCCCTTCCAAGAGCTACAGGCCAGAGGTGATCAGGGCCAGGGGGAACACATGCAAATGTTAACCTTTGTACACTAGGAAAGTTTCCACCCATGCTCCCAGGACATTCTATACAAGATCTCAAAGTAGCTGTCTTAATACAAAGGAATTTCAGAAATTTCAGAAATAGACTGGAAAGAGAAGTTGCTGAATTGCAACTCATTACCAAACTTAAAACCATGGAGAGACCTGGTCTGAACAAAGACATTGGATTCTTATCTCATTATACATGACAAAGCTATCTTTAAAACAAAGTAAAATGAAAAATTCTTTCCAGTAGCACCTTAGAGACCAACTAAGTTTGTTTTTGGTATGAGCTTTCATGTGCATGCACACTTCTTCAGATACACTGAAACGGAAGTCACCAGACCCTTAAATATAGTGAGGGAGTGGGGAGGGGTATCACTCAGAAGGGTGGTGGGAATGAGTGATCAGCTGATAGGTGTGGAAAACCTGTTGACAACTCGTAGTTTTGTTACTTAAAGAAAATATTTTAATGAAAACCTTTTTTATTATTAAAAAAGGCAACAAAAGTAAATAAAATAAGGACAGCCCTACTGGATTACACCAAATGTCCATCTAGTCTAGCACCTTGTTCTTCAGATGCCTATGGAAAGCCTGAAATTAGGACCTGAGTGCAACAGCCCTCTCTGCCACTTGTGCACTCCAGGAATTTGTTATTCAGAGTCATACTGACTCCGCCAGTGGAGGTGGAAGGCAGCCGTCGTGGCTAGTAACCATTGATAACCATGCCCTCCAGTTCTGTTGCTGAACCTGGATCCCCTCCTCCCAAACCCATGAGCCTCTGTACTCACAAAACAGCTGCTATATCTCTCCTTCAAAGAAACAAAGATTACAAAGAGCCATTCTGATCTTCTTTGTAATGCTTGCAGTTCAGGCAGATTCTGTGATCAAAGAATGCATTGGCCACTGAGAACATATTCAGTCTGACACAGCCTCCCTGGGCTCCAAATTAATCCCCCCTTTTTTAATCTTCATGTTAGCCAAGAACAGAAGTGTAAAATGTAGCCATAAACAGTTGGAACTTGTCCCATTATTGGGCTTATGCAAACATTAATGTGGTCCCCCCCCCAGTTTTTATTCAAAAGATTGGAGGATTTAGCAAAGGATTTATGTAGTTCCCTTGTTCTTGGGGGGCTTTTGTTGCATTTCAGACATGAATTAAGCAGAAATTGAAAGAGTTTTGGGTTGCTGCTGTTGCTTTTTTAAAGAATTTAGTACAACCAAAAAAGAAAAGGGAAAAAGATAACATTTGCATCCAGAAAGGCAGATTAATATGCTAATACACAAATAGTAGATAAAACTAAATATTTCAGATCCATCAGATGCTCGTTGTCATTTGCTACCCTCACGACAGATTAGTTTTATGGGTAAATCTATTGTGGTTGCATTTCAGATGTGCAGATTTTGTTTTCATTTTATTTTTTAAAAGGCTGTTCAAGATTTATTAGTTTCCATTAGAATTGCACAAAGCAAGATCTTGGGAATGCTTTTGCATCTCTGGATTTTAAGTAGGTTTGGCTGACACTGCAGTGAGTCAACAGCCTCTTCTATAGACATAGCCTATTTCTAGGAATGTGTGAAAAGGTGTTTATTTTTTTATTTTTGCAGATAATCAAATCTTCATGCATCACATCCTGACATTCTACATGCACTGGTTTCAAACCCTGGTCTCCATGGCTAGAGTCAAACACTTTAGCCATTATGCCATTCTGGCTTCATGGGCCTGCAGTCTGAATCGTTTAAGCACCTCGTCACACCCACAGGTGAAGCTCCTTAGCGTGTTCCTTATGGCTAGGGATTTATTTACTGCACATATCATGGGATCAACGATGGGACTTCTTCCAAATGTGCTCCAAAAAGAACTATGGGAGAATGTCACCAAGGTTGGGAAGAGACAGTCAGGGCATTGAATGGAAGCTGCGCCACAGTGACACCGTAATGTAACAGAACTAATAATGTATAAAACCTGACTAATCATTTTATAAGGAAAAACTCTTCCCAGTAATTAAATCAGCAGAGCAGAGAAAGTCAATTATGAGGCTCTGTGGCCCATACACTACGGAAGCCAGTTAGCCGGCAAGCTAGGATACACCAATTCCTCTTGCAACAGGGGCCTCGATATTCTGCAGGCACAGCCTTCTGCCTGGGGGTGCAAGAGATCCACATGGTTTTCTGGTCCCCAAGGGAAAGCGACATATTCACAGCTACAGATAAAATGACCACATATAAAGCAACAGGATTCTGGAAAGTTAATCCGAATCTGCATTTGAAGTGATTTATAGTGCACCATATGATGGTAATCTGATTACAGAGGACCACAGGGGTTGACATAGTTTTGATGTTCTGAACAACTGCCTGGGACCATGGGCAAAATGAACTATTGAATGTGAACAGCTGTCATTGATAGAAAGCCAATCAACAGAGAACAACATGCTCTACTTAAATGCTCTACTTAAAAGAATCACACAATCTCTTCCTATTCTACTCATGCCTCTATCCTACCACCGACACCTTCTGTTGTTTCCCTGTGTCTATAATAGATTGTAAGTGCCTTGGGGTAAGGACTAGCCTCAATGACAATCTTCTGTCTCCATTGTCAGAGCAGGATTCCTCTGAATACCACTTTCTGTGAATCATGTTTGGGAAGAGAGTGTAGTGGCACTCATGTTTTGCTTGTAGGTTTCCCAGTGGCTTCTGGTTGTCCATTGCAAAAAGTGAATGCTACACCAGGTGGACCTTTCACCTGAACAGGTGGAGCTTTCCTTCTGAGCCATCATGCCTGGGTTTTGCCCCCTAAAGCATCATGTATGTAGACTTTTGTATATACATAAGAACAACTGCTAAGGAACATTGCAATGACAGACTGATCAGCAAGTTGAACTAGGAATGAGATGAACTTTGGACAGGATGCAATGTAATGCATGGAGAAGGAGGAGAAGAAGAAGAGTTTGGATTTGATATCCCGCTTTTCACTACCCGAAGGAGTCTCAAAGCGGCTAACATTCTCCTTTCCCTTCCTCCCCCACAACAAACACTCTGTGAGGTGAGTGGGGCTAAGAGACTTCAAAGAAGTGTGACTAGCCCAAGGTCACCCAGCAGCTGCATGTGGAGGAGTGCAGACATGAACCCGGTTCCCCAGATTACGAGTCTTCCGCTCTTAACCACTACACCAAACTGGCTCTCAGTTTGGAGTAGACATTGTTGTTGTTGTTGTTGTTGTTGTTGTTGTTGTTGTTGTTGTTGTTGTTGTTGTTTTTAAAAAAGAATGCATATATTCTTTTGTGGCAATATA
Source organism: Lacerta agilis (assembly GCF_009819535.1). Lineage (NCBI taxonomy): Eukaryota > Metazoa > Chordata > Lepidosauria > Squamata > Lacertidae > Lacerta > Lacerta agilis. The sequence continues at coordinate 78,528,330 of NC_046318.1, read as the reverse complement.
TCCTGAACATGCAGGCAGAAACATTCACAGAAAGAACAGCGAAGGTTTCGTGCAAGAGGTAGGAGCTCTGTGCTTGTCCCTCAAGCATGCAAGTCTAACAGTCTCCAAGTTCTCCAGACATTGGGCCCATATGAGCATTTCTTGGCCCGTGTGGTCCAGCATCCTCACAGTGGCCGGTGAGATGCCTATGGGTAGGATCTGAGTGCAGCAGCACCCTCTCAGCAACTGGTATTCAGCTGGCCAGAAATTATGGATTGAACATAAAGCAGACTTGTTGAATGCATGCTGGGTTTTATTGGTATGGCCAGAAAAAAAATTGAATCAGGATTTGGAACTGAAGGAAGCATGGTAGTTAGTTATCCTGGTTTCTTGGTATTATAACGGCTATGCTATGAGATACGTGAAACATCCTTTCTAATAGTATGCTTTTTTCAGGAAAAGCAGGTGTGTGGGTCCTCGATCCATAATCGAAACGTTCTGTGTGCGGGAAGAAAGCTTTCACCCTTTCCTCCCCAGACAGATTTGAAGGTGAAAATCATTTCCACTGTCAACAACTGATGTGCATTTACAGTATGGCGAATAGCACCTCCACAGCACACAGCTTTCAGTGTACAGTATTTGTTTGTTAGTCTTTGATGGATACCACAGGACTCGTCATTGTTTTTGTTGCACGAGGCTAGCGCAGTCACATACCGGAGTTTAGTTTTTAATATCCCATTCTTCAGCATGTTCCCAGGATGAGTTACAAAAAGGTAAAACAAATGGGAGGGGAATAAGGGGGAAAATGCAAGAACATTAGCCTCCACAATATAAAATATAAAAGAGAAGCAATGCCATTGACTCAGCCATATCCCACCTTTCTTCCCCATTATTATCCTCTGTACTTCCCTCTGACATAGGTTAGGGTAAGAGATAGTAACGAGCCTAAGGTCACCCAGTGAGCTTTGTGGGGATTTGAATCCTGGTCTCCCAGGTCCTAGTCCAACACTCTAACCACTATGCCACACTGCCTCTCCTTAGTTGCTTGGCTGTCTGGGCGAATGCTAAAATCTGATTTCATTGTACTTCATGGAATGAAAGCAGTTTTCATTCCAGAGTTATTTCCCCCCTCTCTGCTTCCATCTCTAAAGTTGTAAATCTAAGGAACAGACTTTGACTAACTGTTTCGAGTCAGCGTTGGGATCTACTCTCCGGATATTACAGTTATTATTTCTTTCCCCTACTGTTCTGCAGGATTGGAAGTGCTTTTAGACAACAAAGGTGGGGAGCATAAAGTGCTTGCATTGTGTGCAGCTGGGAATAAAGTAGCTTTAAATGATTGTTTACTCAGCAGGATGGACAAGTTTTAAACCTCGCCACTGCACTGACGTGCTTCAGGCAAAAGGAAAAGTTAACATTGCTTTAAATATTGTCACAACATACATTGTTGCCAAGTTATCCCCCCTAAACACACACACACACACACACACACACACGCAAAACAGCAACTGCATGAAGATTAGTTGGAGAATCTTTTGTCAACTATGGCTTAGTTCCTGTGATATTGAGATCTCATTATAGTCTATCAAAGTACTTAAAATTAATTTAAAATGGCCCCCTTCCATGGCCCTAGTCATGCATTTAAGTGAATAAGTCTGGGCATAATGTGGCAGGGTAGTGGTACTGTGTACACCGCCTCACATCTAGTGTCTCCTTCCCTGTCCCTTCCAGCCCAACATTCCTGTATTGAGCAGGAACTCATGAAGAGGGATTATTTGCTTAAATCCACTTACAATCCTCCCTGAAATCAGGGACCCCAGTTACAAAGAGGTTTAGCAGTCCTCTGAATGTGAGTATAACCCCCCACCCCACCCCACTTGTCAGATCCAAAATGCAATGTAACTGTGCCTGTTGGGATGTTGGGAATGCCCTGTTCTCTGGTTTCAATCCCCTCTCTGGCTCAGACTTGCAAGGAGGAATCACCCAGGGTCCTGTCTTCCCCTACATTCAGTCCAATGGACACCCCCTGATACAGCAGAGACAGCTCCTCAGAACAGGTGGAGGCCCAGAGTAGCCAACCTTCAGTAGGTCTCTGTACTTTGCTGAGACAACAACCCTCCTTGGCCGAGTTGCTGCCAGTGTCTGAGACAGTGATCTGTCCAGGGTCCTGATGTTTTCCCTATTTTGATCCCGCACAGCCCATTTTGACTCAGCTGTATCAGGCATGGCTCTTTGGACATGACCCTGACAATATAGCATTGCTGCTGCTTCATACCAGCCTCCTCTGGGAGCGATATTTCACAATATCACATCATCTTGATCCAGGAAACCTGGACCAGGAATGACATAGTATTAAAGGGGTATCATTGCTTTAAAATCGGAGCTGAATCAGGAAAGAGATACGGCAGAGCAAAAGGGGGTTTGGGGACCCTTATCTCCACCAAAATGGGCTCTACACCAAGGCCCCTACCTTCCCTAAAGACAACTGCCATGGCTACCTTGCTCCATCTAAAAGAGAAGACTCTACTAATCATAAATGTATATATGCCTCCAGCGTGCCAGAAATCTGATATCAGAGCCCAATGGAGTGAGTTGGAAGGATATGTGGCAGATCTCATCATACAGAACCCCAGTGCAATGGTGGTACTGGGAGGGGACCTAAATGCTAGACTAGGACCGAATAATCAAACTTTATACACACGTTTTGGCCAAATCCCACCTGACTGGGAGGCTGTAGGGCCACTAAAAACTCGAGCCTCAAAGGATCAAATGTCAAATTTTGCAGGTCTCTGTCTAGCCCAAATGACCTATAAACTAGGTCTCTATATTCTAAATGGGACCCTGGGAAAGGACCACCCAGCAGAGTTCACTTTCCTGTCTGGAATTAGGATGAGCGCCATAGACTATATAATTGTCTCGGAAGACCTTCTGCAATATACAAACAATATGGAGGTTCTAGCCAGATGCGAGAGTGATCACTTCCCGGTCTTACTTTATCTAACGGGAATCATACAAAAGGAACATAACGAGGGAGATCCCGAGTGCACCTTAAGGCCTGTAGGAAAAACCCTATGCCGGGCCAAATGGACCCCCTCACTAAGTTCAAAAGTTACTAAAATGTTGAACACGGAAACCTTACAGAACATTCGTACCACTCTGATAAAAGCTGAGTCGCCAGAGACCCTCCTGTCAGCCTACAAGGACTTGGTCAAAGAACTACACCGAAATCTTAGCAGGCCAGAGCAGAGATACCATCAGCAATGTCAACATCATTCTAGACCATGGTTCGACAAAGACTGCATTAGCGCGAAAAAGCCTTTATAAACGCACATCAAACATTTGCTGCAAATGCAACTCACTCAGCTGCACTAGCTCTCCTATATCAAAAAAGACATTATAAGCAGGTGCTGGCACAGAAAAAAAAGGAAGCAGTAAAAAATAACTGGTCACGGGTCATACAGGCAGCTAAATCAAACAATCCAGCCCTTTTTTGGAAGGTCATAAAATGCTCCCAACCAAATAAACTACCAAGGGAAGAAACTCACATAACACCAGAAATTTGGGAGTCACATTTTAAAGAAATCTACAAGGATAGAGCAGGGGGGAGAGCTCAACCCCCCGAAAATATTCTGGACCTCCCAAAATGGGCTCCTGTGACATCATTAGAAATCGAAAGTCTAATAGCCCAACTGAAATTGGGGAAAGCACCAGGCGCAGACCTAATACCCGCAGAGGCCATTAAAAATAATTCGGATTTTTGGGTCCCAACTCTAGCCTCACTTTTCACTGGCATAGATACTTATGGATACATCCCTGAAGACTGGGGGCTGTCAATCATGGTCCGATATACAAAAAAGGGGGAAAGGATGACCCGACCAACTATAGACCAATCAGTCTTCTTAATACAATAAGTAAACTGTATGCAAGACATTTGCAGTGGAAACTGGAAGAATGGCTTCGACAAGAAAATATTTTGGCAGATGAACAAGCGGGATTCCGAGAAGGTCGTACGACTATAGACCAATGCCTAGTCCTTCAACATCTGATAGAGAAGTATTCATCTAGTAAAATTGCTTCTCTTTACGTGGCCTTCATCGATTTCAGAGCAGCTTTCGATTCTATTTCCAGAACAAAACTATGGGAAAAACTGGAGACCTCCACGATAGTTAGACGTCTGTTATATCTAATACGCATGCTATATGAAGGGACGTCATTAAAAGTGCGCTATACCTCCCAGGGCCATGTATCCAAGGCAATAGAAACAGAGAAGGGAGTTAAGCAGGGATGTATATTGGCCCCATCCCTGTTTAATTATTACATAAATTATATGATCCCTCATCTTTCTGATATAAATTTCCATCCTCCAAAACTTGCAGGAAATCAGGTTTCAGTACTGCTCTATGCAGATGACGCTGCAATCCTCTCTAGAACACCGATCGGCCTTAAAAGAGCCATGAAAACACTAGCTGCATATTGCACAGAGAGCAAATTAGAGCTCAATTATCAAAAAACTAAAATTATGGTCTTCGCAAAGAGGCCCAAAACATATGTGTGGTCTATAGACGGGCATAAGATTGAACAGGTTACCTGTTTTAAATATCTAGGTATAGCCCTGCACTCATCAGGAAGCAGGAAGACCCATGGCATGTACGTTGCAGGGAATGCCCAGAGAAGTGCCAATGCTATCCTCGGGTACCTCAGGTCTAAAGGTGGGAATTATATACCAGCAGCCTTAAAGTTGTTTGAGGCCAAGTCAATTGCACAATTGCTATATGGTGCTCAACTAGGCCCATTTACCAACTATGCCCCTTTAGAGGTGGTGCAATCCAAATTCCTAAGATCTGCTTTACAAGTACCCAGATATGTCTCCAATGCCACCATACACCTCGAGACTGGAGTTCTAAGAATCGAGGCAAGAGTGTGGCTGGCCATTTTAAATTATTGGCTGAGACTAGTCTTCTTCCCGAGTGGCCTGGCTCCGTTGACCATCAAAGATGACTTCCAAACAACATGGAAAGGAGCAGTGGGAAAAATAATAGCAACCCTGGGATTTAATCCACAAACCCTGCTTGCCATGGGGTATGAAGGAGCAAGAAACACTATTAAACGGCGAGTGGTAGACACTCAAAGACAAGCTGACTTGGCCAGCTCCCCAAGATTTCTGATTAGTGAAAATAGACGATATTTGACCACCCAAATGCCATATGTAGCTAATCTTGAAATTCCAAAGCAGCGAAGGGCATTCACTTTGGCCCGATGTTGGGCATTACCTTCAGCAATGCAAGAAGGCTGTTACGAGAAGATACCCCATGAAGAAAGGAAATGCCCTTGTGGTGCGGGGCAGCAGGAAACATTAGAACATGTCTTCTTGTACTGCAAGTATTATACGGACGTCCGAGCAAGGTTTATCCAACCCATTTTAGATAAGTTTCCTGGGCTTTCAGAACAACATAATATCTCATTGCTATTACAGGATGAAAGCCCAGAAATCACTTACGCTGTCGCCAGATTCTGTGCAGCCTTGATAGATATACGTCGAAAGATGGTCTGTGATGTAAATCGACTTTAAATAGTGGCCTAAAATATTGTTGGATCTATATTTTAGTAGCCTATCTCATAGAACCGATACCCGAGTCTAAATTTTATTAGTTATATCTATGTTTAGTCAATGATTTTAAGGACATGGTTTAAGTTGGGCTGGATATGTTGAATATGCCCTCATCATGTAATGAGTACCCATTAAACATATATTTTTTACATTGTTTTTACATTGTTTTTATAAATGTAAATATCTTGTTTTATGCTGGTCTGTGACCGAATAAAGTACATTCATTCAGCCTCCTCTGGGAGCGATGAGCTGAGCTGAAGAAGAAAAAACACAATTAGCACAAACCCAAATGGCCAGAGCTTTGTCTGTTGTTGAAGTGCGGCTAAACCAAACAACGGGAAAGCCTTTTGTTTTGTTGGTTATTATGCTGCTTCAGAAATGGATGAATCAAGACTAAGGATGGATACAGATGAATAGGTAAAATGGTTACTCCACTCTGTGAAATCCATGTGAATATATTCTGGCATGCAGATTTTGACATAAACGGCTTAGGACCAGGTTGTGTGTTTGCTGCCAGATTGCTGTCTATTGTGGGATTTGTGTTCCTCGAACAAGTTACTTTATTACAGAGTCCACATGACATCAGTAGCATCAAAATGCTAGCTGTATTTCCCTCCATTTAATCTGGATTTACACTTTTTGGGGGGTTGGGGATCTGATAGATTTTAAAAGGGGGTGCTGCTGTTGCCAATGACCCATTTGTAATGTCTCAACAACCTATTTAAAAATTAAGTCCTTGTGTAGATCCTTCTGGAGATTCATTCCCCATGTGCAGTCATGGGTTTGTTGTCTATCACATGACTGGGTATGTGTTTTGATTCCACAGGAATGGGAAGTGACGAAGACAGGATGTTTGTGTTACTGTGTTCCGTGAAGTGGGACTATTGTCCTTTGTTCTTTCTCTTTGCTGCCTCATGCTAGAGAGAGAGGGAGCCATGTTGAAGTGCTCCATGTGTGTTTATATGTAAATAAAGTAGATTAGCCAAAATGCTGAGTTGATGAGTTCTGTCACGCAAGCTGAACAAACCTCTCCAGATCCGTCAGTGTGCTGATGTCTTCTGGCATCAGTTGCTGTGATGTTTGGGCTGAAGAATACTTGAGAAGCTCCTGAACGATCACCCAGGAGGGAGGGAACATGCCAGTGACGCTTGTATCTCTGCCTGGGTTCTACTTGTGAGTAGGACATCTCCTGACAGAACCATCCCAGATTACCTGAAGGATCACCTCTTCCCACCTCTGCCTACCCAGAGACAGAGATCATCCTCTGAAGTCCTTCTCTGACTTACTCTCCATTATGTGAGATGCTGGGGTGCGGAGATCCAGGCTTGGGAATGGTCTCCCCAAGGAAGCATGTGTCCAACCCTCCGCACCCCCCAAAAACCTTACCTCTTATCAATTTAATTTTTGTAGTCCTTTTTGCAGCCATTGGTTTGTCTATTTGCTGGTACTGATGGAATAAAGGAGGAAGGAACTCTTCTCATTTGCTGAGACAACTGGGAGAGTGCACCCTTAAATTTAAAAAAGATGAAGTGTGAAAGAACACCTACCTTTTAGCCTTTTCCCTGGATGTAGAGCCGGACGCCAATCCCTGTCCATGAAAGCCTCAATCTGCTCATGTGGGTTCATGTTTGAACAGCTCCATGTCATTTTGCCAACAAGTGTGCCAAATTGGGAAGGCAAAAAAAGGGTGACTCATTTTGTGACGGGAATACAGCTCCCTTAAGGCACCCACCTCCATTTCAGCTGAGCATTAACGCTGACATTTCACAAAGCTTTGACTCTGCTTTGTCGTCGGAACTTTGTCACGGAAAGCTTTCATAGCACAAGCATCATTCTCAGTGTTGACCTCTCCTTGGCTAAAGGTCAGTCACATTCTAGGTTTCTGTGTAGGTCTAACATTCAGGGATCTGTACTAGAGATGACAGGAAAAACATTTCACGAGAGCCTGCATTACAAAGCGGCTGGCAAGCATATCTTATCCTTGTGCTTCTTTTAAATGAATCTAGTAATTAGCTTAAAGACCAATTTGTTTCTGTGTGTTTACTTTGCATTATCCCTGCTCCGTGCAGTAACAGTTTCCAGGCTATATGAGTCAATGCGCTACATAATTCAATAAAGCTGAATGTAGTCTTTGTCCAGAACTGTTTCAATCAATGTTGTATGCCCCATGGTTGCTGTCAGGATCCAGTGGTAGCTGCTAATCCAGATGGCTCAAACTCGTGCTGTGTCAAAAACTTCTCTCAACTCCCCCCCCCCCATTATCCTCCCCATCAGTTAATGAGAAAACATATTGCATTTGATAATTTACAAAGAGTGAGAAAAATCCGGTACATTGCTAATGAGTGAGGTTCAGGGCCCTTGCTGTGCTTCCCTAACTTTTGAGGTGGTCACGGAGCATTCATTTCGTTCTATAAATCCAACACAGCTAAGTGGTAGAGCATCCGCTTTGGATGCAAAAGGTCCCATGTTCAATTTCCCAGCATCTCCAGGTAAAACTGGAAGAAAATCCTAGTGTAAAATCCTGGAAAGCTGCTGCCAATTAATATTGACAATATTGGGCTATATGAACACATGGTCTGGTTCAAAGTAAGGGAGCTTCCAATATTCCTAACTCATCAGCAGTGTGCAGCATGCAGGCTTCCCGACTTCCCACCCTTCCGTTAAAACCAGTAAGTAAGTAAGTAAGTAAGTAAGTAAAACTTTAATACGGTCTAAGACCAGCAGAAAAATAATACAATTCAATTCATAAGTTAGATTTCTATATCTTATAATAATATTAAGTATTACACAATTTTAAAATTGGCTATTGAAAACATGGCTATTAAAAGCTGAGTCTCTGTTGCCTCTCCATCTGCTATGGGTTAACTAGGATCATTATCTTTGGAGGTTGCTTTCATCATGTCATGTCTTATTCTTGTCGCCAAGTAGCAGTATTTGGCTACAACCCTAGTAGTCTCTATATCTGTGTCAGCTAGCAGATATTTGGTGCAAGCTTCTCCTGATCGACCGGGTTGTATGACTAGGAGCGGTTCAATTAACTCTTTTCTCGCCTCTCGGTATAATGAGCAGTGTAACAAAATGTGCCCGATTGTTTCAACCTCTTTGTTGCTACATGGACATAATCTTTGGTCAAAGGGAGTCTTGTTGTACCTACCAGCTAATAGCACAGAGGGGGGAACGTTGAAGCGGGCCCTGCAAAATGCCCAGCAGTGTTTAGGATTATCTACCAACTTAAAGTAATTTGCCAAATTAATCTTTCGATGGTCATATAGGTGTTTATAATTTGTTGAAAGCCTGGTAAAATCATTTTGCAGTTCATTGTCGGTGATTCTTTCCTTGTTTAGATTTTTCGCCCTCCCCATTTCCAGATTTAGGAGACGCCCTGCTGCGAGTTTGTACTGGGCCAGCTTCCTAAGAATGCTCTTCTCCCAGCTTGATTGGAATTTATCACAATGTATCAGGGGGAGAAGGCCGATTGGTGTCTTGTTAAATCTTAGCCACAGGTGGAAGGCAGATTGCCATACTGAAAGATACTCGGAGTCCAGTGTGATTTTCATGCTCTTTATTCAGCTCATAGTAGTGAGGAATGCAGTTCCCCCAAAATGTTTGCTTTATATACACTATTTACACAATGGGCCCCACGTGATTGGCTAATTCCGGGATACTCCTGTATGCCAATCGGAATGCGGATTCACTTCCACCTGGAGCTGGATTGGGTGGCTCCTGCAGACCAATCAGACAGCTGCAATCTCAATCCTATTGTTCTGGGACCAGTCAGACTGCTGCAATCTCAATCCTATTGTTCTGGGACCAGTCAGACTGCTGCAATCTCAATCCTATTGTTCTAGGACCAATCAGCCTGCTGCAGTTTGGATCCTATTCAACTCAGTACATAACACCCCTCCCCTCTAAGTTCCAGTAGTGCCTGGGAGGTTGCATCCATAGTCCTCAAGGTACGCTGGTCGCCTACGTGTGCGTTGCGGCCTGGGCTGTTCCCTGGTCAGGGGTTCTGGTTCTGGCTCGTGTTCCGAGGCTGCTGGTTGTGATGGGGCTGTTTGGTCTGGCGCAACCAGCTCGCTCTGTCGTGGCTCTGGTTCCGGTGCCCTTTCGGCCTCGCGGGTTCTCTCAGTATTTACTGATTCTGCCTCCCCTGCCAGCCCCTCCTGCTCTACGGGTCTCAATGCCCCACTGTTCCCTTGGGACTCCTCTGACCTGTCCTCCTCCTGGTTTTCTCCTGGGAATCGTCGCCGTAGCTGGTCGCAGTGGCGGCGCCAGCATTGCCCCCCCTCTGTTAGCACCTCGTATGACACGGGGCCAGTCACCCTGGTGACTGTGGCGGGTACCCATGCCGGGCCTGCCCCAAAATTCTTTGCATACACTGGATCCTGGGCCACAAAGGTCCGGGGGTTCCTGCCTTCACCCACCACTACCTCATCCTGAGCTCTGTCGGGGTGGAGGCGGTCCAGTCTGATTGCGAGGCGCCGGCCCATTAGTAGTTCCGCGGGGCTCCGGCCAGTCATTGAGCTAGGGGTGCTGTGCTGTGCTAGAAGGAATGTGGCAAGGCGGTACTCCCAGTCCCCTTGCGTCATGCGGCGTAGGGTGTCCTTGGTGGTCCGCACCATGCGCTCTGCTTGGCCATTGGTGGCAGGGTGGAATGGTGCTGAGCGGATGTGGCGGATGGCATTCTGCGCTGTGAAGGTCTGGAATTCTTCTGACGTAAATGCGGTTCCATTGTCTGAGACGAGAGTGTCAGGGAGTCCATGGGTTGCAAACAGCCTGCGTAGTACCCGGATGGCTGCAGATGTAGAAGTGGATGGTACCAGTGCGACTTCCAGCCATTTGGTGTAGGAGTCCACCACTATGAAGAATGTTTTCCCCTGGAAGGGGCCCGCGAAGTCCATGTGCAGGCGTGACCATGGTGCTCGGGCGGACTCCCATGACTGGACTGGGGCCCTTGGGGGATCTGGGCGGGATTCTTGGCAGGCCTGACCTTCCTTGTCGATTTGCGAGTAGTTCCGCTCGGCTGCGGTGAGTGTCTGGGAAAAGTATGCCACTGGCACCTCTCTTCCATCTGGGAGTTGGTGTCCAAGGACAGCGCCGATGCCATAGGGTGAGGCATCGCATGCTAGCACCATTGGCAGCCTCTCATCGAAGTGTGCCAAGACAGAGTTTGAGACGAGCAAGTCCTTGACTGCCTGGAATGCGGCCTCCTGGCGCTGGCCCCACACCCAAGGGGCCCGCTTGTCCAGGAGTCTGTGTAGGGGCTCTGCTACTGCTGCCTTATGGGGAAGGAAGGCATGGTAAAAGTTCAATAGCCCCAAGAAGGCCTGAAGTTCAGTCTTGCCCTTGGGCGCTGGGGCATCACAAATGGCCCGTACCTTGTCCCCAGTCGGGTGGACCCCTTCTGCATCCACCATAAATCCCAGAAAGTCCACCTGAGGCACTCCTAGTAGACACTTTTCCCGCTTCACCTTGAGACCCGCCGTCTGGAAACGGTGCAGAACGGTGCGAAGGCGGTCCTCAAACTCCTCTGCTGTGGGCCCGGCAATCAACACATCATCGAAGAAGGGGGTGACGCCAGGAATCCCTTTAAGCAGCGAGTCCATTAGATTCTGGAATATGCCTGGTGCCACGCTGACACCGAATTGCAGCCGCTTTACCTTGAACGCTCCCCTGTGCGTCACAATTGTCTGTGCCTCTGCTGTGGCTTCATCTACTGGCAGCTGTTGATAGGCTTGGGCCAAGTCCAGCTTGCCAAAAAATTTTGACCCAGCCAGGGTGGCGAGGACATGGCTGACCACTGGCACTGGGTATGCGTGGGCCATGAGGGCCTTGTTTATGGTACATTTGTAGTCTGCGCAGATGCGGACCGAACCATTAGGCTTGACGGGTGTGACGATCGGGGTTTCCCAGGTGGCATTAGGCACAGGCTCCAGCACTCCTTGCTCCACGAGCCGGTCCAATTCCTCGTCTATACGGGGTTTCAGGGCGAACGGGACCCGGCGGGCCTTGAGCCTGATAGGTCGTACTGCGGGGTCCAGCTGTAGGGCAATAGGGGGGCCCGTATACTGTCCCAATTTCCCATCGAAAACTGCCGGAAACTCCTTGCATATGGCGTCCACATCCACTTGTAAGCTAGTGCGGTTCACCCCGGTGACGGCTAGCCCCAGTGGTCCAAACCATGCCAATCCCAGTAAGCTAACGTAGGAGCCCTTGACCACGAGCAAGTCCAGTTGCCGCGTCCGCCCTCGATATTGCACCCTGAAGGTCCCCACCCCCATTGTGGGGACCTTACGTTTCTGGAAGTCCCGGAGGGTGAATGGGGCTGGCCTGAGTTTGGGACCCCCACTAGGGCACAGTTTCCTTAAAGTCCGTGCCGAGATTATGGATAGGGTTGAACCTGTGTCCAGCTCCATGCGGCACGGGGCCCCCTCTATCTGTACCTCTACATAAATTTTCTCTATGTTGGGGTGGGGCAACTGGTATACCTGGTAGTCCGTGGTCTCCGTCGAGTTGCCTTGGTGCGTTGGGCCCCGGGACCTGGGGCTCTTGGGGCGGTCATCTGATGCCTGGCGTCGGATGGGCCGAGCCCGACACACCCGGGCGATGTGGCCTGATTTTCTGCACTGCCTGCACTCGGCATTGCGGAAACGGCAGGTCCTCCTCTCGTGATTCTCCCCGCAGCTTGCGCAGTTCCCTCCTTCTGGTCGAGGCAGCTGTGGTGTGTGCACGGCTTGAGTGCGCTGCTGTACTCTGTGCACCTCCTCCCTGTCTGATCCTGAATCGTCGATGAGGTCCTCGTGGTGGACCCTTGGTTGGGACGGCACACTCGGCCGTGCCTCTTGCATCGACCTCTCGGCGGCTTCTGTTGCCAGGGCCTCCTCCAGAGCGACCTGGAACGTTAGGTCCTTCTTGGCATAGAGGCGTCGTTGCAGCTTCTCGTCCCTCAGGCCACCGACAAGGCGGTCACGCAGCATGTTCTCCAACTCTGAGAAGTTGCAGAACCGAGCGGCTTGGCGGAGGGAGGTCACAAACCCCGTTATGGTTTCCCCAGGGGCTTGCCGCTTTGCATAGAAGGCATTTCGACGAGCCACCACCGAGGGCTGTGGCGAGAAGTGCCCCTTCAGCCGTTCCATTACTGTTTTGTAAGGAACAGTAGCGACATCATCAGGCGCAAGGAGAGCCCGGGCGATTTCGAATGTCTCCTCTCCACAGACGCTGAAGAATATCGCCCTCTTCTTGGCATCGTTGGTGACCCCTTTAGCTTCTAGAAGAAAGGTGAAACGGGTGGCGTATCCTTCCCAGTCTCCTGATGCTGGGTTGAACGGCGAGAAGCTGCTGTCCGTTGCCATCTTGAGTTCCTTGGGACCCGGAGCTGAAGCCTGGATACACGGTGCGAGGCAGCTGTGCGGCAGGTGGCGTTGCTGCGGTGCTGTGTGTGGCAATCAGCTCAGCAGGATCCCATCCTCGTCGCCAGTGAAAGATACTCGGAGTCCAGTGTGATTTTCATGCTCTTTATTCAGCTCATAGTAGTGAGGAATGCAGTTCCCCCAAAATGTTTGCTTTATATACACTATTTACACAATGGGCCCACGTGATTGGCTAATTCCGGGATACTCCTGTATGCCAATCGGAATGCGGATTCACTTCCACCTGGAGCTGGATTGGGTGGCTCCTGCAGACCAATCAGACAGCTGCAATCTCAATCCTATTGTTCTGGGACCAGTCAGACTGCTGCAATCTCAATCCTATTGTTCTAGGACCAATCAGCCTGCTGCAGTTTGGATCCTATTCAACTCAGTACATAACACATACCTTTGCTTCCACCCTATGCATGTTAAAACCAGTGATTTCCCCCCTAGAAAAATAGGTGTCATACTCCGCATGAAGTTGTTACAGTAAGTGTCACACGAAAGGTGAGTCTGGTAGATGCCACTGAGTTGGATGTTCTGTTGAGCATGTGCCGATACGATAACCATGTCTGTATAAAATCTCCCTTGTCTTTCTTTCCGGCTAAATCTGTAACTTCCTTCAACAGTTTCCCCCTGAAAACTTCATAGATGCAACCTTTTTTGTTTTCATTGCCACATTTGCATAGGTTCTAAAAATTGGAGCTGCGACAACACGAAAAGCAAGCAATTCTTTGCATATCAAATTAACATTTCCATTTTTAAAGATTGCTAACAATGCCCGAAGTTGGGGTACAAATAAATGTTTTGCTTTGTGATCAAAGAGACCGCTCATCAATGGCACTCATCCAAAACGGTTCCAGCTTAGAACATGCCCACCACATATGTATGGTGGTTACAAATCCCCCATCTTCAACCACCTTGCGACTGTAACGTAAGCTACAAATCTCACACCCACCAAAATTCTAAAGCAATTTTAAAGTATCCTAAGAATGAGGGAGAGAAAAAAAATGAAGCTTCTTTCTCAGAGGGAGGAAACTTGAGAAATATGGAAGTCGTTAGCACAGCAAGAGATCAAACCACAGAATCAAATTAGTGATAGGGGTGAAATTAATAATTACCGGTATCTCAACTGGCATATAAATTTGCTCAGTTCCTGATGCTTGGATGCATTACAATCTGAGGACCATTTGCCTCTGAAGCTTTATTCTCCTTGTCTGGTTCAGAATGGTAAGCAAACACATAAATCATGAGCTGCCAACTAAAGTGTTGAAAGACAGCTCCTTCATAGGTCTACATCAGGGGTCAGCAACCTTTGTGAAAGGTATTCCATTAAAGGAATCCAGGAACTCGATGGTTTGGTCAGCCCTGAGAGGGGTTGTGCCCGTGCCTGAATCCAGGGGGACATCTGGGTGGTGGATAGAGCAGGTCCCCGGCTTTCCGCTACCCAGGTGTTCACCCTTGGCTGACCTATCCTTGAACCCTGGGTCAGCACTACCTGCGGAGCAGGGAGCTAGTTGAACCACAGCCTATGCAACCAATCACTTGTTGTAATCAATAAAGTTGTGGCCTAAATTCTGCCAAAAACCAAACCAAAATTTGAGTCTTGACTGAATTTATTTGGGGTGAGGTTAAAAGGTCTGAACACATAAATCACACCATTCAAAGCGGGACTTAGCTTTTTATTAGCCAAACCATGATCCTCACAGACTCGGTTGAGAGCTCATCTGAGGGCTGGGACAGGAGTGTTGCCAGAATTAATTTATAAACTCAAACAAAAGAGAAGCGGGTTCCTGGAGGGGGAATTGTACCCTGCTGCCTCCCATGCCTCCATAAACATTGCCCAGGCTTGTGCCCCGGAGAGGTCACTTCAGTGCTGCTAAAGCACAATGCAGGGGGAAGCAGCTACAAGTTATCTGTCTCTGCAGCCACAGCTGGTGCTGTGATTCTCTAGCGGATTGGCTCCCCTACCCTCCACCCACCAAGGCACACTCCATTTTTCTTGAGACCCAAAAATGCTGATAAAATAAACAGAAAAAAAGAAAATATGCATAAATTACAGAATCCATCAAATCCAATAAATAGCAAACAAATAAACTACTCAAAAGCAAAACAAATTAAGCAGCAGCGAGAACAACAAATGAAATGCCCATTTTATATTGTTCAAAATCTGCAAATAATCTCCTTGCATTGCCCCTTGAACGGATTTACCAGTTACTAGTTCAGAAATCCCTAATTGCTAATGGTTGGTTTCTAGACTTGAAAAGTAACTAATGGGTACTATTCCACAGAGCCCAAGAAAATAGCTATTGCTTTTTGTAAAACAAAACAAAAAAAGCAGACTTGAAATAAATTTAATATCATTTTTCCAACTGCATTTGTCTCTGTGTGGCCATTATAGCTTTATTCAGTTATTTCTAGTGTCACAATGGGATGCTCCTCCTTGAGAGCCATAAACAAAGCAAGACAGATGTCATGGTAGCACATGTGCCTACGAGGAAGGCAGTCTCCATAGCAACAATAACCATGCCAAAGCTCACTCGGAAGAGAACATCTTTGCCGACTGACATGCATGTCTGCTTAGCAATTCAGATCATACTCATCACCAAAGCTGGGCTGGAGGACTTGATTGGGATTTATTGCAATAGGCAGAAGCAGAGCAGATGTTGGGGCTTCTGCATTATGCAGGAAGCATCTCCTTTTGTCCATCTTGACAACCGCTTCAGTAGCGTTAACAGGGCTAGAATCATCTCTGGATAAGGGCTTCACAGATGAAGGTAGTTCACATTTCAAATGCTGCTTGAGATGCGCTGGGCTATTTAATATCCAAAGACCTAACTTTAGAGCGTGTGTTTGTGTGTGTGTGTGTAGGAAGCAAAGGATGCACACTTGGTTTCTAACTGAAATGTTTTCGAACCTGCAAAACAGACAGGATATTTTTTTAAAAAAATAGTAGTCTAAGAGTGCAATCCTACAGTCCCTGGGAGGGACTAGACTGGTGACGGGGAGTGGCCACCGGGACCATATAACACCAGTCCTGAGAGATCTACATTGGCTCCCAGTACGTTTCAGAGCACAATTCAAAGTGTTGGTGCTGACCTTTAAAACCCTAAATGGGCTCGGTCCTGTATACCTGAAGGAGCGTCTCCACCCCCATTGTTCAGCCCGGACACTGAGATCCAGCACCGAGGGCCTTCTGTCGGTTCCCTCACTGCGAGAAGCAAAACTACAGGGAACCAGGCAGAGGGCCTTCTCGGTAGTGGCATCTGCCCTGTGGAATGCCCTCCCATCAGAGGTCAAGGGAATAAACAACTACCTGAAGGCAGCCCTGTTTAGGGAAGTTTTTAAACTGTGATATTTTAAATGTATTTTAATATTTGATGGAAGCTGCCCAGAGTGGCTGGGGAGACCCAGCCAGATGGGTGGGATACAAATAAATTATTATTATTATTATTATTATTATTATTATTATTATTATTATTTCAGGGGCTATGGGATTCTTCCATCAGAAACCACCACCCCCCCACTCACTTTGCAAAAGACAGCTGCCATTGTCCCTCCAGCACTGATGGAATTATGGTAGAGAGGGCAAAAGCTGGTTGTTCCCAGGGACATGTTGGGACAAATCAGGAGAGGAAAGCAAAATTCAGGGGCAAAGAGAAGGTAAGTGGTGCTACCTGAAAGCATTAGCTTAGTTTGTATATAAGGCATTCTGCTTCACTGTTTCATGAAGGGCACCACAATTTGTGATCTCTTTACCGGGCATTGTAACAGCACTTTTTAGGTATCTGCCCTACCTCCAGTCTCCCCCAGTGTCCAGCCCAGTCCAAAATGGAAACATAATTTGCCACACACCCTTCTTGCTGCCCCTAGAGTTAATGCGACATATTGGATTACACATGGGGATATTACAGCATGAGATCTTTCCCATGTATCCCCATGCTCTTGCAGCACAGCGCTGAGCTACGATAACAGTTCTGGAAGTTGTTAAGATGCACATTTGCGTAGACCTACTTGGAGAATTTGCAGTCATTCAGAATCTCTATTTCATCATTCAGGTGTGATGAACAGCGCTCAGGATTGCTCTTGCTAGGCAACACAGCCTGTTCTATTATATAGTGGCTTCAACACGTGAAAGCAAGCTCTTGTCTTCACCACAAATTTAAATTAGTTTAGAATCTGTTTCATGATTCTGATTCCTAGATTATTATTATTATTACTATTTACATGAACTTTAATAGAGGGAGTAGAGGGTTCTTTAAAAAGAAGTTATTGTACATTCTGAACATTGTAGTTTAAATATTTGCTTCTGGAGGGGAAGGAACTAAGATGGTTGCAACAGCATCAACTGTGACGAGTACGCAGTGTAGATGTCAGCTGAGTCTGAAGATTCTGGGTCACCTTCACTTTTAATTCATTGTGAAACCTGAAAACTACAAAGTCACAAGCTATGAGTAAGGAAGCCTGCCTCTTTTTAATTGAATTCTTGAAAGCCACAGAAGTGTGCTTAAGAAATGGTTTGTTATAACTTATCAGGGTTGTATATAAGGCATTTTTAATGTCTCGCTGAATATTAATAAAAGTGAGTCATGTGCATTTTCTTCCGCCAAAGCCACAATAGTATATCATTGTGTGTCATTAAAGACCTTTAAGGTGCAAGAACAATTTTCAGTAATAGAAATCTATTGACAAGAAGCCCAAATAAGTTTTTACTCCTGAATTCCCCATCCCTAGCCTGGCCATTCTCCTCCATTGATGCGGGGGGGGGGGTTGCTTTTGAAAATATGAAAGGGGAGAGAAAAGCCCCATGGGCTCCATTCTCTCACAGGTAGTTTTTTTGGGGCCACACATCAATGGTGGGTGTGAAAAACATTTGTGTGGCTGGACACACACTACTCTTCTTCCTCCACCAAGGCAAAAAAGAGGTATTATCACAGATCAAGGGTGTATTCCAGCCATATAAAATCATTACAGACTCTCCTCCTTGGTATAAAGCAAGCAGCAATGATAAATTATACATCTAAGAATTTGCTGCCCTCTCTCAACATCCGAAACCAGTGACCTGAGGCAGCCACGTCTCTCTTCCTGTTGGTGGGGCCGTCCCTGATGCTTCATTTCTCAAGGCCAGTGGCTGGCCCAGTGAAGATCCGTTGATCCAAGCTGTGAGGAGGACCATAGTTCAGTGGTAAAGCCCATGATTTACATCTAGAAAGTCCTAGGTTCAATGGCTGATATTGCACCCCCAAAAAACAATATGCTTGGGTGTGGGGAACCTCAGACCCGCCAGACTTCTCCACCTGGCCCAGGACACACCCCTCACTGGCACATGTGAAGAACCCAGCTGGACTGGGCCAACCAGCATCCTGTTCACACAATGGTCAACCAGAAGCAGGATCTAGGGGCAACAGCATTCTCCCAAGCTGTGGTTTCCATCAGCTGCTATCCAGAGTTAGGTAGCAGTAAGACCAGTTAAAGCTATGGTTTTCCCAGTAGTAATGTACGGAAGTGAGAGCTGGACCATAAAGAAGGCTGATCGCCGAAGAATTGATGCTTTTGAATTATGGTGCTGGAGGAGACTCTTGAGGGTCCCATGGACTGCAAGAAGATCAAACCTATCCATTCTTAAAGAAATCAGCCCTGAGTGCTCACTAGAAGGACAGATCCTGAAGTTGAGGCTCCAGTACTTTGGCCACCTCATGAGAAGGGAAGACTCCCTGGAAAAGACCCTGATGTTGGGAAAGATGGAGGGCACAAGGAGAAGGGGACGACAGAGGATGAGATGGTTGGACAGTGTTCACGAAGCTACTAACATGAGTCTGACCAAACTGCGGGAGGCAGTGAAGGATAGGCGTGCCTGGCGTGCTCTGGTCCATGGGGTCACAAAGAGTCGGACACGACTGAACGACTGAACAACAACAACAACAACAACAACAACAACAACAACAACAACAACAGATAGTAAGGCACACATGGCCCACACACCAGTAAGGTAGACCAGGAGGACCAATTAAGGGAAAGGAGTGAAAGCTGTAAGAAGGCCTAAGCTTGTAATGAAAAAAGTTACACTGAGTTACACATAGCCATTGTGTCTAGCATACCCTCCAACATTTCTCTGATGAAAATAGGGATGTCCTTACTTACTTACTTACTTACTTACTTACCGTAATATACCCCACTCATCTTGACTGGGTTGCCCCACCCAGCTTCCAACATATATAATAACATAAGAAAATATTAAACTTTTTTTTATTTTATTTTTTAAAAACATCCCTGTCCTTCCCTAAAGGTTGTATCCTTATTTATCTCCTTGGCCCGGGGGTGACATTGTAGTAGTGGCCCAAAGGGGCCACAATGAATATGATAATGTGAACCCCAATAAATCATTTAATATGCTTCTAATAGAATATTATGGTAACCTGCTGCTTTAAGGAACAGGTGATTTGGCATGAGACCTTCCCTACAGGGAAAGTAGTACAGCGAATACGTCAATCACACAAAGATGCCATTCATAAGCTAGAACATAAGTTGATACATGAAAATGGCTACACGTAACACTGGTTCCCATGCATTGGCACACTAACAGAATGTAACAATCTCTGAGAATCAAGGTTTAGTTAACAATGCTTATTGCGCATGTGTATTAGATTAGGTAATGTACATGCGTACTAAACTGAAATGAGGTAATGAAATATGATTGGTTAATTTGAAATCCTTTGTTTGAAATGTTATAAATTCCCCTGCCCAGACCTTTGGGCGGGGTTGCAGGTTTGCGAAACGATTCGACTGTAAGTGCATTCCATAGTTTAACTGAGTGAAGAAGAGGAGCATGCTTATTAAAAGCTTCTGGGAAATGATATATAATGAATTGAAGAAAATGTTTAAACTAACCTTTGCAAGGAAACCAGAAGCTTTCCTACTAGGTGTAATAGGAACAATAATTCCCAAAGAACAGAAGAAATTATTTGTGTATGCCACAACAGCAGCCCGGATCCTGTTAGCCCAAAGATGGAAAGAAGAACAGTTGCCAACAATAGAAGAATGGCAAATAAAACTTATGGAATATGCAGAAATGGCAAAACTGATTGCAAAACTCTGACAATGAGAAGTTTGAAAAAGAATGGGGGAAATTGGTTGTGTATGTGCAGAAATACTGTAAACAAGCTGGTGCATTGGCAGGTTTAGATTAAGCACCTGTAAGTAGTAAAGAATTAGAGAATGCAAAAGTGTAACAAGCGGATAAAAATGATAATAGAATGCAGAGAATTGTGTAAGATGTAAAGAACCAGTAGAAGGAAGTCTTGAGCTTTAAATAACATCGAAAGAAGGTTTGTAAAATAGTAAGATTTTTTTATTAGAAGGATAAATGTTAGATGGTGGGTTGATTTTTGTATCCTTATTTTATTTATTATTATTTTTGAATTTTTTAAATAAAAAATTATTTACAAAAAAAGAGATCATGATATAACACGGTGCCACATAGTGTGCTCTCTCTATCTCTCTCTCTCTCTGCCAGCCATTGCTCTCTGCAATATTCACTCTGTTCTCCTTCTGTCCATTCCCTGGTATTTATTGAGCAGAATCATTATCTCCCTTCATCCTCCTTTTATCTTGGCTAAACAGGCCTAGCATTTTCAGCCTTCACGTTGGTAATCTCGCCTTCATCTTCTTGCCTTATCTCTTCTCTGAGAGCAGCCAATTAAAGATAGGGGAGTTCTGGAGGGATAGTTTGGTGGAGATGAACTCCTGTTTTATTGCTTCTTCTCTCACTTTTTTTCTTCCGCCATTTCAATGAGGTCCACAGAAACAAGGCCTTTGTTTCCTGGAAATTGGGGAGGGTGGGTGGTTTACTAACTTGATATTTCATTCTGTAGACTCGTCAATAGATTTAAAATTAGCATTCAGTGGAGTTTTGTTTTTAATAATTAAATTAAATTAAATTAAATTAAATTAAATTAAAGGTTTAAAATCAACACTTACACACACTGTAAAAGCTTGAAAAAAGAAAACGAAAATGAAAACGAAACAAAAGAAGCACAATACATCTCTTACAAACAAACAAACAAAATAGAACAATACATCACAAATTCACAAAATTGTTCCATCAACTTCCGACTTCTTTGATATGGGTTCTTTGTTTTCTTAATGACTTTCAGTGGACTTTTGGTTTTGCACTGAAGTGGAAAGTTGCGCCAACAAAATAGGAACACCTTGAATTATGGTAGCAGTTTCTGCGAATCAAGTGTTTGTTTCATAAAATCTATATACCACTTAATGGTAGAAAAGAAAATAAACCTCAAAGTTGTATTCCAAAAAAGATAAAACGATAAAATTACTACTAAGAAAAATTAACAACAGTAATTTAATACATTTGAAAGGTTACATTAACAGCAGGCTAAAAACAAGTTAAAACTCGCATTAACTTTCTAAACATCTGGGTAGGTGCCGTCTAAACAAAAATGATTTTTTTTTTTTTAAGAAAGTGGCAAAAAGGGTATAGTGTGGGCGCTTGCTTGGTATCAATAGACAGGGAGTTCCAAAGTGCAGATGCTGCCATGCTAAAAGTTCTGAGTTCTTACAAACGTAGAACTGGTATTATGTTTAGGCCTCTTCATTAGAAATGACAAATTAGTAAAGCTTAATACATGCATATAAGTAGTTTCCCCTGATTAAGATATATCTTACTCACAATATCAAAGAACCCAGACTGCTCCCAAGTCAGTGTGTATAGAAGGGGGGGGGGGACCTGCGGCTCTGTGGATGTTGTTGAACTACAACCCCCATCACCCTCAGCTTTATATGGCCTCTGGTCAGGGTTGATGGGAGTTGTAGTCCAACAACGACTGAGGGGGTAATTCCCCCCCCCCCACTCCTGAGATAGAGGAGAGCAGCCTTACTCTGCAGGCAACCTCTCAAAATGAAGACTGTTTTTCTATTATTTTGTCCTTTTCCCAAGGAGCTCAAGGTGGTGTACATGGCAACCCCCTCCCCAATTTATCCACACAACAGCCCCATACCCATCAACTGCCCGGGGAAAAATGGGACATACATTTATTTATTTATTTGTGAGAGGACAGCGGCCAAAATGGCTGCCCGTGGCCTCACGTGATTTCCAGCTGCACTTTTTCCAGGCATGGCGCCCAAAAGCAAGTGTTTTGAGGTGCTGCGCAAGATTGCTGTCCCCCCAAAAGCACTTTTTTTGGGGGGCTCATGATCTCATGAAGGTCATGTGACTCACGTGGAAGGGAGGACCTGCAAGATGGTTCCTGGATTTGGGCCACGTCATGTTGGAAGGTTTGCAGGTTAGACTGGGAGGTAGGTTAGACTGAGAGGCAGTGACTGGCCCCTGGTCATACATACCGTGAGCAGCTGGCTCAGAGAGAAAGCACCATAGACTTGCACTTCCCAGATATCACCATCACCCTTCCCTGTTTAGGTAAACATAAACAATGCTGGTATTGAGAGGCCAGCTCCACCCCACCCCACTTGTTGTTAGTGCTAGTAAGTTCTTGTGCATAGGGTTGCAGACTTGGGCAACCCTATACCATTGGTATATACCATTGCTTTTGAATTATGGTGCTGGAGGAGACTCTTGAGAGTCCCATGGACTGCAAAAAGATCAAACATATCCATCCTTAAAGAAATCAGCCCTGAGTGCTCACTGGAAGGGCAGATCCTGAAGTTGAGGCTCCAATACTTTGGCCACCTCATGAGAAGAGAAGACTCCCTGGAAAAGACCCTGATGTTGGGAAAGATGGAGGGCAAAAGGAGAAGGGGACGACAGAGGATGAGATGGTTGGACAGTGTTCACGAAGCTACTAACATGAGTCTGACCAAACTGAGGGAGGCAGTGAAGGATAGGCGTGCCTGGCGTGCTCTGGTCCATGGGGTCACAAAGAGTCGGACACGACTGAACAACAACAAATACCATTGGGAGCAAGATCCCAATATACCATTGGGAGCAAGATCCCAATATACCATTGGCAGTAATATCCTTTAGAATCAGTGGGACTTTTCTCTGAGTAAATATGGATCAGATTGGACTGTGAGGCTCTTGGGGTTGACATATTCATACACTTGCAAGCTTTGATCAAATAATTCTCCAGACAGGCTAGTTATCTGGGGAGAAAGGGACATTCATAGATCCTTGAAGGCAAGCGGGAAGGACAAATCAGCTCCTAGATGGCTGTGAAGTTATGAGGGCCATTACAGCTCGCTGACGAAATTGTCAAGCAGGAGCAAAGGGACCTTAATGGATTTGAGAACCAAGCCCACAGAGATTAGGCGAAGAGTCTGCTTTTTGAATTGACAGAAATTGCTCCCTTTTTCGTTGTGGTTACTGTCTGGTTGCGTGAGACAGTTGGGAAGAGAGATAGAGCTCATGCCTCAGTAAGCCACAACTGAAATCATGCACTCATGAAAGGTTATAAACTCATCCTCCTCCATCCCCAATGAAATCAAAACACCGCTACTCTGTTCAAACTTCTCCTCCCATTTTTCCTCTCAAGTGAACAGCTTAATCTCCACTGGAGAAGAGCAACAGAGGGACAAGTGACCTGCACTAAGGTTGGCAAATGTTTCTTTTCATTCTAGCTACAGGTTTGGAGCACCAGCACACATATTTCACCCAATTAGCATTCAATTTTATTTGGAAAACTGCAAATACTTGTTTAACTGTCGAGGAGAGCACCCAGGGTTGTTCCAAATCACCTATTTCCTGGGCGTTCATCCTTATGTGTGGG
Source organism: Lacerta agilis (assembly GCF_009819535.1). NCBI lineage: Eukaryota > Metazoa > Chordata > Lepidosauria > Squamata > Lacertidae > Lacerta > Lacerta agilis. The sequence continues at coordinate 78,504,595 of NC_046318.1, read as the reverse complement.
CAGGGAAGCTGGACAACATTGGTTATTTAGTGAGCATCCCCCCTCACTTTGTTTGTGGGGAGGTTAGATGATGCTGAACCAATCAATAGCTATTCCACACTTTCCAGTGCATGTACCCCATCACTTTCCATATTGTAAAAAGTCTAATCTTTGGGGAAAGCAGGTTTGTCATGCAAGACGTATTCATGAAGGAGAAGGCTATCAGTGTTTACTAGGCATGATGGTTAGGTTCTACCTCCTAATTTACTATTGCGTGACAAGGCATGACAGCCCCAGCCCCCAGGGATCATGAGAAAGGAATAAAGACTCTGACAACGTTGTGGAATTAAATGAGGCCACTACTATATTTAAACTTTAGAATGTAGGAAGACCTTGGCTTAGGCCTTGGGCTTGTATCCCTCCCAGCCCCCCAGCCAGGGGGAACTGGGGAACATCAGGGTAATTGGGATGTGGGGGTGCTTTGCATGACATAAGTGTAGGCAGGCAGACGAGCCCATATCCCCGCACGCAGGGAAGTTCACTGACGACCTTTCAGTGTATGGCCAGTGATACCCATTTATATAACCCCTTTAATACAGGGACCCTGGAATCACTGCTGCAGGGGGGGGTGAGTCAACATTTCACACACACACAAACACACACCCTGAAAAGACTAAAGGATTCCACTCAAGGCAATAACCGCCAAAGTTGTGAAGAATTGCTACGGGGAAGAAAAAACCTGCCAATGCAGGAAAATTTCTTCCCGGTCCTCCAACCAGTGTGGTGTAGTGGTTAAGAGTGGTGGACTCGTTATCTGGGGAACCGGGTTCGTGTCTCCACTCCTCCACATGCAGCTGCTGGGTGACCTTGGGCTAGTCACACTTCTCTGAAGTCTCTCAGCCCCACTCACCTCACAGAGTGTTTGTTGTGGGGGAGGAAGGGAAAGGAGAATGTTAGCCGCTTTGAGACTCCTTCGGGTAGTGAAAAGCGGGATATCAAATCCAAACTCCTCTTCTTCTTCTTCTTCTTCTTCTTCTTCTTCTTCTTCTTCTTCTTCTTCTTCTTCTTCCAACAGCAACCAGTCATAGACCATAGCAGCACCCACTAAACAGGAAGAAAAAGTTAACCTGCAAACAAGAAAACATTAAACAAAGGGAGGGTAGGGAGGGTGAATCTCCAGAGCCGACTGTCTGGCTAATACTCCCCCCCCCCTATTTATTATGGGTCTGGCCCCACCTCCTAGCAATGAAACTTAATACTGAGGCAGGGCATGAACCTCTGAATAATACACTGAGAAGCAGGCCAGCCCCATTCTACTAGCAAGTTCCCTGCATGCGATCCCACCAATGCCACCCACAATATATGATGTGAGTGCTCATTATGCAGTTGAATCCTGAAAATGGCAACAATCTGGCTCCATAGTTCAGTGATTGAGCACCAGGTTCTATCCCATACAACTTCTGTTAAAAGGCTCAGGTGATGAGAAAGGTCTTCACTTGAGACCTTGGAGAGCCACTAAAGTAGACAATGTTGTGCTAGATGGACAAATAACAAGCTATGGTATAACTTTCTCCCTGCTTTGGTGTGTCACGTGGAAGATGGAAGCTTGTTTTCTCCCGCTCTGGAGGCTAGAACGCCAAACCAAAGGATTGAAGTTACAAGAAAGGAGATTCTGACTAAATACCATGAAGAACTTTGTGATGGTCAGAACTGTTTGACCATAGAATGGACTTCTTTGGAAAGTCATGGACTCTTCTTCCTTCAAGGTTTTTAAGCAGGTCATTTGTCATGGATGCTTAAGTTAAGATTTCTGCATTGCAAGGGGTTGAAATGGATGACTGCCAGGGTATCTTCCAACTCTACAATTCTGTGATTCCATGGTTCTATGGCATGCATGTCCAGGATCCCAAACTACCTTTCCTCTTTGAAAAATAGGTTACCCCCATCATTTATTTCCCAAGTGGGCCAGGAAATGCATACACCACAATATCACAATGAAATGTGGTTTGTATATCAGCTTAGTCTGCCACAATCCATTTCCAATATCACTTTCAACATTCACAATCTTGAACACTGCGCTTTGCTCCTTTATTTATGTAGTGCAATTGCCTTTCCTTACTAACTGGTGCATGAACGCTTTACACAATTCAATGTGTCAAGTGAGAGAAATGTGCATGTGTGAAAAGTCTACATTGTGTGATTCTTGGATGACTAAGCAAATTTGGTTCTGCGATGTGAGAAAGTGTTGCGAAGATGGGATAATGACAATATAATACATGATATACCCTGAGTTACAAACACATGGGGAATTGACTCTGCTACTGAAATCTGAAGTATTTGTCCCTAGAACTTCTTCTCTGTTAATATAGTCAAAAAAAGTTATCGTTGAATGAGATCAACTTCACAGGAAACAGCAGGTGAGATAGCAAAACAAAACAAAAAAAATCCCAACCTGGTCCAGCTTTTTGCTCTGTATTCCAATTCACACCAAACATGCTGAATCATATGAAACTGGAACGCTCTATGTAAATGTGTGGCTTAATATATATATATATAAGTAGTCCTGCATAAAGCAAAGTAGATATACAGTTTTACCCAACAATTCTATAGCACTATTCCTTCAATTGTACAATGAACATGCCTAGCGGGGAGTTGGGATCACAGGGGCAAGTACCATCCAATGTCATATTTATGTAGATTTGCATGTACACAATGTGCTTACCCATGTGTTCACACAGACAGCAACCCTTTAAAAACACAGTTCCAGGCCATACATACGAGTTTGCACATATATATTATCTTCACCAGCAGCTACACTGCAGACATGCAATCATGTGTGTGCTGTGAGTTTTGCCACCACAGTCTATGGATGAATGAACCCAAGCCCACATTCATTCATGTTCAACTGTTAAGTCCATAGTGTTCTGTTTCTGCATTAATCTGCGATTGCTAATAAATCCATGCGAAGTTTCACCCATAATTGCACCTAAACATTCAGGCAGTGCAAAAGCCAGCAAATAATTGTGCTCTAATCCACTCAGGAGGTGCAGACTGGGTCCATTCATGTTAAAATTCACAAAGATCAATTTCTGTAAGTGTTCCTGATGCCCTTTGGGTACAGACATTGTATGTGTACAAGTGTCAGGCGTCAGATGATCCACAGTAGGTTGCTAGGAATGGATAAGACAATTAAAGTTGTTATTCAATATTCACAGAGAGAGGCTTAGAAATGCAGCCTCTTGGGATAATTGTGTTGTCCCGAGAAAATCTCTCCTCCCCTTCTCTCCCACTTCCTCATTCGTCATCCCTTCTATGGGTGGTGCTGAGGACCCTTTGTTTCTGAGCCCTTTGCTCTCCTACTTTTAAGGCTTGCCACGTTCCGGGAGATGGTGGGTCTGGAATGCTTTCTAGTGATAACGTGTCAGCCAGCTGCTCCAGCTCTGCCTCCTCCTCCTCTCCCAATTTCCCAACTTCTCCCCTCATCTTCCTCTGAGCTGTGATCTCCCTCAAACCCCTGTTGTAATTCTGAACTGTCTCCTTCTTCTTCTTCTCTGGAAGGGTCAGGCTGGGAAGGTGGCCTCCATCATTCCTCCTCTGCCCAGTTCCTGAGAACAGGTCATGTGAATAGTTCCAATGTACATTCCAATCATTTGCTAAACCGAGTCCTTGTTTGTTGCAATTTCACTGCCGGAGTTTTCTATCTTGCTTGCATAAACCCACCAGGAAGTGAGCTGTGACTTCCTGTTTTAGGCAAAGATGCTGAACTGCCTTCAAGGGCAGCCCCATGTGGAGCATTCGGTTTGTTCCAGTTCCAGATCCTTCTCTCTCTTTCTGTCGTCTCTATCCATCTGTGACTTGTGTGTTTTGCATGTCTGAATGGACAACCCAGATGCATCTCTTCTGTCGGACATTTGCAGAGGCAAAGTCTGCCCCCTGCTGCTTATTACCAGCATGGCATCAGATTCCCTTTCCCTCCCCTAACAAAACAATAGTAACCTTGGCATTTCCTATACGTGTCATTCGGCTAACAGGGAGCTGAGCCTTCAGCAACAGCCCACTGTCAAGAAGATGGATATTGTGTCTCGAAAGGACCATATATAATAGGGGGTAATTATAACTGATTACAAAACGCCAACATGTATGACCTATTTATTAGCTGTTTGGCGCATGCAGTTCCTGTCTCTGGATACAATTGTGTGCTGTTCAGAACAGATTTATTTACATCTCCTCTGGAGCCAACCCCTTGCAAGGAAAGCGAGAGAATGAATTATACCAGAGACTGATAAAGTGCTGCTGAGGGTGTCCATCGGGCCCTGCAAGAGCCTCGATAAATAAAGGATCTGAGCATCCCTGGTTATTGTTCACTGTAATGATTGTTGTGCCCTCGGTGATCTTTGTTGCCCAAGACGCCAGCAATAAGATTTACCGGCGTATTAAATAGGCCAGATCGACAGATGTTCAAGAGAAACCAAGAGCGACAAAGAGGGGCAGAGTAAATTGTTGCCTCGGCCAAATATAAACCCAGTCTATGGAATGCCAAAGGATGATGAATAGGGAGTGGTTGCGTTTGAAGGCAAATGTTGAAATGCCTATTCCAGTGGGGGCGGGAGAGAGAGAGATTTGTGCTGTTCTTCAAATCTGCAACAGTTCCGTATCAAAAGTCACTGAAAGAGCATCGTCTGCAGTAATGCAACGATTTGCGATCAAGAGAAGGAACAGGTAAATATGTGTTTCTTTCTTTTTTATATAGAAAAAAATGCAACTATCTTGACACAAGCTGGGATTAATTAGAAATTTATTATTATTATTATTATTATTATTATTATTATTATTATTATTATTATTTTCTATACTGCACTTCACTTGAGGATGACAGGACAGTTTACAATATAAAAACACAAACACACATAGCATAGTAGCAAACTAAAGCAATAACCCGTCCTGCCCAGTTTAAAAGACCATAGATTACTTAATTTGCCATAGGCCGGTGAGAAGAGAAATGCTTATGCCCGATGCTTGAAGATGTGTAATGAAGGTGCCAGGTGAGCCTCCCTGGGGAGAGCATTTCACAAACTGGGAGCCACCACAAAAAAGGCCCGTTCTCACTTTGCCACTCCACAGGCCTTCTCGTGAAGAAGGGCCTAAGATAACTAAGTTCATATGGGGAGAGCCGGCGCTTGAGGCATTGCAGTCTTTGAGGTATTGTGGTCCTGAGCTATTTAAGGCTTTATAGGTCTAGGTTTGTCATTGCTTTTCTCCCAAGAAGCAGGCGTCTTCTAATTTCGTGACTGCTGTCACCATCTGCAGTGATCATGGAACCCAAGAAAGTGAAATCTCTCACTGCCTCCATTTCTTCCACCTCCTGGCAAATAGAAGGGGAAGAAATGGAGGCAGTGAGAGATTTCACTTTCTTGGGTTCCATGATCACTGCAGATGGTGACAGCAGTCACGAAATTAGAAGATGCCTGCTTCTTGGGAGAAAAGCAATGACAAACCTAGACAGCATCTTAAAAAGCAGAGACATCACCTTGCCGACAAAGGTCCGTATAGTTAAAGCTATGGTTTTCCCAGTAGTAATGTACGGAAGTGAGAGCTGGACCATCAAGAAGGCTGATCGCCGAAGAATTGATGCTTTTGAATTATGGTGCTGGAGGAGACTCTTGAGAGTCCCATGGACTGCAAGAAGATCAAACCTATCCATTCTCAAAGAAATCGGCCCTGAGTGCTCACTAGAAGGACAGATCCTGAAGTTGAGGCTCCTGTACTTTGGCCACCTCATGAGAAGAGAAGACTCCCTAGAAAAGACCCTGATGTTGGGGAAGATGGAGGGCACAAGGAGAAGGGGACGACAGAGGATGAGATGGTTGGACAGTGTTCTCGAAGCTACTAACATGAGTTTGGCCAAACTGCGAGAGGCAGTGAAGGATAGGCGTGCCTGGCGTGCTCTGGTCCATGGGGTCACGATGAGTCGGACACGACTGAACGACTGAACAACAACAACAGGTCTAAACCAGTATTTTGGGTTGGGCTTGGGAACTAGCTGGCAGCCAGTTCAGTCAAGCCAGGATTGACATTATATGCTCAAAGTGTCTTGTTCCCGTGAGCGACCTGGCTGCTGAATTCTGCACCAGGAATTCTGAAAATTCTTAACAGTCTTCAAGAGACAGCACCATGTATAACGTTTTGCAAGAATCTAACCCAGAGGTTTTCAAAGCATAGACGGAAGAAGTGAGGCTAACCCTTGTCCCTGATAGGGGCGCAGATGGGCCATGAGCTGAAATTGATGGAAGGCACATAGCCCCACCAAGGCCACTTGTGCCTCAAGGGAACCACCCACTAATAACATGCCAGTTTCATTTGGATTGAGCTTCAGTTTATTGGCTGCCATCCGGTCCATTACCGACACAATACAACGGTCCAGCACATCCGCTGCTTCACCTGCAGATGTAAAGGAGAACTAGAGTTGGGCATCATCTGCATGCTGCTGACAACATGCTCCAAACCTCCAGATGACCCAGTCAGCGATGTTATATACATGTTAAGCAGCATGGAGGATGAAATCGAACCCTGAGGAACCCCACATTGAGGGCTCCATGGGCCAAAAACATCTCCCTCAAAAGCATCACCTTCTGTAAAAAGGATGAGTTAACAATATATGGGCAATGCATTTTTTCTCCCATCCCTTTGAAATTCACATAGCCTTCCTCTCTGTCTGGAGTCAGGATGGTGGACAGATATTCTCCTGGTGGAAACGTGAGGCCTATTTTTGGTGAGAGGAATAGCAGACCCTGCAACTGTCCCTATTTTCCAGGGACATTCCCAGATTTACAGTTTCGGATTTGATCCTGGAATGTCCCACTTTTCCTTAGGATGTCCCTATTTTCATTGGAAAAATGTTGGAGGGGATGGAGCTATCCAACCCCCAAGACATTTGAAGGCAGCCCTGTACAGGGAAGGTTTTTTTTAAAAAAAGTTTTATTATGTTTCTATATACATTGGAGAGGGACACGGGTGGCGCTGTGGGTTAAACCACAGAGCCTAGGGCTTGCCGGTCGGAAGGTCGGCAGTTCAAATTCCTGAGACGGGGTGAGCTCCCATTACGCAGTCCCTGTTCCTGCCAACCTAGCAGTTCGAAAGCACGTCAAAGTGCAAGTAGATAAATAGGTACTGCTCCGGCGGGAAGGTAAATGGCGTTTCTGTGCGCTGCTCTGGTTTGCCAGAAGCAGCTTAGTCATGCTGGCCACATGACCCAGAAGCTGTACGCCGGCTTCCTCGGCCAGTAAAGTGAGATGAGCGCTGCAACCCCAGAGTCGTCCACGACTGGACCAAATGTTCAGGGGTCCCTTTACCTTTATATACATTGGAAGCTGCCCAGAGTGTTTGGGGCAACCCAGTCGCATGGGCAGGGTATAAATAATAAAATTATTATTATGGAATACAACGTCCCTATTTTTATTGGAGAAATGTTGGAGGGTATGGGATAGGGCCTGTGTTTCCTACCTGACATAGGTCCTGTTTTGTGGCTTCAGATGGGCACCTGCTTGGACACTGTGAGAACAGAATGCTGGACTGTATGGACCTTTGGACTGACCCAGAAGGGAACGTGTTCTGTTTTTAACATCTATAGAACTTCTGAGGGAAGTTAAAATAGCTTCAGTTGAAATGGAGAAACTAATCAGTTGAGCTGCACATCCTTAACGCCAAGAGAATGTTCACACACTAAGTTTGAAATGATCTGAATTTGCTCTGAACCAGCCAGATAACTGAGGTAGAATTCAGTGCAGACCCTGAAATGTCCTGGGAACCCACAGAGAAAGATGCCTTGAGATCCATCTGTTCTAGGTTTTTCAGATTGGGCTCCACTAGTTAAGACTGCCCTGCCCTGATTTTAATTCTTTACAGTGGGCTGCTGTGATCGGGCCTTTACAAGGAGTTTGATGAACAGGCATTACCCAGAGATAATATTTATGACATGAAAATTGCATACCCCACCAGGCCTAGGCAGAGGCAATGAATATTTTGCAAATGTATTTTAGCACTTCTCAGAGATTCCTGATGATAGAACATTCACTGTGATTATTTTAATGCCATCACTTCTTCATTTCTGAAGAGGACTTCTTTAAATGTCATAGCTATCCTGAGTCTTTGAGATGCTCATTCTTATCTTGAAAGCAAGCAATTTCCCCCTCCCCCAAATCTTGTACAGACAGGTTAATTTAATTGTCAGGGCTATTTAAAAACAAGCACCAGAAGCCCTTGCTCACTCACCTCATAAAAATAATATGAGATTTGAAGTAAATATAGAAGTAGTTTTCCTTATTTTATTTAAAGCCACAAGTGTTAATCAGTTCAATCAGTAGATGAATCAATTAAGCTCTAGTTGATTAATCATTGGGGATGTTTTCAAATAGAGAGGAAGGCTGCTGATTTTAAGACATAAGTTGGAACCTAAATTTCCTCAATGAATGGGATAGAATGCATAGGAAAGAATGGGTCTTTTCCCACCTTCATTAAACCTCTGTGACCCCCTGTGTCAGCAAATCTGTCCATTTCAAATTCTCCCCATTTCTCATTTTCTCACCCATCTCATTTTCTCACCCATTTTTCTCAGCCATTAACCAGAGATGTAGTGGTTTGTGGTTGCAGGAGGTCAAAGACCGAATATCATTTCCTGCAGCAAGATTATCATTTCTTCCAGTGACTTGTTGTTGTTGTTCAGTCGTTCAGTCGTGTCCGACTCTTCGTGACCCCATGGACCAGAGCACGCCAGGCACTGCCTCTCACAGTTTGGCCAAACTCATGTTAGTAGCTTCGAGAACACTGTCCAACCATCTCATCCTCTGTCGTCCCCTTCTCCTTGTGCCCTCCACCTTGTGCCCTCCATCAGGGTCTTTTCTAGGGAGTCTTCTCTTCTCATGAGGTGGCCAAAGTACTGGAGCCTCAACTTCAGGATCTGTCCTTCTAGTGAGCACTCAGGGCTGATTTCTTTGAGAATGGATAGGTTTGATCTTCTTGCAGTCCATGGGACTCTCAAGAGTCTCCTCCAGCACCATAATTCAAAAGCATCAATTCTTCGGCGATCAGCCTTCTTTATGGTCCAGCTCTCACTTCCGTACAGTGACTTAGACCCACCAAACCAGCCACTGAGAAGATATCTTCTCATCCTTTGTGCTCCAGTCAAAAAGGAGGCAAGTCAGCCACTGAAGATTGGCTTCTAGGGTCACTCTGGAGAGGTCTGTGGAAAGAATGTGATTTTTTTCTAATCCCCTATTAACACCAAATTGATGGACATCTTTACATCTTGCGGCAGCAAGTTCCATTGGTTAACTACATGCTGTGTGAAGAAATACTTCCCTTTGTCTAAATGGAATTTCAAACTGTGTGTGGCCCTGCGTCCTAGCAGAGAATACTGACCGATTGCCTGACCTGGGATGAGGCAGCTTCTCTCCTTCAGCAAAATGGCTTTCGCAAAGTTTGGAACGGAGAAATCCTCTCCTCTGTTGTACAGCGTCCTTGGATGGTGGCTGGGAGGGATAAACGCAGAGATTACTTTTTGTGGCTGACTTAATTGCCCTGTTTTATTTGAACTAGTTTCCAGGTATTCATTTATTTTTAACCATAGCATTGCTGAGAATGCTTGAGTGTTGCTGGTCATTCTGGAATTATTGTGCTATTCAACACTGGGGTGGCGGGTGGGGTTATAATTACGAAGAATATTAGATTCCAGGGGTTGTTCTTGGTAGGGGGTTGTTTTGAAGTCAGTAGAGGTGCCGAGCATGTCGGGTCTAATTATTACCACCAGCGGAATGTATGATGAGGTTGCCTCCTGCAGTGTGAATGGAACTGGTTACCCTGTGCGGAATGGGAAGGATAGCAATCCCTAGATCACTGTTCCTCCTTCTGTCACCTTCGCCTTGGGACAACTTTGCACTCCGCAACATCTGTCAGCGCCTCCCCCCCTCCGAAGCCAGTTATGTCAGTGGGAAGCTGCTGACAGGCATGTTTGTGGCAAGCGGTCGGCTTTGAAGTCTTAGCGGCTTTCCATGTGAGCGGCTGCATATTTTCCCTTTAAGGCAAAAAGGAAAAAAAAAGGTCGCTGGTATTCGTACCTTGAAAAAAGTGCCATGAACGTTAGCACAAAATGACTTCTGTGGGCACCGGAGGAGAAAGATATTGTGATGGTACTAAGGGAGCCAGTGGAGTTAGGGTGTTGGATTAGGACCTCAGAGAGGCCAGGGTTCAAATCCTCACTCGCCCATGAAGCTCTCTGGGTGACCTTGGGCTAGTCACTGCATCTCAGCCTGTTGTAACTCACATAATTGTTGTGGGGATTAAATGAGGAGCAGGAGAACCATGTACCCCACCTTCAGTTCCTTGGAGAAAAAAAGTGGGATATAAATGTAAACAAATGTAAAAAAAAATACTGATGTGTACCATCACAAAAAAACCAAACTCTGGGAAAAGGACAATGATTCATGTACACACACACAAACAAATGAGTCTTCTCCAGAGGATACTCTTGCAGTTGCTGCCTCGCTGGTAACAACAACAACAACAACAACAATTTATTTATACAACAACAACAACAACAATTTATTTATACAACAACAACAACAACAACAACAACAACAACAACAACAACAATTTATTTATACCCTGCCCATCTGGCTGGGTTTCCCCAGCCATTCTGGGCAGCTCCCAACAGAGTATTAAAAACATAATAAAACATCAAACATTAAAAACTTCCCTAAACAGGGCTGCCTTCAGATGACTTCTAAAAGTCAGATAGCTATTTATTTCCTTGACCTCTGATGGAAGGGCATTCCACAGGGCAGACGCCAATGCTGAGAAGGCCTGGTTCTACAGGCTGTAAACTCAGTACTATGAGAGGCAAATTGTGGCTAAATTATAGCTCCTGCTTGAGGATATATGTGCACATCAATTCATTATTTCTATTTGAGGCACCCTGATCTTGTAAGTACTTGTCAGATCTGGTGCAGTGAGTCAGAAGCTGTGCTGTAACAGATCGAGCAGACGCCTCAGACCCTCTTTCTGTAGACAAAAAGAGAGTCGGTTCTTCCACCTGCAGACTGTGCAATTGGAATTCTGAGAGCTAGAAAAGTGTTTTTTTTTTTTTCTTATGTGACATACACTCTCAAGAACCACAAGCCCCAGAGTTCTTTCATTCCTGCTGGCACTTCAAATGCACAAACAGGGAGAGCCAACGGGCATTGCAACAGGAGGGACTATCAAAAGGGGAAAGTGACAACCACAATCATAATTAGGAATGCTGAGATCTCAGTACCAGCTGGAGCCAGGGTACAGGTGACAGGAATTGCAAGTCTCAGAAGATGTCTGAAAAAAATAGTTAGGCCTCTGTTCTCCATAAAATATAGAAGAATTGGCACAAGATCCCAAGGATGGGGTACAATGTCTAAGGCCACAGTCCTAAACACAACATGAAGTAGCTCCTGTTGTTTATAATTTGTGTCTGATTAATATGCATGCACAACACCCTTCCTGGTCTTCCCATAAATACACAGCTGGCAACCAGAAATGTAAAGAACTTGAACAAAAAACCCTAAACAAGCTAAGGAGACCTTCTCAGTAGCAACCCCCTGTTTATGGGATGTTGTCCCCAGGGAGACCTACCACCTGGCACCAACCTTGCCATCTGTCAGGGACTGGGCAGAGGAGGTATGATGGAGACCACCTCCCCAGCCTGAGCATGAAGAAGAAGAAGAAGAAGAAGAAGAAGAAGAAGAAGAAGAAGAAGAAGAAGAAGAAGAAGAAGAAGACAGTTCAGAATCACAACAGGGGTTTGAGGGAGGTCACAGCTCAGAGGCAGATGAAGGGGAAAGCTGGGAAATAATGGGAGAGGAAGAAGAAGAAGCACCAGAGGGGCAACAGCTGATGGACACCATGTCTTTACAAAGAATTCCAGATCCCCCTCTCCCCTAACTTGGTGAGGCTTGAAAGTAGGAGAGCAAAGAGCTCAGAGGCAGAGGGCACTTCTTAGCACCCGTAGTGATCACGCATAAAGGGAGAGAGGGAGGGGGTGGAGACTCACTCGGGGCAACACTGTTGTTCCAAGAGGCTGCATTTCCAAGCCTCTCTCTGTGAATATTGAATAAAAAGCAGTTGGTAAGAACTTTTACTTGTCTTATCCGTTCCTTGCAGCCTTCCATGGGGGTGGGTTCCCCTGCCGCCTGACACCATCCTTTCAGCACCAGGCAAAGACATTATTCTTTTCTCAAGCATGCGGGCAGCACCAGTGATACAATATTGCGTGGTTAAATCTGTTTTTGATATGTTTCTGTGATCTTATTTTATTTTATTTTTTAAAAAAGCTTGGTTGCAAACTTATTTATTTATAAACTACAGAGGTACCCCGGGTTACAGATGCTTCAGGTTACAGACTCCGCTAACCCAGAAATAGTACCTCGGATTAAGAACTTTACCTCAGGATGAGAACAGAAATTGCACTGCGGCAGCAGGAGGCCCCATTAGCTAAAGTGGTACCTCAGGTTAACAACAGTTTCAGGTTAAGAACGGACCTCCGGAACAAATTAAGTTCTTAGCCCGAGGTACCACTGTATTTTATAGACATAAAACCTTGCATTGATAATGTACAGCAGGTTATAAAAGCACAATAAAACAATAAATACCATAAAATAAATGTTTATGATACAAAACAGTCAAATAAATGACTAGCTCCTCTTGGAAATGTTTAAACAACTGAATACGCCTATTGGCATAAAATGGTATTCAAGAAATGTCTGGAAATCAGCAGTGAGGATGCTCATTTGGGACTTTTTTAGGGGGGGAAGTAGGAAGCATTATTTTAGTGGGAACTGATAGCCACTATTTTGGGAGAGAAAGAAATTAGTCCTTTTCCGTGTTTGCGTGTTGAGGTCCCCAAACCGCCCCTCAAATAAAACACACTTCACACCAGAATATAAGTTTAAGGTTTTTGGCATTATTTTGGCCACAACTTTATTGAATACAAAATAAGTGAGTGGTTGCTTAGGCATTGGTTCAGACTATCTGTCCCTCTGGGGACAAAACTGACATCCACCCGCCTGTGGAGTCAGTATAGGGGAAAACACTTTGGGGAGAGAATGAGCGCCCGTTCTCCCCTAATGCTCCCAGGGGCTCTTGCATGGGCCCTGGCCCCCGACTGGGGGATACGGACAAGCATGGCGAGCCCCTGGATTCCTTTAACGGAATTCCCTGCGCAGCAGCAGCATTGAAGGGGCAACCACAGCCAACCCCTTCGCAGCATAGAAGGGGCAACCACAGCCAACCTGTCCCTCCTCAACCAATTTAGAACACGCTTTGTATTAAGTTCAAAGAATTGATGCTTGCTTTGCAACCTCCATAATGCCATAATGCTGAATACCCCCTCCTTTCCTTGATAAAATAAGAGCAGATTATAGCTACAATCATTTAAAATTGGTGTCAAAATGATCCTGGTATTAAGGATCACTGGAGCTCTTCAAATATTCTTTTATAGAAGACACATCCCCAATGATTTCATGAACGCTTCATCCCTGCTTATGTTTATTTGGAAATATTTACCCGCTGCCTATCATCAGATCATTTATCTGGAAGCATTGCTTAAAAGTCGACTGATTGTCATTATATCAGAGTTGGGGAATGAAAAGTGATCTGCCTGTCATGGAAGCACAAAACTAAGAGGAAGTTAATAGGAAATAAAAGTCGATGATATTTTGTCATTTGCAAACCAGAATGAATGCCTCCCTTCCTTTTGCTACCATAACAGAGCTCTTAAATACAAATCAGTAGCTGAAAAGGAAGAGATGTCAATTCATACACGTATATAGAGAAATACTAATTTCAAATTGAATCCTCTGGCAGCAAAGTAAGATACATTTTCAATTCTCTCTTTTTTTGGTGGGGGTAGCCAACATTGTGCCAGCCAGATGCTATTGAACTACAACTCCCATCACTCCAGCCAGCATGGTCAATGGTCACACATGTACGGAGTTGTAGTCACATCTTAGGAATGGGTCAGTTTCTGTGTCTCGCAGGTTCTCATTTTTCCAATCTTAAGTTTTTCCCCCATTTCCACATCAATTTGCAAACTCTTTTTTTTTTTTTGCTTCATGAAAATCCTTCATCAGCGGATTTCCTTTAATGCACATACTTTTAAATGTAATTTCCGCCAACAATTTCCCCAAATATATTGCATTTTAGTATGTTATTTGAGCATTTTTATTGGGGCCAGTTCAAGACATTTTGGCACCTGAGTTGGACCTCAAAATGTCGCCCTCTACACCAGGGAAGAAGATGGTTAGGGAAGATCTACATCAAGAACAAGAGGGGAGGGGAGATCAACATTGGGATTTGCTACTCTGGGTAGGGCCAGTATGGTTTCAAATTGGACCATTTGTTGAGATTCATGCATTGCAGGCAGTTGGTCTCGATGACTCTTGTAGTCCCTTCAAACTCTCCAATTCTCCAGTTCTATGACCCTGCCATCTGAGATGGTTGCTTCACTTTGCTTCATGGGCAGATTGGCCCTGATTTTTACCCCAGTATATGCATTTTTTAATTACTTATGATTTGGTGGGAAATATGCATTGCAAAATCTGGAAAAGCTTGAACTGGGAAGAGAGACTGTTTCAGTTCATGTATTGTTTCGGGGGAACAGCCTATTTAGTAGGGTCACCTTTAAATGTGAACAAAACTGGATTTTTCCTCCATCCCTAAGGAAGCCATGTGGATCATCCCTGCTCTAGAGAAAACACCTGTCCAAAGAACTCTGCCTATTTGGATGTGATATTTGCACATGTTCCATACAGTCTGAAATTGCAGAGTCCAGGACTATGTGGTCTGTTGTTTGTGGAACAAAATACTCACATAAGAACTAAACCAGGGGTCTGCAACCTTTAAGACAAAAAGAGCCACTTGGACCCGTTTCCGAAGAGGGAAAAAAACTGGGAGCCGCAAAACCATTGCGGCCCACAAAAATATAAACACCCAGAAGCTCATAGCACAATTTAGACAGGTAATGAAGAGCAGGTAATGAAGGCAAAATGGCAAAATATCACGAAACGCTCCCCCCCCCAGCCAAACAACAAGCACTGTATTAAAGGAACCATCCGAACGCCTGACGCTGCAGGGGCAAATCTAGAAGGGGAAATCCAACCCCCCAGAATACTTCCGCCCCATGAACAGCACAAAAACCTCTTTCCCCCTTCTCTCATTGCACACACTTTGTAAACCAAGAAAATCTTTTTTTAAAAAAAAAACAATTTGGGAATCCAGTTGCGGTGAGGTAATAGCCCAGCTATTAAAGAACAATGTAGCTAATTCCAAGGCAACTGAATAACAAAGAGGCCAGCGATTAAGCTACAGTGCCTGGGGGAAAAAAGTCAAAGGGCAATTCTAAAATGCAGCAGGGTGACTTTTAAAACACGAAGTTTTTTACCCACCAAAAATGGTGACTTCCAATATGTCCCCAAACTACTGCCCAACACGGATGCAAGTACAGGCTCCAAGCACTATAAACACCCAGAGGCTCATAGCACAATTTAGACAGGTAATGAAGAGCAGGTAATGAAGGCAAAATATCACGAAACGCTCCCCCCCCCCAGCCAAACAACAAGCACTGCATTAAAGGAACCGTCCGAACGCCTGACGCTGCAGGGGCAAATCTAGAAGGGGAAATCCAACTCCCCAGAATACTTCCGCCCCATGAACAGCACAAATGCAACCCTAAAAGTTTAGCAAACTTATGCAAAAGCACACAGCATGCACACTGCCCCAATCACTATTGGCCAGCAGAGGGGCTGGGCAGGGCGGCTGAGAGGGGCTGAAGTCCCCCCTGCAGGCACGGGAAAACATTCCTTCAGAATGGATAAAACCCTTCTTTCAGTCCATGGGACTCCCGCTTCTAGGGGGGCAGGGGGCTTCTGGGGGGGCCGCTGCCCCTCCTGCCCCCCCGTCGGCACGCCCATGCTCGGGCCCCTTTCGCCACGCTGCTTAAGGGAAGTCTCCTGTGCACCCCCGAAACAGAGCCCGGGACCGGTCGTCCCCTGAGCTTTTTCCCGCGCCCATCTCATCCCGTTGGGCCACGCTTAGCTGAACAGCAGGGCTTCCTTTTCCTTCCCAGACTGCCACGTGTCCTGGAGCCGGGCCCTTCCACTTTTTTAAAAGAGGGCTTCCCCCTCGCCCGCCGCCCTCCGCCCCTGGCCCAGCCCGCAGCTGCCTCCTTATCTCGTCGAGTCGCGCCTCATCGAATCGCAGCAGCCAGCAGCTCCACCAGCAGCAGCCAAACACAAGCGCCGGGACAGGCGCCAAGGAGAGAAGCTGCTGCGGTCTGTTGCTGCCCCTGCGCTGGCACGAAACAAGGCACGCATGAGCAGCACAGCCGCCGGCAAGGTAGAGAAGTGGGTGGGCGCAGGCGGGCCAGCAGCGCGGCGCAGCGCCCCCTACATTTCGGCGCTAAACGCACCGGCCCTGCCCGGAGCCGCAGCAAATATGCAAAAGAGCCGCATGTGGCTCCGGAGCCGCGGGTTGCAGACCCCCGAACTAAACCATAGAAAGAGGACATCCATGGAATCAAGATTGGGCAGGCCAAATTTCCTTCATAATTCAAAAGTCTTGCACAACATCTTCCCAGCAATTATGTCCAAAGCTACTTATGTACAACATCCAAACGCTACAAGTTTAAAATAGAAAATGTATCAATCTGACAAAGGCTGGTTGGTAATAATTCACGGGGACAGATGGTGTAGTCATTTCCCAGTATTATTGGTCTTCAAAATTTACTGTGGGGGGGGGGGTTAGGTTGTTTTTAAATATGTAGGCATCGAAAAGTCCCTAAAGTCTCACCTGTAAACTGGTGCAATAGCTAAAAGATTGCTGTGTGATGCAGTGAGCCCCTAGTTCAAATCTTGTCTTTCCTACAAACTCTCTAGGTGGCCTTAAGCAAGTCTCTGTTCACATTTTGTAGTTTCCTTCGTCTATGGGGATAAGAAGATTCACCAACCCTACAGGGTTGATTTACAAGTTACTGAGTTCATGCATGCAATTCATTTTGAACACTGGAATATTATACAGTGTCTACAAACCAACTCCCCCTCCATGTGGTGGTACAGTCCCACCAGACAACTGTACCACATGCCCATGTGAACATTTGAATCAGGCCCAAGTCTGTTCCTTACACTTGTCTGGGGCTTGGCCTGTTAAGGATGGCACAGGTCATGAGTTCAGGGCCATCACCCGAGTTGAGCTATACCAGCCATCAAATAAGAACATGGTCCCTTCGTGGCAGGTATTTATGGAACTAAACTGACTTAATGTATTTAATGTTTCCCTGCGCAGAGAGAAGTACACAGACTTCGTAGGCCTTCTTAATTAATGTATCCTTTTGGATTAATTTCCTATCCCCTCCTCTGGGCTTTTGATGATGAGCTGGTGAGCTCCTCTATTGAAGGCACGTATTTATTGCCGAAACTCTTAGAGGTGGCTTACAAAGGATTTTCTGTCAAACATCTGGAGCCTTGTATTTTCATCAGCCACAATCAGGAACAGAAAGCAAACACTTTTCATCTTGTGGCACTTTACCTGCCTTCCTTTATGTGTGTATTAACAATGGCTGCACTGAACTGTAAATTATTTTCTCACATTATGCATTTTATCCCTCGGTGAGTCAATATGCTGAAAAAGAGACACCCTTTCCCCTGTAAATAAAATGCAATGCATATTTTAGGGAAATGGTATGGCATTGCTGTTAAGAATCTAACAGCCTTCCCCTCTGAACATAATGGGATTCCAACTCCCATCAGTCCAGCAGTGGTCAGAGATGTAGAAGTTGTAGTTCAAAACATCTGGCGGGCACCAGGAGAGGCTGCCCTTTATGCCCTGGAAGCAGCCTATCTAGGTAGTGCAAGAAAGAGGATTTAAGGTTTTGGCTCAGAGCACATAACCCCTAATGTACGGTTACATCTTGAATAGCTTCCAGCTCAAATCATGGCCATTGCCTTTCAGGGGCTGATTGGACTGGGGCCAGGGTATCTGAAAGAGTGACATTCTCCAGGCTTGCTGACTACTAGTTCTTATTTGCTTCTTTGCTTTTCTTAAGGTAATTGATTGCATTCTAATTTAATTGCTTGTATGTTACTTTACATTTTGCAAACAGCTTCAGAGGGCTTCATGAGCTGGAGAGCAGTATGTAATATTTTAATTAAAAACAAAACAAAACAGAATTGTATCCAATTCTGCGTGAGCAGAATTCTGCTCACACTGTTGCATTTCCATTTCATCTCCTCATCCTGCACATCTCCAACCTGCCCAAAGCTTCCCCCCCTCCCCAATCTAGAGCTGTATTTGAGGAATTAAAGAACCTTTTAATGAGGGTGAAAGATGAGAACGAAAATATGGTCTGAAGCTCAACATAAAAAAAAAAAAAACTAAAACTAAGATCATGGTCACTGGTCCCATCACCTCCTGGCAAATAGAAGGGGAAGAAATGGAGGCAGTGAGAGGTTTTACTTTCTTGGGCTCCATGATCACTGCAGATGGTGACAGCAGTCACGAAATTACGGTAAAAGACGCCTGCTTCTTGGGAGGAAAGCAATGACAAACCTGGACAGCATCTTAAAAAGCAGAGACATCACCTTGCCGACAAAGGTCCGTATAGTTAAAGCTATGGTTTTCCCAGTAGTGATGTACGGAAGTGAGAGCTGGACCATAAAGAAGACTGATCGCCGAAGAATTGATGCTTTTGAATTATGGTGCTGGAGGAGAATCTTGAGAGTCCCATGGACTGCAAAAAGATCAAACTAATCCATCCTTAAAGAAATCAGCCCTGAGTGCTCACTGGAAGGGCGGATCCTGAAGTTGAGGCTCCAGTACTTTGGCCACCTCATGAGAAGAGAAGACTCCCTAGAAAAGACCCTGATGTTATGAAAGATGGAGGGCACAAGGAGAAGGGGACGACAGAGGATGAGATGGCTGTACAGTGTTCTCGAAGCGACTAGCATGAGTTTGGCCAAACTGCGGGAGGCAGTGAAAGATAGGCATGCCTGGTGTGCTCTGGTCCATGGGGTCATGAAGAGTCAGACACGACTGAATGACTGAACAACAACAAAAGTGGTGTGGAAGGGGACAGGAGAGGAAACTCCCTTGCACGAGCAGAGCTGGAGCATTGGATGGAGCTCAAATAAATTCTCCTTCTGCTAGACAGCTGAATGGCACTCCCTCCTTGCCATCTTGAGCATCATCATCTAAACCAGAGGTTCCCAGACTTATTTCACCTACTGCCCACTTTTCAGAGAAACAAAATTACTGAAATCCCCCAGGAAATCTTCCTGCTGCTTCAGTCCAATCTGCCCCAGGGGCGGGGCCAGCCATGCAGCCCTCCTGCCATTGACCAAACAGGCAGACAAGCTGCGATCCACTTCCTGGACCTGAGTGAAGCTGGAAAGAGCCCACTCAAGCCCGGGAAAACTCATTGCCTCCAACATGACCACCGAATCCAGGGAAGGCATTGTCATCGTCCCACAATGGTACCTGACCTAGCGGTAAGCATCACTACACAACAGATGAAACATATACAAATGTTATGGGGGTTTCCCCCCATTTTTCCCTCTCTTCTCTTCTTTCTTGATGCTTCTGTCACACTCCTTATTTTTATTCAATGCCCCCCAGTTGCACCTGAGGCTACTACAACCCCCTGGATTGTTCCCATGCCCCCAGGGGGTGGTATTGCCCACTGTGTGCGTGGGAAGAGAGAGAGAGAGAGAGAGAGAGAGAGAGAGAGGGTGATACCACCCCCTGAGGGCACGGGAACAATATATATGGTGTTTCAAATTAAAGTTTTACAATCACATATCCAACATACATCATAAAAACTCGCTAGACGAAGGCATTCGTCTAGTGGAAGGCTGCCCCGCAAGACGAATTTGTCTATGGGGCTGCCTCGCAAGACGATTTTTTTTTTTTGTCTAGCGCAAACCATGGTTTGCATTGGTGCTTCGCTAGACGAAAAAACCGCTAGACGAAAATACTCACAGAACGAATTATTTTCGTCTAGCGGGGCACCACTGTATATCCAAAGTTCACCATTAGACAACAAGTGTTATTCCAATCCTACTAACAATTTTAACTGCTTACAATGATTCTTAAGATAAATTATAAATTCCCCCCATTCCTTATTACAATTTTGGTCTACCTGATTTCTGATTCTTCCGGTCATTTTGGCCATTTCGGCAAAGTCCATTGACTTGATCTGCCATTCTTCTCTGGCCGGGACTTCACTTTCTTTCCATCTCTGGGCCAATAACATCCGCACAGCCATGGTCACATATTTAAATAACCTTTGGGCAACACGGATCTAAACTCAGCACTTTGACGAAACCACCAAGGACAGAGGCAGGGGTAGCAGATGGCCTCACAGGGGTTTATTGGATGCCTCAACACACCCAGAGGTGCTCTTTCCTGAGGACAAAGGGGGACAGGTGTCCAGCACAACTGGGGGAAGGTGAGGCAGTAGCACCAGGACACTGAGTGGCCACTGAAACAGATGGGGGTGGAGTCCAGCCACTTCTGGACACCCCCAGATTCCCAAGCCTTTGCTGTAGGACCTCAATTGGAAGCAGCGGTGCTTTTTGTGTGTGTTTTGATTTATTTATTTTTTTAAAAAAATATTTTTATTAAAGATTTCCTTGATTTACAAAGGTAGTGCAATGTCTCTCTCGTATTTTTCCGTATAACATTTCTAAAAATCAGTTTTTGTTGTTGAGACATTAGGAAGAAAAGGGGGAGGGAGGTGGGTGGGATGGAGGAATAGGTGGGGTGGGATGACAATGTTTCTATTTTACTTAATATGAGTAGGGTTTGGTGTCATCGTTGTTTGTATAGGTTCTCTGTTGTTCGCTTGTGCTCCATTGGTGGTGAGAGAGGTCGGGGTTGGGGTTGGAGTAGGCTGTGGTTGCATCTTCCAAGACAATAATGCCCACTTACAACACAAAAAACTCATAATACATCTACTCTCAGCAGCCAGAAACATCATAACCAGACACTGGAAAGACCTGACGGGAGCAAACATGGACCAATAGTACCAAGCAGTATGGGAAACAGCCTTACTAGAAAAACTAACCAGCAACCTGAAACAGACACAGGGAGAAACAGAAGAAGACATCTTCACCCCGGTATGGTTCCCCTTCATCACACACACAGCCCAACAAGACAATGACAAAAATCTACCGACAGCATACAAATCAATATGGCTAACCTGATCCAAAACACCCACCAACCCCATTCACACAGGAAACCAAATATAACCACAGCCAACCACAAATGAGCAGTGGTGCTTTTTAAACACACCCTTCATCCTGAAAATGTATGACAGAGAAATGGAAGCAAAGCTTAATTATTGCTTTTAGACACTTTAACACACTTCCATTTTGATTCAAAAGCACTTTCAGGGGATGGGGGGGGGGGAGAGGGGGAGGATTGAAAGGTTTGAGCCATATCCAGTATGGTAGGAGTGTTTCTGGGATCTCTGAGGATCTCCTTAGGGTACTGTAGGATGGTTTATTATCCATTATCTCTAACACAAAGATAATGAAAGTGGTTCTATTGTACTAAATCTGAAACCCAAAGGAATACTGGGATTTGGCAGCCAAGATATATCTCACTTAGTTTCCACTGTGTAAACCCATCACAAATCGTACAGCAGACAGTCTGTTGGTTAAATAAGTCTACAAAGAGAGATGATGGAGGTCTTCATTTATCTTCATTGAAACACCTCTAGCTGCTGTGGAGTTGATAAAATGAATGTAATCTATTCAATATCTTTTTCTCAACCTCTTCCTTCCTCCCTCCCTCCCTCCCTCCCTCCCTGATTCTCTCCCATTTGATTAGGTCTTCCATGATTAGATTTCCATGTGGAGTCTGTTGCAAAATTAAGGGGAAACTAAGAAAACAGGATACTTGACGGCAAAAGAATTTAAAGGAGGGGGAAAATATTAAATTATACTAAAGGAAATGTGAAATTGGATGGAAAATGTTAATCCCAAATTAAGCCTTAACATTTAATAATCGGAAGCATGGAATTTTGTTTGGTAGGGCTGAGAATTAAGGGGAACATACAGCTTCTGTTGCTTTACTGTAATATAGGGATGCAGGTGGAGCTGTGGTCTAAACTACTGAGCCTCTTGGGCTTGCCAATCAGAAGGTCAGCAGTTCAAATCCCCGCAACGGGGTGAGCTCCCATTGCTCTGTCCCAACTTCTGTCAACCTAGCAGTTCGAAAGCACGTCAGTGGAAGTAGATAAATACAGCAGGTACCTCTGTGCTGGGAAGGTAAACAGCACTTCTGTGCACTCTGCCTTCCGTCACGGTGTCCCGTTACATCAGAAACAGTTTAGTCATGCTGGCCACATGACCCAGAAAGCTGTCTCTGGACAAACACCTGCTCCCTCGGCCTGAAAGCGAGATGAGTTCTGCAACCCCATAGTCGCCTTTGACTGGACTTTTCCATCCAGGGGTCCTTTACCTTTTACCTTTAACAGTTAATCATCTCCTACTGTTGTTTATTAATTGGTGGGAGGTAATTGTAATCAGTAGCCTGGAATTTCGTTTGGTAGGGCTGGGAATTAAGGGGAACATACTCCTTCTGAACATGGCTATCATATCACCCCTTAACCTTCTCTTCTCCAGGCTAAACATACCCAGCTCCCTAAGCCGTTCCTCATAAGGCATTGTTTCCAGGCCTTTGACCATTTTGGTTGCCCTCCTCTGGACACGTTCCAGCTTGTCAGTATCCTTCTTGAACTGTGGTGCCCAGAACTGGACACAGTATTCCAGGTGAGGTCTGACCAGAGCGGAATACAGTGGTACTATTACTTCCCTTGGTCTAGATGCTATACTCCTATTGATGCAGCCCAGAATTGCATTGGCTTTTTTAGCTGCTGCATCACACTGTTGACTCATGTCAAGTTTGCATGTCGAGGTTACCATCCCAGCTCCCCCCAGTAATTCAGACATGACACGTTATTTTTGGTTTGGGTTTTTGGCATAATTTTGGCCACAACTTTATTTAAATACAGCCAATGTGAGTGGTTGCTTAGGCATTGGAACCGACTACTGTCCCCCCAGCCATGGGACAGCTGACATTCGCTTTTGAGGGCGAAGTCAGAAAAGGGTGAACACCTAAGGCAGAAGCGGAGTCGGGCAACGACCCAGGCTTCTCCCCCAAATGCTCCCTAGGACTCCGCTTGGCCCAAGCCTCCCACCATTGGGTATGGACAAAAAGCAGAAAGAGTCCCTGGATTCTTTTAACAGAATACCCTTATTTTCAGGGGTAGGCCCATCCAATTGCCTACCCCTGCCCCGCGCATTCAGAGGTAGGCCCAGCCTATCCATACCTCTGAAGCAGCGTTACTAGGGGCAGGCCCAGCCTATCCTGACCCCTAGTGCAAGCAAATTTATACCAATGCCTAACCGCCAACCTTACAAGTTGTGACGATTTGCTACGCAGTAGGCAAAACCAGTGACAAAAGCCAATCAGCCACCGGATAAATTCCTACCAGGCTCCCGCTTCAAAGCAGACAACCCCATGACAGGCATAGCAAGGTCAAGCAGCAAAAGCGCCGTTCCCAAATTAGGGAGGGCGGGCGGGAGATCCGTTGCACACCGCAAAAGTGAAACCAAAGTTTCACAAACTTAGGTTATAAAGGCAAGAGCTGTCAATCAACCAACTAGCAACATGCTAAGCTCCCCAGCAACTTGCCTTAACCAATCCTAGCTGTGGCCAGCCCAAAACCCCCTCCCATCAACTTGGAGCTGCTCCTTTAACCCTTCTGCAACCCGTGCTCTCTTCGATGGGAGAACACGCTTTGCATGTCGAGGTTACCGTCCCAGCTCCCCCCAGTAATTCAGACATGACACGTTATTTTTGGTTTGGGTTTTTGGCATAATTTTGGCCACAACTTTATTTAAATACAGCCAATGTGAGTGGTTGCTTAGGCATTGGAACCGACTACTGTCCCCCCAGCCATGGGACAGCTGACATTCGCTTTTGAGGGCGAAGTCAGAAAAGGGTGAACACCTAAGGCAGAAGCGGAGTCGGGCAACGACCCAGGCTTCTCCCCCAAATGCTCCCTAGGACTCCGCTTGGCCCAAGCCTCCCACCATTGGGTATGGACAAAAAGCAGAAAGAGTCCCTGGATTCTTTTAACAGAATACCCTTATTTTCAGGGGTAGGCCCAACCAATTTCCTACCCCTGCCCCGCGCATTCAGAGGTAGGCCCAGCCTATCCATACCTCTGAAGCAGCGTTACTAGGGGCAGGCCCAGCCTATCCTGACCCCTAGTGCAAGCAAATTTATACCAATGCCTAACCGCCACACGAGCTACCCCAAGCTCGCCGCCAACCGCTCACAGACCCAATCCAACCTTTAGTCCCTCCGCGATATCTTCCAACCAGATATCGCTCCCCCGGGGAGAAAGGTGGACTCCATCAGCCCAATAGAGCTGACCTGCCCGAGCATAAATCCTGGGGTGCCCAATAGCGACCCCCCCCAATTCCAGGACCCTAGCAGAAGCTACTGCGTTGACACGCTTCCTGGCCTTCTCTGTACCCTGCGGGTGGAAGCTGCCCCGCCATACCTGCCTCTGGAGCCAATGAGACCAGAATAGCTTACAATCAGGCACCAGCGACCTCAAAACCCCCAGATCCCTTTGGATTGTGGAACGTAGAGTAAGGCAGTCCAAATCTGGCAAATCGTTTTCCCCCAAGTGCACCACGATGGCGTCAGGGCGGGCCTCCCCATTCAAACGATGCTGGATTAAAGGTAACAGTTCACACCAGCGCATGCCCCGCCTGGCCATCCAAGAAACCTGCACATGTGTGGGGAAGCCAAGGCCTGCTCCGAGACCAGATTCCTCTGCACGAACTCCAGCCCAATGGACAATGCTGTGCCCCACCATCCAAATCCGGGTGGCCGCTACACCTGGAGGGGTCAAAAGAAAATGTAAGTTCCGGAATTAACGCCGCCTCCTTACATAGCCTCTGTAAGCCTCCGACTTCCAGCGACCCATGTTCTTAATCCGCGCTACAGACAAACCCCAATGTGCGGCCGTGGTCGCGGCCCCGATGCGGAAGGAATGGGGGGCAAATCCGACTGCCGAAACACCGCAGGCAGAGATTGCTTTGCGCATTACCCTAGAAAACTGCTGGCGTGTCAAGGGCTGCCCGTCAGCATGGATCAGCAAGGGACCCTCGCCCGAGGGCCTAACTGCGAGATATCTGGCCAAGTCCTTCACAGGACAAGGCCCACCCTGCCCTGTGGCTGGCAATGCCATGACCGTACCCCTTCCCAACTGGTCAGTTTTTGAGCTACGAATTGTCAATGTCACCTCAGCGTCAGATAGGCTGGCGTCCTGATAGAGCAAGCCCCTGTTATGCCCGGTTGCGAATGTTTCCAAGAGCACTTCCCCAATTCGCAACGCACCAAAAAAGGTCAAGGAGAAGGCTGCAGCAAAAAGCCGGGCCTCATATTTAGACCAGCAAATAGAACGCAAAGCGGAACGCATGCTGGTAAGCAGCTCAAATGAAATGGGCCGCCTCGCGGCCACCTGGGGAGTGCGAAGCCTGCCCCAGCCTTCTAACGCTCTGCGGACCACAAATTTAGCGCAGGGGTCCGAATCAAAAAGGGCCTTAGAGAAGAAGGAAATAGCGGCCGCCTGCAATTTTAAAGTCCTAGCCGCTCTCCCCTGTTGGAAAAGGTGCGCCAGATACTGCAGCACCTGGGAAGATGATGGGCGCAACTCCATCCCCACAGCCACCGACTCTCGGTGAAATGCCAGAAAGTCCTTCCAGGCCTTGTCGTATGACCGAAGGGTGGAAGGGGAAACAGATGCCGCTACTCCCTGCCAAACTACGTGCTGCCAATGGTCCACAGGTATGCCGGGAAGGGTTCCGGGAGAAGCTGCGCGTCCGGGGCGAGCGACCTGAAGCGTTCCATCTGGAAACGGGACAGGGCGTCAGCTATCTCGTTAGTGACCCCAGGCACAAACCGAGCCGAAAATACAATATTGAACCTGAGACAGTGAAGCACGAAAGCCCTGAGGAGGGCCGATACCCTGGGCGAGCGCGAGGACTGCTTTGCGAGAATGGTCACAACCGCCTGGTTGTCAGACCAGAAGCAGACACGTCGGTCCCTGAAGTCCTCGACCCAAATATGCACGGCAACGGCTATGGGGAAAAACTCCAAAAAGGTTAGGTCACGCGTGACTGCCTCCCCTTGCCAGGTTGTAGGCCATGCCTGCGCGCACCAGCGCCCATTCCAGTAAAGGCCGAAGCCCAGGGACCCTGCTGCATCCGAATGCACCTGGAAGTCAGTGTGGAGGTTCCGCACGTCCTGCCATAGTGACACTCCGTTGAATTCCTCCAGGAATTGCAACCATACCTTCAAATCAGCCTTCTCTTCCTTAGGCAGTCTGCGCCTATGGTGCGGGCTGCGCATTCCCGCTGTCAGCCTATACAATCGTGAACAAAACGGTCGGCCGGGAGCCACCACCCTACAAGCGAAATTAAGGTGCCCCAGCAGTGACTGCAGCTGCCGAAGAGTCACCTTCCTCAAGGGAAGGAGATCAAGAATGACCCCTCGCAACGCCGCCAACTTTTCCTCAGGTAAGCGGGACGTTTGGGCCACTGTATCCAATTGGATACCCAGGTAAGTAAGCTGAGTTGCGGGGCCCTCCGTTTTTCCTGCGGCGAGAGGCACTCCCAGTTCCTCTGTCAGGGCCTGAAAGGCCCTCATGAGTGACAAACAGTCTCCCGACTCCCCCGATGACACCAGCAAAAAGTCATCGAGATAATGAGTCACCCCTGATAACCCTGTTTTGAAGCGGAGGGCCCAGTCTAAAAAGGTGCTGAAGCACTCAAAGGCCGCGCACGCGACCGAACATCCCATCGGCATGGCCTTGTCGAAATAGTAAGCCCCTTCAAAACGAAACCCCAGGAGCCAGAAGTCCTGCGGGTGAATGGGTAGCAGCCGAAATGCTGACTCAATGTCGCATTTAGCGAGCAAGGCCCCAGGGCCAAATTTTCTGATTAATTTAATAGCAAAGTCCAGCGAAGCATATTTCACCGAACACAGCTCCTGGGGAATTACGTCATTTACTGACGTGCCTCTGGGATGAGACAGATTATGTATGAGGCGAAACTCCCCAGGGGCTTTCTTGGGCACAATTCCTAAAGGGGAAAGGTGCAAATTCTGAAACGGGGGGGCCTCAAAAGGGCCGCCCATGCGGCTCAGCGCCAATTCCTTTGCAATCTTTTTTCTGGCCACTTCATGCATTTCACGCACCGACTTTTGGTTAGGGGGGTTCCGTGCCACGGGTAACGCGGCCACCGGAACCCTGAATCCCTCAACGAAACCATCCCGCAGATAGGCCGCTGCAACCGCGTTGGGGTAAACGTCCAGCCAACGCAGGAGCGCCGGTACCTTAATTGGGGAGAAGGCCAGGGAGGAAAGGAAGCTACTTGCTGCCCCCGGCGACTGCGGGGGAGGGGGCAGGCTTGGCTGCCTGTGAGGCCCCCCCTCTCCCGCCTCGAAAGGGCCGCTTCCCACCAAAACAGTTGGAGGCAGGGTGATTCCCCCCGCACTTGGAACACCCGTGCAAGTACTTGCATGACTGCCTTTGGCAGGACCCTTTATTAAAGTCCCAGCAGGATAGTCGGCGGGTCGCCTTCGATGCCCCCGCCTTTTGCTTAGGTTGTTCCGCCGGCGCCTTTTCAATGGACGGGGCCACATGCGTGGTCCACAGGTCCAGATCCCTGCGGTCCCAACGAGCGGTATGTATCCGATGTGCCCTGCGCCTAAACTTCTCATCGTAAGTGATTGCCGCCGCCTCGCCCGCCATGGAGTAGGCCGAGCGAACAATGGACTGGTAAACTAGGAGGTGCAGAGCCCTGCGGGGATAAGCAGCTGCCACTACGCCCGCGTATTCCTGAAAACAGTCCAGCCAGCGCTCAAAGGTCCGCTCCGCTCTGGCTGAGCTGGAGCGTTTCTTAGACGCTGAGTCTGACTTAGCCTGGCCAGGCGACTCGTCAGCTGGGGGGGCCAATCTGAAAATATCAACATAGCGGCCATCCAGGATCCTGGCACGAATTTTGGAGGATAGGTGGCATCCCGGCACTATGTCCCTAGCCTTTTTGGTGGACACCGTTACATCGGGTAACAGCACCCCATTCAGGCAGTCCTGGGTGGCCCCATACCTTGCCCTGTGCGAGTTGGCCCTGCGCTGCCATGCCCATTTCGGCAAACCTGGCACCGATTCCCCGAAGCCCCAATAAAGGTCCAGTTGGGAGTCGGAATCGTCATCCGTGGTATCAGATGACGTACCTGATGAAGACGACGAGGTGTCCCCCTTACGCCGCTTGGCCCGCTTGCCAGCACGCCGCCCGCGTCGACGCTTGCCTCCCGAGGAAACTTTAGTGGGGATCGGCAGACTGTCCTCAGCCGAGGAGTCGGACGACGGGTCCTGTGCCAACGTATCTGCGGTGGACTGAGAGAGAATCACAGGTGAGATAGCAGTGTCTGAAACAGGCGCCGGAACACCTCGCGCCCCACTACTTGCGCGGGGTGTGGTGGACCTCCCCCGTTTTTTCCTCCCCTTCCTGCCGGCCGGCGAAGGCAACACCCGTGCCGCCGCACGGGTCACAGGGCGAGAATCCCCTGCTGACCGGCCACCTCGGGCGGCCCTTCCTTGCGACGAGGTGCCTTCATCCTCCTCGCCGGACTCCTCAGAAGGAGGGGGGGAGGTTGCGGCCCGATGAGAAGGCCCCGCCCGGCCCCGACCCCTAGGGGCCGTGCGCTGCAGCAGGCCGTCCAGCCCAGACGCCAGGCGGGCCAAAGCCTCGGGGTCACCCGCCAGGCCGGCGATGAAGGACTCTACACTCCCAGCTGCGCGGGGAGGAGGCGGCGATCGCAGCGATTGAGAAGGCCCCCTGATCACCCTTTTCGATGGAGTGGAAGTTGGAGAACGAGCCGACTTCTTTTTTGGTGCCATCGCTGCTGCAAGACAAGAAAATTCAGCACTCAAAGCACCACAAACCGCTGGGTCTGGCCTTTCCTGTAATCCGAATAATAAAAGGTGAAATGGGCCCAGTTGCCACTACCAACAAAAATGGCCGCCCAATGAGTCGGGCCTAGGCCAGGCTTTCACTAGACGAACAGCCACTGGAGGGTGTCACCCCCTTGCCACCTAAAATGGCCACCGTCCCCAAAATGGCCGCCCAATGAGTCAGGCCCAGGCTACCTCACCCTGTCCCAGGCCCCGATCCTAAAGCAAAAAGAGGGGGGGGGGCTGCAGCCCAAGGCAGAAACTGCAAGGGCCCTGGGCTAAGCTGGCAAAACACAGCACACGAAGCAGAGACAGGGGGGAAGGGGCCGATGTGAAGGCACCCGCTCCCAGCCTCCGCTCGCCTGAATGGCCAGCGAGCCTGGAAGGCCAGGCCCCCGACAGGGCCGAGCGCAGCCCAGCGGCCAAGGCTCACGGCAAGGGGCCGGGCCCGCCTGTGAGCCGTGCACAGAGCGGCCGCTCACCCTCCGCAAGCGGCCGCCGGGGCCAGGAGAGCTGCGCCGCCACGCTAGCTCACCCGCAGTGGGGCCGCCAAGCCCTTCCGGGAAGGCCCGGACCAGCGCACCACGCCCCGGCGCGCGAGGCAGCCGGCAAACGAGGCCGGAAGCCTCCGCCGCTAGGGAGAAGCGCCGGGAAGTGCTCCCTCCCGCTCACGCGGCGGCGCGGCGCTCGGCAACCGGGGGCAAGGCACAGGCTGCAAGGCAATCGGCCGCCCCCAGGTGAAGTCCGCGGCGCCACCCCAGGCCCCCCCGGAGCCCCGCGGTGCAGCGGCTCCGGCTTGGCTCGCTCTCCCGGAGGCCCCCGGCGCGGCCGCAGCGGGGCCCCGCGGTATTAGATGCGCGCCGGCAGATCACACTCCCGGCGCACCCGTGCAACGGCCAACAAGGGAAGAAAGGTCGGTAAGAACTTGCGCGCCCGAAATGCGCGCAGCGGTCCCCGGACGCCTCGCGGTGCTCGAAAGGAACCGGAGGGGGGAGGGGGCTGGGAGGCCGCACTTCAGAACGGTGGTCCGAGCGACAGGCTAGCTCCCAGGTGCTATTAAGAAAGGGGGCGGGGGAAAAACCCCTCCGTACGGCCGGGAACGAGCCGGTACGGGGGTGGGGGGGGGTAGGGTGGAAGGGAGGAACAAGGGCTAAATATAAAGGGAAGGTTTCTTTTTTTTTCTTTTTTTTTTTAAATAGAACGTACAAGGGAATAAAGGAAAGGGTAGGAAAACAGATAGGCACTAAATGGCCCAAATACAACCGTAATCCCAAAGCTCCTTCCGCAGCGACAGCAAGGAGACAGAGATCCGTTGCACACCGCAAAAGTGAAACCAAAGTTTCACAAACTTAGGTTATAAAGGCAAGAGCTGTCAATCAACCAACTAGCAACATGCTAAGCTCCCCAGCAACTTGCCTTAACCAATCCTAGCTGTGGCCAGCCCAAAACCCCCTCCCATCAACTTGGAGCTGCTCCTTTAACCCTTCTGCAACCCGTGCTCTCTTCGATGGGAGAACACGCTTTGTGGTCTACCAAGACTCCTAGATCCTTTTCACATGTAATGCTCTCAAGCCAGGTGTCACCCATCCTGTATTTGTGCCTTTCATTCCCCCCCCCCAAGTGTAGTACTTTACATTTCTCCCTGTTAAAATTCATAATCAAGCCTGAAAGTTACAGAATCATGGGCTAGTTCAGCAAGGTCAAATAAACTTGGAGCAGGGAGGGGGCGGTCCTCCTTAGTAGTCAAAGACAGGAAAAAGCACTCTGAGAAACTCCCCTAATCTATTTCTTGTGTGGAATCCCTGCTTCCCCACATACAAGAATCATTACAGGCAATTACATCCGCAAGCTCCTTTAGTAGCCTTGAATGCTGTTCATGTGGCCCTGGAGCTTTGAATTCATTTAAAGTAGCTATGGAAGTGAGAGCTGGACCATAAAGAAGGCTGATCGCCAAAGAATTGATGCTTTTGAATTATGGTGCTGGAGGAGACTCTTGAGAGTCCCATGGACTGCAAAAAGATCAAACTTATCCATCCTTAAAGAAATCAGCCCTGAGTGTTCACAGGAAGGACTGATCCTGAAGCTGAGGCTCCAATACTTTGGCCACCTCATGAGAAGAGAAGACTCCCTGGAAAAGACCTTGATGTTGGGAAAGATGGAGGGCACAAGGAGAAGGGGACGACAGAGGGTGAGATGGTTGGACAGTGTTCTCGAAGCGACTGGCATGAGTTTGGCCAAACTGCGGGAGGCAGTGGAGGATAGGGGTGCCTGGCGTGCTCTGGTCCATGGGGTCACGAAGATTCGGACATGACTGAACGACTGAACAACAACAAAGTAGCTAGGTGTTCCTTTACTGCCTGCTTTCCTATCTTGGGCTGCAGCTCCCTCCTTACATCGTTTTTTTCCTGTTATCACCAGGTCGGGCATCACTTTCCTTTTGGGCGAAGACTGGGGCAATGTAGGTGTTGAGTAGTTCCACCTTCTCTTTGTCACCCAATGAGTGACATTTCTCCATCTTCTCCATGTAGAGGACCTACTACTTGCCTGTTATTCCTCTTGCTTTTGGCATAGCCAAAGAAACCTTTAAAAATAAATAAATAAATAAATAAATAACCTCTCTTGCAAGCCTGAGCTCAAAACGCAATTCTATCTAAGCCAGCAATTCCCCACATCTCCAAAAATTCCTTCTAATTGGAGTTGCCACAAGTATTTGTGTGCTCTAACTAGGTCTACCTATACCAAATGAGTTTAAATGGACAGGTGCAAGGATGCATGAGGCAGGCCAGGAGAAGTCTTGGAAGATGTTAGACCTAAAAAACAAAACAAAAAAGTGTGTTTTTGCCTGCCTCCTTAGCTGCCCTCTGGTGCTCCCAAAAATCTGCTGACTAGGCCCCACATTTAATTATTTAGATTCCTTTAAACTGCCTCTCTAGATTTAGTAGGTACCATGCTCAGGATTCCTGAATTTATTCACTGTTTTCTCTTAGGCAGTTCTTGTCCTGTGTTCCTTCATTTCCCTTTCAAAATAGCATCTTCCCGAGTTGTACCCAGCCAGGAGCCTCCAGGGTGTCCTCCATCCCCATCAAATTACATTTATTTAAACTCTGAATGTTAGGGAGACTCAGAGACAAACTCATAAACCAGGGCAGAGGTGTCAGCTGCACTCATCCTGCTGTGGTTGAATTCACCTTGTGAATTCAATTACCGGTAAGTGGTGGTTGGATTGTGCTAAACAGTCCCTTTCTTTGAAAACAAGTTAGAGAGATTCTGTACAACCGAGAGAAAGCATTACATGTTCTGTCTATGGGGTGCATGCACAAGGGAATTTTGCAAGTTATCTCCAACCCCTTGCAGGCATGGTCCTGTCTAAGGCTACAGCTTGCATTAAACAAGGGTAGTATCTTGCTCTTTAGGGACATTATTATATATCTATGAGGTTATATAATAATACTGCAAAAAAACTGAAAGGTGTATAGCGGGGCCGATTAGAATAAGATCTGTTATTTGATTATTCATGTAAACCTCCAAAATGTATTTTGTATAGTTAAGTTTTTACCCCTATCTTCTGTACAGTTTATTTTATTTTATTGCTATGGCTAGTGGCTGATGCAAGTAAAGATGATTGATTGATTGATTTATACCCCACCCATCTGACTGGGTTTCCCCAGATTCTTCTGATCTATGAGGTTTGCCAGTGTGGTGGGGAGGGTTCTGAAAAAGGGTGGAATTGGGGGTAGAAAAGGCACTTTTTTGCCTTACACACACACACACCCCCTGGAAATTTTGCCTCATTGTACTTTCCTTCCCCAAATGAAAGCAAGGGCTGCATTCACCACTGGAAAACCCTCTGGGAGACATATTTCAGCAGCAGGTGTGATCAACGGTGGGTGTGCCCAGGCCAGCCCCTTCATATTTATAACAGACCCACTGAAATTAATGGGCACGATTAGTTTAGGTCCATTAATTTCCATGGGTCTACTCTGAGTACATTTTAGTTGGGTGCAGCCCAATATCCCTTTAACATCTCTGTATACTGCAGGGAGATTGATTGTTTTGAACCTGGGAATCTGTCTAGGTCTATTTAGCTCAGTCTTAGCTGAGCAGAGGAGTGGGGGAAATGTGACCCTAGGGAGGTCATTGAACACCAGCTCTCATCAGTGTGGTGTAGTGGTTAAGAGCGGTAGACTCGTAATCTGGGGAACCGGGTTCGCGTCTCCGCTCCTCCACATGCAGCTGCTGAGTGACCATGGGCTAGTCACACTTCTCTGAAGTCTCTCAGCCCCACTCACCTCACAGAGTGTTTGTTGTGGGGGAGGAAGGGAAAGGAGAATGTTAGCCGCTATGAGACTCCTTCGGGTAGTGAAAAGCGGGATATCAAATCCAAACTCTTCTTCTTCATCATCATCAGCAGCACCACCCAGCGAGGCCAATAGTCAGAGATGATGGGCCACAGGTTCCCCACTGCTTACTCTACACTGACTGGCAGCAGTTCGCAAGGGTCTCAGACAAGGGGACTTCCCCAGTCCTACCCAGACATGATTGCAATGGAGAGTGGTCCATTCAGGCTAATGGAGCACTGTCCCAGCAGCCTCAGTCAGACACCACCTGCCTGCCTTTTTGCTTACCACCAGTCCAAGGGGTGGCATGGCCTATCCGCTTCTTACTCCTAAGTCTCCCTTTCCTCCTTTGTAGAACTCAGAAGGGAAGAGGGTGGAGATCAAAGCCAGAATTAGCTGACTCTGCCTCTCATTGATACAGGCTCTACTTACTGTTGACCTCTCTGCCAGTGGCGTGACAACGGGGGGCGGGGGCGGAGCGCCCAGGGTGCCATGTCTGTGGGGGTGACAAGAAGGCTCCCTGCGGGGGCTCGCAGGAGCGTGAGCAGCTATCGCACCGCCACAGCCGCATGTGGAGGATCCTCCGTTCGTGGCTGCAGCCACGAGCAGGGGATCCCGGTGCTGGTGGTAAACCGCTATGTACAGCACATGTGCAGCGTCGCACGCATGCGCTGTACATAACGATGCTGTACATAGCGGTTTGCCGCCTGCACTGTTCGAGCGCCATACGGATGGTGGTGAGATCCCTCCGTCGCCGCTACAGCCGCATGTAGAGGTTCCACAGTTCGTGGCTGTAGTGGCAATGGAGGGATCCCAGCACCGTCCGTACGGCGCTGGAGTGCCGGCAGCGCCATCTGCTATGTACAGCCACACATGCGCCCTATGTAGCAATGCCCCACCCTGGGTGTCACGACGCCTTTGTTCGCCCTTGCTCTCTGTTGTTGTTGTTCAGTCATTCAGTCGTGTCCAACTCTTCGTGACCCCATGGACCAGAGCACGCCAGGCACGCCTATCCTTCACTGCCTCCCTCAGTTTGGCCAAACTCATGTTAGTAGCTTCGTCGAGAACACTGTCCAACCATCCCATCCTCTGTCGTCCCCTTCTCCTTGTGCCCTCCATCTTTCCCAACATCAGGGTCTTTTCTAGGGAGTCTTCTCTTCTCATGAGGTGGCCAAAGTACTGGAGCCTCAACTTCAGGATCTGTCCTTCCAGTGAGCACTCAGGGCTGATTTCTTTAAGAATAGATAGGTTTGATCTTCTTGCAGTCCATGGGACTCTCAAGAGTCTCCTCCAGCACCATAATTCAAAAGCATCAATTCTTCGGCGATCAGCTTTCTTTATGGTCCAGCTCTCACTTCCGTACATTACTACTGGGAAAACCATAGCTTTAACTATTCGGACCTTTGTCGGCAAGGTGATGTCTTTGCTTTTTAAGATGCTGTCTAGATTTGTCATTGCTTTTCTCCCAAAAAGCAGGTGTCTTCTAATTTCGTGACTGTTGTCACTATCTGCAGTGATCATGGAACCCAAGAAAGTGAAATCTCTCACTGCCTCCATTTCTTCCCCTACTATTTGCCAGGACGTGATGGGACCAGTGGCCATGATCTTAGTTTTTTTGATGTTGAGCTTCAGACCATATTTTGCGCTCTCCTCTTTCACCCTCATTAAAAGGTTCTTTAATTCCTCCTCACTTTCTGCCATCAAGGTTGTATCATCAGCATATCTGAGATTGTTGATATTTTTTCCGGCAATCTTAATTCTGGTTTGGGATTCATCCAGCCCAGCCTTTCGCATGATGAATTCTGCATATAAGTTAAATAAGCAGGGAGACAATATACAGCCTTGTCGTACTCCTTTCCCAATTTTGAACCAATCAGTTGTTCCATATCCAGTTCTAACTGTAGCTTCTTGTCCCACATAGAGATTTCTCAGGAGACAGATGAGGTGATCCGGCACTCCCCTGCTCTCTGCCTTCCGACTAACTACCACTGGATCCTTGAGACTGAACCTGAGACCTTCTGCATGCAAATGAAGTGCTCTGCCATGAGCTGTGGCCAATATTTAATTGCAAGCATCCATAGTTTGTGTGTGTGTGTGTGTGTGTGTGTGTGTGTGTGTGTGTGTGTGTGTTTTATCTCCTGGAGTTGGAGGGAGCATGAACGGTCAAAGCAAAGTCAAGGAAGTTCAGCGCAGAACTAAATCCCCATGTGAAACCTCCTTCTAGGGATATAGAAGAAATGACTATATACTTGTCTGTTTTGTAGTGCCAGAAAATATGGCAGGCTTTCTTACAGACTGTATGCAAGAGGATAAAATGCTTTCCTTTGTGTACAGGCAATCCGACATCCATTAGCAGATGGAGCCAGACAAGCTTGTTTATTCTCTTCTCCTCTAGAAAAGATGAAACAAGGCCACGTTAGGTTTTGTTCCTGTTCTTAAAGAGGCTTAGTCAGAATTTGCATTGAATTGTAGATCTGTGCAGTGGTTGACACTGCACTCTTTTGCTTTTCCTCAGATGGCAAGAGGAGGGTTTTCTTCCCCCTTCCCTTTTAATTAAAAATTGCAATGAGGCAGGATGCTGAACTGTGTTTCTTCACCCTGCTTCTCATCCAGCTGACAGATGAAAGGAAAAGCTCATTACTAGGTGGAAGAATTAGTTTCTTATGATATCGTGTTGCACCCCTGCTCTGCCACCTGCTTGGAAAAGCAATGTCGATTTTGATCCACAAAACTATCTTGCTTAGTAAATGAGCGATTAATGCAGCTGAGTGATGGGTCTATGGACGGACACCTGTCCTGTTGCTCTTGTGGTTAGTTAGCTAGATCTTCCATATTGCATGCAGGTAGGAGTATGAGGTGAAGGAGGTCAACTAATACTTGGAAGGAAGTTAATAAAAAGTCATGCACTAATTCTCCAGCTCATCTCTATGGCCTTTGCCATGTTTACTTAGTAGTGCCTCATAAATAGCTATAAATATTCTAAGAGGTTGGGCTTCATTGCAATCCCCCCCCCCATTGGAGGTTGTTGTTGTTGTTGTTTTAAAAAATATCATTTACTAGCTCTCATAAAATGCAGAATGAAATGCACATTAAAAAAACACGAAACACTACAAAAAGCAGCGAATGAATAATTTTTTAGCATCGTTGCAGGAAAGGAGGTGTCTGAATCATACATTTATAGGGACATCTTTAAGTTGACCGAGAAAAGCAGGAAATAAACATGTCAGAATTCATCAGAAAAGCTCTATTAAATATGGGGGGAGGAGAGATAACTTTATTTGGCTCAAACATCGTTTGGGAGTCTACAGAATAAATGTTGACATGTATATATGGATTTGTAAGTAGCTTTTCTTATTGTTTTCTCCTGGTCCAAACGTGCTTTGGTTGGGGATATGACATGGGTGTGTGTTGGATGGACAGCCAGTCTATTCAGTGGTAAACAAATTCACTTTTCATAACACTTGACACTGTTTAAATTGAATCCTTGCAGTGTTACTGCTACCCTGATATTGCTTTACATATAGTTGGTTTTACTGACTATGATAGCTTGTGAATTACTTTTCCTTGTGTTGTGTATTTTCAACATGCCTGTCATGGACCACTAATTTCATATCCTGCAGATAATATTTTTTGGGGTGATGTTTCAAGGCATGCTTGGCAATCAACAGCCTGTAGGCCAAAGCTGACCATTCTTTGTCTCATTAGGCTTCCTGTGGTTTAACTTTCATCCTCCATGGTACCTCAGCAGCAGGACATATTAGGGCAGTGTTTTTCAACCTTTTTTGGGCAAGGGCACACTTGTTTTATGAAAAAAATCACGAGGCACACCACCATTAGAAAATGTTAAAAAAATCAACTCTGTGCCTATATTGACTATATATAAAGTAATTCTCTTGAATAGGAATCAAATAAACACAATTTTTCCCACGGCACACCAGGCAACATCTCGCGGCACACTAGTGTGCCGCGGAACAGTGGTTGAAAAACACTGTATTAGGGGACAAAGAACAGGACCCAGAAGAGAATGGCAAGAGGTGGAGGAAGAGATTCAGTGGAAGCTGGAGGCTGCTTCCACTGCCCTCTCTGAGGCAGTTGTTTCACCCAACTTATGGTTGGGCTAGCCCTGTCCTGTTTTAGTTGCCTTGAGTGGCCTTCTAGACTCCGTAGGTCCGCAGGTGCAGGAAATGTCTGTCCAAGACCTCCCAAATAAATCTGGCAAAGGGTGCAAGATCCTGTTCAGCCATAGAGAGAACATCCCCACCAACCCTTCCCCTTGCTCTTTTGAGCATATTACACCGATCCTGGTCTGACTGCACTGGGTACCGATTAATTTCTGGGCTCAGTTCAAAGTGCTGGTTTTGACCTATAAAGCCTTAAATGGCTCAGGACCGCAATACCTCAAGGACCGCCTCTTTCCAAATGAACCTACCTGGACCCTGAGATCATCTTCTGAGGCCCTTCTTCATGTGCCTCTTCCTCAAGAGGCTCGGAGGGTGGCAACACAAGAACAGGCCTTTTCTGCAGTGGATTACTGTCTGTGGAATGCTGTCCCCAGGGTAGTTCACCTGGCACCTTCATTATACACCTTTAGGCACCAGGCAAAAATGTTCCTTTTTAACCAGGCCTTTGGTGTTTTGTGGGGGCGGGTGTGGGGGGTGCTATTGGGTTGTTTTTATTTTTATTATGTATTTTGTGGTCAAATCTTGATTTTATTCTGTGAACCGCCCTGACACCCTGGGGTATGGGGCGGCAAAATACATAAATAAATGAGCCAACACTGATTGGGTGACAAGGCCTTCTAGAGAATAAGTAAATTGCATCCAGTTATCCTCATTAGAAGGGACGCGGGTGGCACTGGGGGTTAAACCACAGAGCCTAGGGCTTGCCGATCAGAAGGTCAGTGGTTCAAATCCCTGTGACAGGGTGAGCTTCCGTTGCTCGGTCCCTGCTCCTGCCAACCTAGCAGTTCGAAAGCACGTCAAAGTGCAAGTAGATAAATAGGTACCGCTCTGGCGGGAAGGTAAACGGTGTTTCTGTGCACTGCTCTGGTTCACCAGAAGCGGCTTTGGCATGCTGGCCACATGACCTGGAAGTTGTACGCAGGCTCCCTCGGCCAATAAAGTGAGGTGAGCGCCGCAACCCCAGAGTCATCTAAGACTGGACCTAACAGTCAGGTGTCCCTTTACCTTTGCCTTTGCCTATCCTTATTAGACAACGTCTGAACTATCCATAGGTTTCCTAGTGCCTTCCTTTCCCTCAACAAAGTCAGCCTTTCAGCATTAGGTGCCTGAAATACATTGGCAGGAAGTAGATTAGAAGAGCAACTGTCCCTTTTAGCTATGCCTCATATTGGTCAAGAGGCTCATCCTACTGGCAGTCAATGTACTAAAGCCATATTAAAAAGTAAAAAAAAAAAAGTAAGGTAAAGGTAAAGGACCCCTGGACGGTTAAGTCCAGTCAAAGGTGACTATGGGGTGTGGTGTTCATCTCGCTTCAGGCCGAGGGAGACAGTGTTTGTCTGCAATCAGCTTTCCAGATCATGTGGCCAACATGATTAAACCGCATCTGGTACATGGGACAGTGCAATGAGTGCCAGAGCGCATGGAAACACTGTTTACCTTCCCTCCGCAGAGGTACCTATTTATCTACTCACACTGGTATGCTTTCGAACTGCTAGGTTGGCAGAAGCTGGAACAGAGCAACGAGAGCTCACCCCGTTGGGCAGATTCGAACCGCCGACCTTCCGATCGGCAAGCCCAAGAGACTCAGTGGTTTAGATATCCTGGAATAGATGCTTTGGATTTCCTGTCTCTGAACATCTGCCATGTTTAAACAAAGGTTTAGCCTCTCCTTCACTATGTAGAAACATATAAATTACCTCAGCACTGGAGGTTTTGTATCTCGATGATGTTCCGAAAGGGAAAAGGAAGCATGACTTGGCCCCAGTTTCCAGCTGATAGAAAATGATGTCATATATCCTGGAATAAACCTGTCCTCCACAAGGGCCGTCTCTAAAAAGTGAGGTGTGCAGTTCAGCAGGTTGTCAAAACTGATCATTCAACATATTTCCAATGGCCACAGCAAAAAAAAAAGGAAATAAAATAAAATAAAATAGAAGAAGCAGCTTGGAAGATGTAATAAATCATTTGCATGCTCAGCTTGCCCAAGCTCTTTGGTGAGCTTGATTTTTTTATGCATTATGCATTTTGCAGGTCTTAAAATATTTGCATATTTCATCTCACCCGGCCTACCTCATAAGTTATTTCCAAAATGTTCTCGCCATTTTCAATTTGTCATTAAGGTGGTGTCCAGACAGAGGGGTACTTTCTCCCTCCACACTCAACACTTCCTTTGGTATCTTAAGGAGGTGAACTGCGCATTTTAAAATAAATATATATATATTTAACAGCCAAAGCCGTCAAGGTTGGTAAAATACCTCCCTAATGAAATTTCATAAACCTCTCACAGAACTGCATAATTATGCGCCTCTCGAGTTCTGTAGTACTTCGTTAATGGATACAAGGTGGAGAAATGACCTTTCTTGTCCAAATTATGCTAGGATCACATTCTAATAAATTAAACCATAAAAAGTCAAGTGAACTCTCCCTGAGCTCTATTTACCCAGAAATGTCTCATATGCACAAGCTCTCGGGGATAAAGAAGGATGAAGAACAGCACAGATGAACACGTGTGTCAGTGTGTTTAGTTGCTGAATTAGGGCAACTTGGCACTCAGGCACCAGTTATTTAATAAATAACACTTGCATAAATTAATTTTAGGTGGAGTCAACCACAAAATAAATAAATCCCAGCAGCATAGGTGTACCATTTCCATTTTCTCATTGGGATCTTCTGTTTCATCCCCAAGAAGTGGAGAGTTTCTATCAGAGCTATGCCAAAAATTTCTCCTTTGTTTTTGCTTCTTCCTTCTTACCATTCCCCATCAATTAATCCTTAAATTGCATTTAAGGATTATCAAAGGGAAAGAGCATTCTCATGGGCAAGATGGACGGGCTTTGTCACCAGGGCCGGCGCGTCCATTAAGGCGAACTAGGCAATTGCCTAGGGCGCCAAAATGGAGGGGGCGCTGGCCAGGCTTGGGCGGGGGGGGGACAGGCTAGCAGCAGCTTCTCCGCTGCAGCGGAGAGGTGCTGCTTGCACCCTACACCACCCCCCAGCTCCCACTAAAGCAGGCTTTGGCGGGGGCGGGGGGCGGGACGGGCGAGCAGCAGCTTCTCCGCTACAGCGGAGAAACTGCTGCTTGCCTCTCCACCACCCCCCACCTCCCGCTAAAGCAGGCTTTGGCAGGGGGCGGGCGGCGGGGGCCGCCAGAAGGTGGTCTGCCTAGGGTGCAAGAAACCCTAGCACCGGTCCTGTTTGTCACACATACTTTGTTTTTGACAAGGGAGTTTGTGAGTGCCTTTTATTTCAATCTATAAGCCAACTAACTCATTTGTGTTCTGCACTCTGCAGCCTTCCTGGGTGTCTCCTCTTCAAACAACTCCTATGGAGTTTTTATGGATCAGGAAGTTTGTGCAGCCAGAGAGGCTGCAAAGTCCTGGATGAATATTTACTAGAATGTAAAATACACACACCAGCCTCTGCCAACTCACAATGACAAGGTAAGTCCAGAACCCCACACTCACTAGAATTCTAAGGAATCTCAAAAATGCCTTGAGAATGTGGCAGAAGAAATAGAAGACTCTTTCTTGGGGGAAGAGAATTTGAAAGATTGGAGGACAGGTTTTGGCACAGCTCAAGGACTCTACACCAGTATCAGCCCAGAACTTGAGGTGGTAGTGCTGTGACTTCCATTAAATTGGGCTGAATCTCCTTTGGACTGCACTTACCTGACCTAATCCACATCTCCAACACTAATATATAAACCAACACATACTAATCCTTCAGGTTTTGGACTTCTCCATATTTTTTAAAAAGTCCAAATAACATTCCAAAACACACAGTATTTTTTGCTTTGTTTTTACTTTTATTAGTGGGGTTGAGTTTTGATTTATTTATTTTTGCACATTTTAGGGTAAAATATGCATTTAAAAGCATGTGTGTGTGTGTGTAGTCACACAAATGTTTGAACAGGGAGATGGATCCCTAGGGCTAACAAAAGCCATTTGAAGCTTGCACATTGTATACTCCTGAACCCATCCCCAAGTGCTGTGCCACAACCTGGGTATGTGACAGTGGTGGCTGGTGCCCATTTTGATTGGTTGGGTGGAAGACTGGCTGGCCAATGGCAGGCTAGTATTAGGTGGGGCCAAGAGACAATGATTGGTAGAGTCAATGAATTCTGCTTTGCTATCCACCCTCCTCCCTGGTGAGTTCTACAAGGGTTACACTGAAACTATGGAGGTGACAGCCATGGCCATTCCTTTAACTGGTTGTAGGCAGTTGGGCTGGCTGGTTGAGGGGAAACTGATGCTGGAGGTGCAGTACCCCATCCCCTCTAATGGAGCTGCCTCCACGAGTGTGGGGTTTTAGTTGCTTCCATTTAGGGAATGCAATGTTTGAGTTGTCCTTTAATGATGTCTCCAATGGATACAGAAGGGGACGACAGAGGATGAGATGGTTGGACAGTGTTCTCGAAGCGACTGGCATGAGTTTGGCCAAACTGCAGGAGGCAGTGGAGGATAGGGGTGCCTGGCGTGCTCTGGTCCATGGGGTCACGAAGAGTCGGCCACGACTGAACAACAACAAATGGATGCATATTTAGGCTTTAAAGCATATCCTCCAACATTTCTCTGATGAAAATAGGGACGCCCCATTCCATAAGGATCATTTTACTATTTATATCCCACGCATCTTACTGGGCTGCCCCAAGTACTTTGGGCAGCTTCCAACATATGTAAAAACATAATAAAACATTAAACTCTTTTTTTTAAAAAAAACAACTTCCCTATACAGGATTGCCTTCAGGCGGCTTGGGGGTCAGATAACTCCACACCTTCAACATTTCTCCAATGAAAATAGAAACATCCTAGGGAAAAGGGGGACATTCCAGGATCAAATCAGAAACTGGGACGGCTTCTCTAAATCAGGGACATCCCTGGAAAATAGGGACACTTTGGAGGGTCTGTTTAAAGTAGCGGGGAGGGCAAAAAGGAAAGAAAGAAAGAAAGAAAGAAAGAAAGAAAGAAAGAAAGAAAGAAAGAAAGAAAGAAAGAAAGAAAGAAAGAAAGATTTTATTCCTAGAATGACCTATAGGAAATTTTAAACAGGCAATGGGGATTTTAAGAGAGAAGACAAAATACTAACAACACATAGGTCCTGGGGGGAGTGTGTGTGTGTGTGTGTGTGTGTGTGTGTGTGCTCATTACAAACATATTATTTAATGCAAAGAGTGGAAGCCTATGAATGAATGAATACATAAAAGCACTAAAGAAAGAACAGACGCAAAGAGACCAAATGCTAGAGGCCATGGT
The DNA here is from genome assembly GCF_009819535.1 of Lacerta agilis. Classification (NCBI taxonomy): domain Eukaryota; kingdom Metazoa; phylum Chordata; class Lepidosauria; order Squamata; family Lacertidae; genus Lacerta; species Lacerta agilis. The sequence goes on along the minus strand of NC_046318.1, from coordinate 78,461,736 downwards.
TTAATAAATGGTTTCACTGAACACAAGCATATTCTTCTGCTTGAAAATATTCATTCCTGCCTCTGGTTCTTTTTCTTCTCCTTTGCATTTCATTGCCATCTACGGACAACTTACCTTATATAAACAACAACAACAACAAAAAGAGACCATTGCATTTCTCGGGATGCATAGAAAAGAAACCTCTGCTGCTTTGGAGAATTTTCAGAAAGTAGCTGTGTTCATCATGTGACAGTTTAAGGGCATATATCTGGGGTCAGCAACCTAAGGCCCATGGGCCAGAAGCTACCTGCGGAGGTCATTTGACCGGCCCACGAGCTGCCCCCAAACCGAGTTGCCCACTCACGCACAGTGCTGAACCGGCGAATGCAGGGACTTGCTTCCGCGGCACCGAAAATCACGTCTGCGCAGGCACAGATGCCAAAAATCATGGGCGTGTGTGCGATGTAGCCCATGGAGGGATCTCCACGGGACCAATCTGGCCCAGGCAAGATAAACCTTGCTGACCGCTGGCATATATGTTTGGTGGGCTAGCTTCAGTTGTTCAGGTGTGCCTACATGGGCATAAGGTGGGGGTGTGGAAATCTGCTGTTTGGGGTGATAAATAACACCTGGAACATGGTGTGTTTTGAAACTAATTTACAGCATGGTGTCAAGAAGGTATCAAGGAGGAGGAGGAGGAGGAGGAGAAGGGGACGACAGAGGATGAGATGGTTGGACAGTGTTCTCGAAGCGACTAGCATGAGTTTGGCCAAACTGCGGGAGGCAGTGGAGGATAGGCGTGCCTGGCGTGCTCTGGTCCATGGGGTCACGAAGAGTCAGACACGACTGAACAACTGAACAACAACAACAAATTAAGAAGTTAGGTCATATTTTAGATAGCCTTAGAGTTAGAAACACAGTGAAGACTGATGTTTTCTGTTGCTCATGGATGTAGCAAAGCAGTGGATGGTCTCAGTGCACATTGGAAATGGTTGTGGGAATAGGACTTCTAAGTTTGAGGTGTAGAGTGGGTTGCTTCCTCAGCCAGAAAATACGGGTGAATTCTGGGTCTCTGGAGTTCTGTATCTATTTAAATGATTATAAACTAAGAGTGCATACCCACTGCAAGGGTTGGTATATATGTGTACTTATGCCACTGGTTGAGTCCTTGTTAACTACAGGGCATATGGAGCCAGGGCAGCATCTCTCTCAAAAATGGATACGATATCTTTCTTAAATTAAAAGTCTTCTAACATAAAGGGTTTTTGAAGACAACCTTTCTCTTAAACTAATTAACCGAAATGGGAGCCATATCCAGTCCCCTCTTCTCCCTTTCTGAAAGTGACAAAAAGCAGTCTCTTAAGCATTCTCTTTGGCTTAGAGTGCCAAATGTTCTCATGCTCCGAGGGCTTAAGGAGATTAGACCAGTAATTAAATTAATGCCATTAAGGCTGAAATCAAAGCAGCCTTTGCATGCCTGGTGCCACTGTGCTTACCCAGAGCATTGATCAGAGCAATGTGGAGAGGAGATATTTTGCACACTCAAAAATAGCTCTGTTATAATGTGCTAAGAACCACCTCTGCTCCGAATGTCAAGGAACAAGTATTTTGTCCTTGAAAATGTGATTGTGGCAAGGAGCAATTTGCATTAATTCCATATGATCCTTTTCGATTCAGACTTCATAAGCTCTGTTCATGACACATGCCCTAAACAGGGAGTTTATGTGGGAGAACTGCTTGGGAAATGAATTTGGCCAGTGGGCCAGATCCTTACATACACACACACACACACACACACCACAGGCCACGTTTGAGAAGTGGGCAGGGCTCCCAACCTGCCAATCACCTGATGTCAGGAGATGGAGTCAACAGGGCTTGCTCCCGGCATCAATCAGGTGACCATCACTTTGAATGAGGTCCTTTTATGGCTGCCAGCACCCATCAGCTGACAAGCAATGAATGTGCGTCTTCAGATGGGCTCACTCTCAGGGCCCATCAGCAAATTAGCACTGAGAGAGACAGAGAGCCGCATCAGCTGAACTAGGGAATCACCTCATCCGTCTCCTGAGAAATCTCTATGTGGGACAAGAAGCTACAGTTAGAACTGGATATGGAATAACTGATTGGTTCAAAATTGGGAAAGGACTACGACAAGGCTGTATATTGTCTCCCTGCTTATTTAACTTATATGCAGAATTCATCATGCGAAAGGCTGGGCTGGATGAATCCCAAACCGGAATTAAGATTGCCGGAAAAAATATCAACAACCTCAGATATGCTGATGATACAACCTTGATGGCAGAAAGTGAGGAGGAATTAAAGAACCTTTTAATGAGGGTGAAAGAGGAGAGCGCAAAATATGGTCTGAAGCTCAACATCAAAAAAACTAACATCATGGCCACTGGTCCCATCACCTCTTGGCAAATAGTAGGGGAAGAAATGGAGGCAGTGAGAGATTTCACTTTCTTGGGTTCCATGATCACTGCAGATAGTGACAACAGTCACGAAATTAGAAGACACCTGCTTCTTGGGAGAAAAGCAATGACAAACCTAGACAGCATCTTAAAAAGCAAAGACATCACCTTGCCAACAAAGGTCCGTATAGTTAAAGCTATGGTTTTCCCAGTAGTAATGTACGGAAGTGAGAGCTGGACCATAAAGAAAGCTGATCGCCGAAGAATTGATGCTTTTGAATTATGGTGCTGGAGGAGACTCTTGAGAGTCCCATGGACTGCAAGAAGATCAAACCTATCTATTCTTAAAGAAATCAGCCCTGAGTGCTCACTGGAAGGACAGATCCTGAAGTTGAGGCTCCAGTACTTTGGCCACCTCATGAGAAGAGAAGACTCCCTGGAAAAGACCCTGATGTTGGGAAAGATGGAGGGCACAAGGAGAAGGGGACGACAGAGGATGGGATGGTTGGACAGTGTTCTCGAAGCTACTAACATGAGTTTGGCCAAACTGCGAGAGGCAGTGAAGGATAGGCATGCCTGGCGTGCTCTGGTCCATGGGGTCACAAAGAGTCAGACATGACTGAACAACTGAACAACAACAACAACAAACTGGTATCAACTGCGTCATCCTTCTTTGCCCCACAACTGGCATCATGCAGGGGTTTGCTCATTTCACTTCCAAAATGATATTTTGCAGTTGCAAAAAGGTTTAGAACAGAGCAATCAAAAATAATCAAGGCGAAGGAGAAAATTCCGTATGGAGAAAGGTTGGACACCCCTGTGCACCAAAGACTCTGCATCTGTGAATCGGGAGACTTGGAGGACAGTCAACACTATTTGTTACGATACCCTTTATATACACCCCCTAGACAAAAATCCCTCAATTACATCCTTTGCTCTCTTTCCAACCGAACTCCCCTTGAGCAAATCTCTATTTTGCTGGCTGGCAATAATGTATTTATTACTGCACGGGTTGCAAAATTTGCTTTGGCTGCAAGTTAGTTGAGAGCTAGGCACCAAGACAAGTATCATAAGGGGGAGTGTGAGACGTGGAGTGCTTAACTTATGCAAGAGAGATTTTTGAATTTTTGTATGTTTGCTTTGCTGCTGCTGCTGCTGCTGTTGTTGTTGTTGAGTTTTAAATCAATTATTTGTATCCTACTCATCATTGTGACGGCTTATAGCTTTTAGCAATAAAGATTCATTCATTCATTCATTCATTCAAGAAAGGTTGGAATGTTCATTTGGGACTTTTTAGTTTAGAAAAAAAAGCCAAGTAAGAGACAACATGACAGAAATGTATACAATTATGTATGGGATGGAGAAAGTGGATAGAGAATTTTTTCCCTCTCTGTCACAACACTAGAACTTTGGGACATCCAATGTTGGAGCATTTAAGCATTTAACAGACAAAAGAAAGTGCTTCTTCATGTAGTGAAAGTTATTATGAAATTCATTCCCACGGGAAGCAGTGATGGCCACCAACAAGGTTGGCCTTAAAAGAGGATTAGAAAAATTCATTGTGTAAAACCTATCAGTGGCTGTTTGCCATGATGGTTGTGCTCTGCCTCTATGGAGGAAGAAATGCTTCTGAATACCACTTGCGAAAATCACAGTGGGGAGACTGCTGTTGAGCTAGGATTGTGCTTATGGGCTTCCTATAGGCATTTGGATGGCCACTGTGAGAAAAGGATGCTGAATTAAATGGACTGTTGGCCTGATCCAGCAAGCTCTTGTTATAAAGTAAGTGCATGTTTAGGCTCCCTTATAGCTGAGACAGAGAACTAAGATATCAAGCCAAAGGCTTCCTGAAAAGTCAACGTTCTGAGGAAGGACTTGAAGGAAGGAAGGAAGGATATCGGGGTGGGGGCTATATAGGCAGGACCGGTGCTAGGGTTTCTTGTGCCCTAGGTGAGACCACCTTCTGCCGCCCTCTGCCACCCGCCCCCCGCCAAAGCCTGCTTTAGCGGGAGGTGGGGGTGGTGGAGAGGCAAGCAGCAGTTTCTCTGCTGTAGCGGAGAAGCTGTTGCTCGCCCGTCCCGCGAGACCACCTTCTGGCGCCCCCCGCCGCCCCCTGCCAAAGCCTGCTTTAGCGGGAGTTGGGGGTGGTGTAGGGGGCAAGCAGCACCTCTCCGCTACAGCGGAGAAGCTGCTGCTACCCAGCCCCGCCCGCCCACCCAAGCCTGGCCAGTGCCCCCTCCATTTTGGCGCCCTAGGCAATTGCCTAGTTCACCTTAATGGACGCGCCGGCCCTGTATATAGGTGTGCAGGGAGAGAATTCCAAGCATCAGGGCCATTGAGATAGAGCAAGAAAACTCATTGCAGCAGATGGCTCAGAGCTAGAGGTGCAGTGTTGTGTCAGACAGGATGGCTCAGTTGGTTAGAGCATGGTGCTGATAACGTCAAGGTTTCAGGTTTGATTCCCCATATGGAATAGCTGCATATTGCTGCACTGCGGAGGATTGGACTAGAATAGGTTCCCTTCCAACTCTACAATTCTGATTCTGATTCTATGTTGTGCTCTTTGAGTCTGGACTATCTGTACTTGTACTTGGACAGAGCCATCCCCTGCAACTGATTTGCACCCTGCTTTGTAGGGCCAGTGTTGATTTGCGCTGTTGGCCTGGAGAGTGACCGCTGGGCTGTGCCTGCATCTTTCATGCTGCTGAAAATAAAACGATAATTTGAAGGACTGTTGTTTATCCGCTGACCCAAACAATAAAGGTGGGCACAGCGCCTCGTACACATTCATCATTTGCTCTCTGCAATAAGTATCTAAGCTTTGGTTGTGTGTGCCTTTTGGAATGCTGTGTGATTGCAAGCCTGCCCACTAAAGGAAGCAAGGCTGCCCATTAAAAGCCAGGCATGCTCTATAAATAGAACACTTGATTCCATCCTTTGTACTTTCCCACAGGGCTACCGCTAAACAGGACGCTGCTGAAAACTGCGCAACGCCGAGCTTGCTTTGAACACAGTGGGATGCAAATATCAGAAGTTCAAGCAGTGGCTAAGAGAAGCTTTATTCAATCTGATTGAAGCGGCAGGGAAATGCCAGACTTAATGGGGACGTGGTCCTAAGCAAGCGGGGCTGAATGCCTGGGAGCCAGGCAGGCACGATTACCTGGCGAGGAAGGTAGTGCAATGCAATGAAATTGCCAAGAAGCGAAAATCCAGTGCTGCTTTCTTAAGGGGAAAAGATGAGAACTCTGGAAAACCTGTCTCCTAAAGAAGCCTTTTTGAATGTCAACATTTCTGCCTTCCCATATGCTGCCATCCTATGTTAAGGACACTTAAATCCTTTGGGGGGCCTTCCGTGTGTACCTGTGATGGCAATCACACCAAGGAGAGTAGAGTTGCAGTGTCAGGACGTTTCCCCTCTGGCTCAACCTCTTCTCCCTTCTTCAGCCCATCCATGGAGTTGGAGGGTGAAGTTCTGAAGCCTCAACTTTGTAGCTGGAGGGTTTTGGTGTTGTTGTTGTTTTGTTTTTAATAGCAATCAAATGGAATATAAATGCTACTAAACAAACAAACTTGTGAATTCTCCCCAAACAATGTAGAACCACTATCATCCACGAGTGGAGAAATCCCCTTGCATTAGAACTTAGCTGACCGATTTGTGGAGGTCTCAGAAAAGGGAAAGTGGGGAATTGCCAAAAGGGACAGAGCTTGCTCTCTCATGAAACTGTTAGAATAGACATTGAGCTGCTCCAGTAATAATAGCAGCAAGTCCATTCTTCTCGTGGATTCTTCCTCTCCTCAAAGTCGTGCTTAGCCACAAATTTGTCGAACAACTTTGACAAGTCTGTGAAAAACATCTTTGAGGAATACCCTTCAGCTCTTGGCACAACACAACACACACACACGCCCATGACAGCCTTCAATTTGTTTTCCCTCCCCTCTCAATTCCTGAAACTTTGTTGCTACTTTAAAATAAAATGGACAAAATAGCACATGGTTGATAACGCATTAGGTAACACATTATGTATGTGTGTCAAGCTACATGTTTGCATAACAGGAGAGTGTTAAAGAGGGTGGGTGGGAACGTGGTGCTATTACATAACTCACCTTGTCTCCCAAAACAGAAGCAGAACCTGCTAATGGTCTTCCTCCATGTTGGCGTCTCTCAAAATGAGATGGGAACGCAGAGGAACTGTGCTATTTTGTTTGGCATGGTGTGGCCTTGACTAGAAAGGAAAGAGCCCAGCACTGAGCTCCTGCTGTGTTATTCCTCCTTGTCTATTCCACAATTCTAGTACAAATAAAATTTAAAAGGGCTATTGTTAGTTTCTGTTCCCCAGGGGTGGCCTGCCCCGTTTTGCCACCTGAGGCAGAATGGGAATTGCCATCTCCTGGCCCTACTTGCCGTGTCCCATTGCCATAATAATAATAATAATAATAATAATAATAATAATAATAATAATAATAATAATAATAATTTATTTATACCCCGCCCATCTGGCCGGGTTTCCCCAGCCACTTTGGGCGGCTTCCAACAGAACATTAAAATGAAATAATCTATTAAACATTAAAACTCTTCTAAAGGTCTGGTAGTTGTTTTTCTCTTTGACATCTGGTGGGAGGGCATTCCACAGCGCGGGTGCCGCTACCGAGAAGGCCCTCTGCCTGGTTCCCATGTCCCAGTTCTCACCAAACTCGGTGGGAGCTGGGGCACTCCTCCATGTGTTGCCACTCACTTCGCTTCTCCATCTGGGGCAAGGAAGATGAACGTCAACACCATGTGCTTCCTCTTGGTGGCAGAAGCAGTGGCGTGGGCAGGTGGAGTGCTGCCTTTATTATTTGTGCCACCTGAGCCCGTTGCTTCACACCCTCCTTCATGGGGGGCCTGCTCTACTCTTCCCCCAATCACAAGGGACTTCTTCCAAGCTGTAAGGCAACGTATGTCTCTGCTATGACTTGGCCCAAGATTTGACCCAGCTGGTTGTTTATGAATCAACTCCACTGTCCCACAGTAGAAGTAAATGAGGAAAGGCACACAAATGCACCGAGGGATATTTACAGCATCTTTCTTCATCACTATTGTGCATTGCTTGATTTTGTGTTATATTTAAATATTTTTGTTGGGATATAAGAAGAGTCTGCTGGATCAGGATAATAGCCCACCTAGTGCAGTAGATAGATTTATTTATCGTCATTGTCCGTATATACACAGTATACACAACAACGAAAATCAAACACCCAAAGACCGGATTTACCATACACATCTGCACATATCTCCAACACTCTCATCCCCACTAAAACATAATCTATTAAAACATAACATAATCCAGAGTATAACACAACCTATTAAAAGCATAGCACAACCTAAAAGCCTGTCTCATTCCTTACTACTCACTGCTTACTATTACTTACTACTGACCCTGAGATCATTATTAAGTGCAATCAAAGCTCTTGGATAGAAACTATTCAGTATCCTATCCTCACAGTGGCCAACCAGATTCCTGTGGGAAGCCCGCAAGCAGGACCTGATCACAACAGCAACACTCTCCCCACTTTTGATTCCTAGTAACTGGCATTCACGAGCATACTTCAAATCTTGTGTAAAAAGCAATAATAAGGGGCAGCCAAAAATATACTTAGTGTCAGGATTTACGATGTCTCTCTCACACCAATTACAGGTAGGTAGCCGTGTAAAAATTAAAAAATTAAAAAATCCTTCCAGTAGCACCTTAGAGACCAACTAAGTTTGTTCTTGGTACAGGCTTTCGTTTGCATGCACACGTCTTCAGATACACACCAAGACATGGCAAGCTGGCAGGTTTATTACTCTTAGATTTATTTAGTAATTACACAGTAGTTTCGGTCCGAGCCCTCCCAGCTCAGTCCTCTCTGGATGAGACAGTTGGACCCACTGGATGATACTGTTGACGCCAGCAGGATATCCTCCACTGGTTGCCCCACCTCCTGCTGGGCTGGCATTGTGCCTGTACTCTACTCTTTTGCCTACTCTGAGGAGACTCAGGGGCAGCCTGCCCCTCCTCCTCCTCTTGAGCCAAATCTAACAGTGGCAGTTCCTCTGCAGCAGGCTCTGTCTGCCCTGTGCTGTCTTGGGAATTTATAACCTGCATTCCAGAATGGGAGGGGCTTACATCACACTCAGTGTGGGAAGGAATCAAGCCTCTACTCTAGCCCCCTCATCCTGCCCTCCTTCCTCTCCAGAGTCTTCGCTGTTGCTTTGGGAAGGGACGTCCCACACACTTAGCAAGAAACACACTCAACTACAAAGCATAATACAACATGAGTAAAAAGAGACACATCAACACAAAAACCACTTTTCATAACTTCTATGAATGGCATTAATGTGATTTTACAAAGAATAATTGCCTGGCTCCACCTCAGCACATAAGCAAGTCTTATCAACCACAAAGTCTTCTGACATCATCACATTCATTGAATGATCCTGGATTGACTAGGATCACATAGTGAAGAAAGAAGAAGCTCAAAACAAAACAAAATAAAAAAATTCCTTCCAGTAGCACCTTGTTGTTGTTGTTCAGTCGTTCTGTCGTGTCCGACTCTTTGTGACCCCATGCACCAGAGCATGCCAGGCACGCCTATCTTTCACTGCCTCCCGCACTTTGGCCAAACTCAGGCTAGTTGCTTTGAGAACACTATCCAACCATCTCATCCTCTGTCGTCCCCTTCTCCTTGTGCCCTCCATCTTTCCCAACATCAGGGTGTTTTCTAGGGAGTCTTCTCTTCTCAGGAGGTGGCCAAAGTACTGGAGCTTCAACTTCAGGAGACCAACTAAGTTTGTTCTGGGTATGAGCTTTTGTGTGCATGCACACTTCTTCAGATACACTGAAACGGAAGTCACCAGACCCTTAAATATAGTGAGGGAGTGGGGGGTTATTACTCAGAAGGATGGTGGGAATGAGTGATCAGCTGATAGGTGTGGAAAGAAGAAGCTGTAATTGAAAGGGGGAAATGGGGAGGGAGCAGTAGCAAACCAGCTGCAGAAATGTGCTGGGAAAGGTACACATTCCCCATGGAAGATTCCACCCCCTACAAAGTAATGTGGGCTCTGACAACACAATTCACACTCACCCACATCCAACCCCACCATGCCCCAGAACAAGTGAACATTCAGTCCAATCCTACTATTGAAACCAGCTTTTCTCAACCTTTGGTCCCCAGATGCTGTTGGACTACATCCCATCATCCCTAGTTAGGAAAACCAGAGGTCAGGGATGATGGAAGTTGTAGTTCAGCAACATCTGGAGACTCGAGAAGAAGAAGAAGAAGAGTTTGGATTTGATATCCCGCTTTTCACTACCCGAAGGAGTCTCAAAGCGGCTAACATTCTCCTTTCCCTTCCTCCCCCACAACAAACACTCTGTGAGGTGAGTGGGGCTGAGAGACTTCAGAGAAGTGTGACTAGCCCAAGGTCACCCAGCAGCTACATGTGGAGGAGCGGAGACACGAACCCGGTTCCCCAGATAACGAGTCTACTGCTCTCAACCACTACACCACACTGGTTCTCTCGAGATTGAGAAAGGCTGATGTAAACAGGAAGCAGGAACAGTGGGGCAGAAGCAGAAGAGTGCCAGAGGTGGTCATAGACCCCTTAGCATCCTGGACAGCGCCATTGACAGGGGTGATGATGGTGGAAGAAAGGAAGTGGAAATGGGGCAAAGAAGAAGGTGAGGAGAAGCTACTGAGAAGCTGTAGTAACAGCAGGAACAATGGAAGGATCTGTCTTCCCCTTCCAAGGGAAGTGGGATCAATGGCCTCCTCCTCTCTGTGAACAAGGAGAACCAGGAGTGGGCTGCAGCCCTCACAAAGCTTCAGAGGGCAGAGGATGGAGAGGAGAGCCCACATCTCTCAAGGCATCACTTTGAGCTCCCACATAGCAGTTGTCTGGGCTGTTCCCAGGCACCTCCTCTGAACTTGGTTGTCGCCTTAATTAGGTTTAAAAAAAGATGATGAATGTCCATGGCTTTACTTGATGGAGGTCAACATGGCACCCAGGTAAGGGAGGCCTGAAAAGAGACACCAGAGTAGGGTTGCATTCTATGCTAGTCCCACTAAAATAGACCCACTAAAATTAAGGAAACTATGTTAGTCATGGCCATGTGTGTCTGTTACTGTGCAATACAATACACAGCTCATAACCTGTTCCCCTCTGAGGTTACAAAGGTATTGAAAATGAGGCAATTTCGTCTCATCCCATCCCAGCCCTCAAATACAAATTGTAAAATAAAAATTGGATGGGTTCATTAAGTATGCAGCGCAAACATGTGTAGCTTCTTCTGTTCCTGGATCACTGCCACGATGAAGTCATTCAAACTCTCCCTGTTTGGCTGGCAGAGTACTTGCTTGGGAGAAGGGGCGGCGGGGGAGGGGGGAGAACGACAAAGAACAAACTGTCCCAAAGGAAGCCACCCACAAGGACAGACGTTAGAAGAAACAACCCAGAGACATTTTGCAAAGAAAAAACCCACACACAACCCCCCTGTGTTGCATAAGGATTCTAATCTGAAGGGTGTTAACAGTAACTGATTTCAACACTTCCTTGAGGCCTGATCTTTCCTCTGTTAGCTCTTCTGAAGTGGTGGTGGTTTGTCTCTAGGGAGCAGTTCCAAGCACTCTGAACTATACCCACAAACTATACCCTCTTTTTTTGAAAGGGAGAGTGAGGGTCCTATGATAGAGGATGCAGGGTGGCTGTTTTAGGGCTCCGGGGGGAGATTTGACCAAAAGAGCATCGTAAGACAAGAGTCCAATCAAATGTGTACACAACACACCATGCATTTCTGAAGTTGAATCCTGGTCCTTAGAATTTCCAGCCTTAACCCCCACTACTTGTGTACATGTAGCAAACTGCCTTGTATCAGGTGTGACAGTTTTGTCCATCTTGCCCATGTTCCCTGGCAGCAGCAACAGCTCTTCAGGGTCTCTGTCAAAGGACTTTCTCATCACTGCCTACTCGGTCCTTTCATAACCGGAGATGCCTGGGATCAAATCCAGGACTTCTGCAGGGGGGCAAACTCCCCATAACTGAAAATAAGAATGGTTTGGAGGTTCTCCCACATTTATACCTCCAGACAGGTTGGATCTGGGAGCAGAGATCCTGTCCCCCAACTCCATCTGCTTTTACTTTCAGCTATGGTCAGAGCCACTGGGTGAAACTGCATTTAAACCGCAGTCTCCCAGTGTCCATCCAACATGCTGTGCTTGAAATTGTACTGGCTCTTCTGGAATCCTGCCCAGGATTTCCAAGTTACACAGTCAACAGAACCTGTGACACCCAAGCCCTAGTCCAATCCAATGTTCTTACCCCCAAATTGTCAGTTTTCATTTATTAGAGCAGAAAGTATTGCTCTGTTGTGTGGAGATCTTTCTTGTTCTGATTAATACAAGAGGATTCTAGAAGCTACCAGCAGCTTCTCTGTGTGAGAGAAGCAGGCAGAAGGGTCATGATTGTATGGGTTATACCTTCTGGGAAGCTGGTTTGAAGGAGTTCTCTTATCTCTTCCAATTAAGGTCATTCTGACTATAAACAAGGCCGTCTTTACCCAGGGGTGAAAGGGGTGTGGGGCACCTGGGTGTTGAATTCTGGGGGTGCCCAGCACCCAGTGCTGAAGCCGCCTAAGCTCTTAACTATCTACCTGTTATGAAATAATAAATAATTTTGATCAAGCTAGAAAAACAAAATACATATATACCTAGGTATTACCGAAATGTATACCTACTGTTTCACTAAAGGACTTTCGACTTTGTGCGCTCATTTACCAAAGATGTGCCGTGCTAGCGGAGGCACTTGTTATTCACAACGGTGGCGCTTGTCATTCTCAATGGCGCTCTGCATGCGGAATTAGCTCTTACATAATAATAAAAGTGAATTTGGGGGCTAAACTAAATTTGGGGGCGCTGGGCGGATCTTTGCACCCCGGCAGTGCATATGCTAAAGACTGCACTGACTATAAATATAGGCCAGAAGGAGCCTGGGTTTCACTTTCTCTTTCTATCTCTCTTCCTTCTGGTGTGGTATTCTGTGCATGGTATGCTTAGTGTTAAGTTCCAGTCTTGTTATAAGTTGATAAGTTTTTGTAAGTGCTGCAACTGGATTTTTATGGACTGTGCCAATCCAGAATGTACTGGATTTGATGACTATTATGCTCATTTGCCTTCAGCACAAGTTAAGCTCTGCTGGATGAAATATTGCCTCCGGACTATTTTTTGGAAACTCTGCTACTATGTGTTTTAAGTTTTTCATCCACACGTATGACACAAATCACATCACATCACTTCACACTTCACACCACAACACACTAACTATGGAAACACTTAGGGTGGTTTTCACTGAGGCTTGCTAACTTTATTCTGCATGTTAAAGAGGAAGCCCCTTCCAGTGTAAAACCATTCAATCAGAACAAAATGAGGTGTGTTGGCTTTTGGTTTGGTTTGGTTTTTAAAAAGTTTGGAACAGTGGTGGCCAGTGCTCATTAGAACTGGTAAGAAGGCAGAGAGGCCAAGACCAAGTAACTGGAGCCAGAGCAAATGGCTAGTGTAGTTAGAAGCAACTAATTCTGCTCTTGTCTCCATTCGCTTCCTTGTTGAGTTCTACAAAAACAGTGCTAAGACTAAGGAGGAGGCGGCGGCAGATAAGCAGTGCCACCCATATACTACTAGTAAGTAGAGAGGTAGGCAGATGGGGTGCTTGCTTGCAAAACTGAACTTAGTAGGACAGTGTCTGCCTCACTTGCCTAATGGACCACCCTCCACTGGTTTGAGAGACATTGCATTAAATTGCACCAACTGTCAGGATACCCTACTCACAAGTAGAACCTTGGCAGAGACACATGCCCGACTGGCATGTTCCCTTCCTCCTGGACGATCGTTCGGGAGCTTCAAAAGCATTCCTCAGCCCGAACACCACAGCGACTGATGCCAGAAGACACCGGCACACTAACGGATCCGCAGAGGTTTGCGCAGTTGCGTAACAGACCTCAGCAACTCAGCATTTAGGCTAATCTACTTTATTTACATATAAATACACATGGAGCACTTCAACATGGCTCCCTCTCTCTCTACCATCAGACAGCAAGGAGAAAGAACAAAGAACAACAGTCCCACTTCAGGGAACACAGTAAGATAAACTTCCTGTCTTCATCACATCTCATTCCTGTGGAATCAAAACACATACCCAGTCATGTGATAGACAACAAACCCATGACTGCACACGGGGAATGAATGTCCAACACTAACAAGACAGATGCAGACAGCACACAGTTCATTATGTTCTGACTTTCAGCATTATCCCAAAACTTTGCATGTCCAATTGATCAGTTAATAATATTCAGTGTTGTTAAGAGTTAGAAACAGTCAGTTCTGGCTGATATTTGGGTATAATTAAAGGAGCCCAAAATAATGTGAAAAAGTCTGACCTGAATATAAAACACTGCTGTTTGCACAGAGTGTCATCAAAACAGCCCTTTCACAAACAATTGAACTTTAATAGGTTTTAAGTTCTCCATTTGGGGAAATGGGGGAATGGGTGAAATAGATTTTCGAAAACCAGAATCAAAGAGAGAATAATGCTATGTATGATTTTGAAACAGGTTGCAACCTGGAGGAAGATAAATATCAGCTTTTTGATATATTTCTGCATCCTGAACCAGTTTGATATTCTTTGCCAGATAGCCTCTTGCTCTTCTCACTATTACTTCGCCTGAATGCAAGGACAATGTAGGCGATACAGGTAGACATTTTGGATGCAAATGTGCAAGTCTATGGGAAAGCAGCAAGTGTTTGTATCTCTCCATCTGCTCAGGATTGGAACGAGGACATTGCAGATCTCATCTGCAGACGGATGTTGGTATTTAATGTGATTTCCAACAAATCATTCCCAGCATTCAGAACAGCACCTGACACTCATTAGTGTGTTCCTCCTGGCAAAAATTCTTGGAAAGAGGCACAGTTCTTGCAAATATGGGGAGAGGTTTTCTGCCTGAACAAGGGTTCCTCTGAAATGTGACATTTTCTAGTGCTTAATTTCTTCCCCGGAATGGAATGGGAACTCTCCATCTCTGAAGAAGAAACAGCGGTTTCCGTTTCAATGCAAGAGTAAAGGGCAGGCTTTTCAGCAATGACAGCAGGCAGGACCGTCTCAAAATATTTTGCTGCCAGAGGTGAAACAACAATTGCTTCTAACTGCTCTTCAGAGCTCTGAAGAGGGACGAAAGCTTTGAAATCAGGCTGATTTGCTTCAGAATGCTTAGGAAGAGAGCAGCTTCACTTCAGAAGGAGTCTGAATACCCCCCCAAAGCAGGCTGCTCTAGCTCCAGATTGAGACTTCATTCAAGGTGGATGTCCACTCCTAGTATATATGGGCAGCATGAGTTAAGCCAAGATTGGGGAGCCTTGTTGGACCCCGACTCCCATTATATGATGGATCTTGAGTCTAATAACATCTAGAGGGTCACTTGTTTCCTCATCTCTGATTTAAGGCTTCCTCAGTATGAGTTAAGGATCTCCCCCTCTCTCCTCACAGGTTTCCAGTTAGACTTGCAAAGTCTCTTTCACATTCCCAAGCTGCAATTGCAGGCACTGAGCTGCAGCCTGTCCCAGAGCTGTATCTGCTTCAGCCCAGCCAAAATATTGTTCACACAATGTTCACAAACAGCTACTAAGACCTGGAAGGCTGGGAGCTAGTGAGATTTAGACCCGCTGCTTTGTTGAAATCTACCCATATTCACAGAATAGCCTGAATATTGGGGGGGGGGGGATAAAAAAATAAAATAAAGGCTGTGCCTTCAAACCAGGAAGTAAACTGCTATTATAAGTTTGTCAACTGGGCTAAGACAAGTGAAGGATAACAAGAATGGCTCTCTTGAATCATTATTGTTATTATTATTATTTTAAAAAAGAATTTAATAAATAAACTGCAGGGGTTGCTTCCCAAGTTTCTACTTTTTCTGTCAGTTTCTTAAGTTTGCTCTTCCTAAGCTTCTGGATTGCTATGATTCTTCTAATGTCCACAAAGGTCCTATTCTTGGTTTCCGGGAAATTCTTGAAGAGATAAATAAACAGGCCTCCGCAGAAAGGCAAGAACATAAGGAAGCTGTAGGTCCCGATTTTTGCCTGGAGATGAAAAGGATAGACTTGAGCACAATACAGAATTGTATTCATCCATATTTCGCACACATATCTTTCTGGGATCCTCACCCCCACCCCCCCGGGAGCTCAAAGTGCTTCTAGACTTGTGGTTCGCCACACGGGGCACACACCCCACAGGGAGGCAATTTTTTTTGGGGGGGGGGGGCAATTTGAGAATGAATTATTAACAGTGAATAGATATTAACAATTTTAACATGTGAACAGGAGTTCACTTTTAGAATAATAAGATTAATATGTCACGGGGGGGAGCATCAGGATTTTAGATATGCTTAGGTGGGGGTTGGGAACCACGTGTTCTAGACCATGCTCTGCTGACACTTCACCATAGCTGTCAACTTTCTTGCGGGAAATTCACTTATTCTAGCGCCATTTCCCATTGCAGAAAAAAAAGGGAAGTTGACAGCTATGGCCGTTTCCCAATGGAAAAAAAGGAAGTATGACAGCTCTGCTCATTGAGGCTCCTTCTGATTCTGTATCCTCAGTCAGTTCCTGGCATAGGATAAGATGGAGGATATTGCAGGGGGGGACCACAAGCCCCTGCCCCCTGCCACCGTCCAGAATGCTGCTCCTGTCTTGCTTGGAGAAGCTATCCGTGCCACTGTTAAAATGTGATCATCTCACCTATACCTGAGAGTGAGCACCTCCTCGTGGATGTTCTTCTCCACTACATTAAACAAACAGCCACCCCCAAACCCTTTAGCTTTGACCAGAGGAGTTTGCAGTGGTGAACAGCTGGCTACTTCTTCATGCTCTACAAAAAGAACCCTTCTATAAATAAGTTGGGCCATAGCAGCAGGGGTCAGCTGGCTTCTCTCACTACTGCTAGAGCTGCGCTCCTCAGACAGTGGGGAAACCAAGTGATGTCTGTATATTGATACTTCCTCCAACAGCAGCTGCTCTTTTGAGCTTAAAGTACTCAAGCACAAGGTTTGATGATATAAGAAATCTGTATCCTGCAACCACTCAACCACTGGAAGTAGAGGACTGAGATGTGTGGACTAGGATGGAAGTTTTCTTATGCAGAGTAGTAAACTCAGAGGCTTCTCACATTCTACCAATCAAAACAGCGGCCATAGTGTGGGGGGGCAGGGGAGCATGGTCCCGGGCAGACATTTCTCAGAGAGAGAAACCAGGCGTTGCCATAACAGGTTTCCGGATTGAGGCTGCAGCTGCGGGGAGGCACGCCACACCCAGCGTGGTTTTTTTTTTGGGGGGGAGCAGCAGCGGCACCTCCTTCTCCACATGGCTGGTGAATGGATGCCCCCCACAGCCCACCCCGAGGAGGACCGAGAAAGAGGGGCGAAGGGTGGTTTTGGTGAGCCCACCAAGGAGGGAGGGAAACAGAAGAAGGTGGGGAAGCAATTTTGGAGCCACATTGGTTGCCCAGAATACCTTCTTAGAAGGACAGGAGGGCAAGGCAAGAGTGCCATGCTCCTGGCTTTGCATTTCTCTGCCTTAGCTCTGCTCCCAAGTTGGGACTAGTTTACAAGGAGAGGTTCCCTTGATTAGATCCTGGACAGCAAAGAGACTGACCAATGCCCAGTTCAGGGAGTCGCAACACTTGCCCCATCCTGGGCACCAGCAACCCACGCTATGTCCCTGACAGAAGCTGAAGTTACATAATCCCTATTCCCTTCCATATCTCTAGCAGGCTTGAGCACATACAGTTTACAGTAGCTCTGACCCCTTGGCTAAAGCAGTTCCTGGTTAAGGCCAAACCTCCGGGCAGCACACAAGGATGAACACATGAAACTGCTTTGTACAGAGTCAGACAACTTGTCCAAGCAGCTCAGTACTTCCTACACTGCCTGGCAGCAGGTCCTTAGACAGAGGTGTTTTCCAGGAGATGCCAGAGACTGAGTATGGGATTTTCTGCATACAAAGCTATGGCTCCTTCCATGGAAACAAGAGCAACTTGATCAAGGCTAAGCAGTGGTTGTCACTGCAAATTGGGCACTTGAATATCATATTGTTTGAACGTTATTAGGAAATACGTACATCTTTAAGATGCCTTAACATTGACATTGAACAAAGCACAAGACAAGAATGCTGACAAATTTATCCATCTGAGGTTATGGCTTCATACGTTGGGTTTTACCCAGGGTCTGGGTAGGTGAATAATCAGATGGATGTAGCTCACTGATGCAGAGTTCCAACCGTGCATCAAGCTGACAATCAACATCACTCACCACAATTTGAAGGAACACCATCATCATAAGAAAGTGTGTGAACCACTGCACAAATCCCGAAATCACAAAGGCTGAGGCCCGTGACGACTGAAGGAACATTGCCACCACAATTACATTTGGAATTGGACCTTGGTGAAAAGAAAGGGTTCATGACATGGAACACAGTTTCACCATAGAACTCAAATATTCCTCTATCCAATTCATATCTTGCATATTATGATCAGTACATAATGTGAGCAATTACCTGGCCCAATGGAGTGTGCTATGATAAATACTTGGACTAAAAGTATGTTGACATACGACATCTCATCGAAGGAGGTCTGTTAGAGAAAGTAGGTTGCATATCAGTTATGTACATGATGTGATATTGACAGGTGCCCCTTGTCTAGAGCAGGGTAATGTGGTACCCTCCAGATCTTGCTAGACTACAGTTCACATCATCCCTCACCACTTTCCATGTCAGTTGGGACTGATGAGAGTTGGACTCTAACATCAATGGGACGTCAACCACATTGGCTACTCCTCATAGTTGCTTAGAATTGCTGGCCAATTGAATACAGCAGGTGAGGGAGAACAACAAGATTTCTGTCTCTCTGAGTTCTCTTGCAACATCCATATGACTTTTCACAGATGGGAGACTATGTCCATTCTCAGCCATTCCCTTCAAGCCTTTGCACAAAATCCAAATGAATTGTATAAACCGAAGTAACTTTTCGCTCAAGTCTCCTTCTACAGATCTACCCACCAGCATATACAGCCAACTTTCACATTAAGTATGTTAAGTATGTTGCTATTACATAGCACGGATTATAGGGGGAGCGAGAATGGGGCTAAATGACAGGCCATTTGGTGATTCTCAACTCTAAATTACATACCTGCATTTCCAGGGCCATGATTAACAGAACACAGACGATGCTGCACATCAGAAAGCCAGTCAGAAGCAGATACCTGTGTCCCTTAGTATCAACGAGATACATCTAGAGAATATAAAGAGGAGGAAAGGTGATCCAGAAAAATACAATGCAACGTAAGTTAGCTTATATTGGTTCCTGTAAAACTGGTAGAAAGCATTATTAAAGCTAATATTAATAATTCGTGCATGCACACGAAAGCTCATACCAAGAACAAACTCAGTTGGTCTCTAAGGTGCTACTGGAAAGAATTTTTGATTTTGTTTTGACTATGGCAGACCAACACGGCTACCCACCTGTTACTGAAGAACAACAGATTGCTTTCCCCTGTTGTATAGATTTGCAGCTTATAGGGTATATCTTTACCACAGACAATTTAAATTTAACTGGACTTTCTTAAGGGAATTTTGAAAACTGTGATTCCTCTGCAATAAGGGATTCTCCTTACAGTTAGTCTAGATTTGAAACTCAATTGTCTGGATACTTTTTTATCTTATTACCCCTCCACATAAATTCACTAATGGTATGAAAACAAGTGTTACGCTTAGTGAACAGGAATGTATCCCACAAAATGAAAGAAACAAATAAGCAAAATTATTTTTGATGCAAAAACAAACAAACAAACAAACAAACAAATGTGTAAGCTGATTTTTTTTTACCCCTTCGGATGACTTGCAATTCCACCTGGCCTAGGGGGCGGGGCCTACACTCACTGCTGCACTTTTAATCTGCTGCACCTTGAATGGTGGTTTTTATATCATTTTATTATTTTTGTTTGGGGCGGGGCAAATGTTTAGTTTAATTTTAGCATTGTTTTTTTGCTTTTTTATTCTTATTATTTTGTTAAGTTAGTGTATGGTTTGTATTTGTTTTTTAAGGGGATAGGGGTAGTGCTGCCTGGGATTGGGTCTCAGCCAACAGGATGGCTGGGGCAGGTTCCACGGGGGGGGGGGGGTTGTCTTGGAAAGACACCCGATCTTAGTGATCATGGGCAGGAGGAGGAGTCACACTAAGACCAGATCTTGTCATTACCGAGGAGGCAGGCTTAGTCGTTGTCTGAGGACTATCCCTGCCTCCAGGTCTGGTCCTGACCAGATGGATACTGGAATCAGCAAGGGATACTCACATGACCTGAAAGTGTTGCTGTGTAATGCCAGGTCAATGATGAACAAAACCACTGCCATCCACGACCTGATTGTGGATGGAGGATTTGACCTGGCATGTGTGACAGAGACTTGGTTGGATGAAGCGGATGAGCCTGTCCTTGCCGCTGCTTGTCCACCAGGTTTCTCTTACGAACAGCAACCCAGGCCACACAGGGGGGGGGGGGGGTTGCAGTGATTTTTAGGAAGTCATTAGTTTGCACCAGGCGTCCCATTGGAAGACCCAGTTTTCTGAGTGCATGTTCTGGAAGTTGGGCAATAGGGGCAGTACAGGATTCCTTTTGGTGTACCGACCTCCCCGCTGCACCAAGGATACCCTGCCCGAGCTGCTTCAGGTCGTGGCGGATATGCTCCTGGAGACACCCAGCTTGGTTGTCTTAGGGGATTTTAACATCCATGCCGACAGGACCTTACAAGGGGCCGCTCGGGACTTCGTGGAAAGCATGGCCTCCATGGGGCTGTCCCTGAATAAGTCTGGTCCAACTCATAGTCGCGGACATGCCTTAGACCTGGTGTTTACCTCTATGGATGCTGGTGATCTGACACTAAGTAAAAGTGAAACAAAAGAAGTGCCATGGTCAGATCACTTCCTGGTACAACTGGACTTCTGCGCAACACTTCCCCTCTGCAGGGAGGTGGGACCGATTCGGATGGTCCCATCGCCCGCTACTTAATGGATCCAATTGGCTTCCAGAGAGTGGTTGGGGATGTATTATCCCATGTTGATGGCCTTTCAGCTGATTCCCTGGTGGCCCACTGGAATGTGGAGTTAACCAGGGCTATTGACTGTCTGGCTCCGAAGCGTCCTCTCCGATTGCATGGAGCCCGAACAGCCCCATGGTTTTCCCCGGAGCTGAGGGCGATGAAACAGTCACTGAGACGGCTAGAGCACCGGTGGCAAAAAACTCATTCTGAATCAGACCGGACACGGGCTAGAGCTAAACTTCAAGCCTACCAAGTGGCAATGGCGACAGTGAAGAGGACCTTCTTCGCTGTTTCTATTGCATCTGCAGAAAACAGCGGCAGGAGACTCTTCCAGGTGGTTCGCAACCTAGCAGAAGCACCTTTGTCACCGGGGTCTGGTAGGGACCCCAAGATCTCCTGCAATGCTTTTACAAAGTTTTTTGCAGATAAAGTCGCTCAGATTCGGAAGGAGGTAGACTCCACCGTGGGAGCAGGGCTGGGGCGGGAGAGTGCTAGAGCCCTGTCTAGTCATGTTTCATGGGATCAATTCCAATCTGTTACCTCCGAGGATGTGGACAGGCTGCTTGGACGAGTGAAACCGACCACCTGTCTCCTTGATCCTTGCCCATCCTGGCTAATAAAACCTAGCCAGGAAGGGCTGGGCGATGGGCTCCGCGGGGTGGTGAATGCTGCCCTCTGTGAGGGAATCTTTCTAGACCCACTGAAAGAGGCAGTCATTAAACCACTTCTTAAAAAAAAAATAAAAATCTTTAGACCCGGCCTATATGGCCAAATATTGCCCAGTTTCAAATCTACCATTCTTGGGCAAGGTGATTGAACGGGTGGTTGCTGAACAACTCCAAGCACGCCTGGAAGATGCGGACCATTTGGATCCCTTCCAATCAGGGTTCAGGCCTCATCATGGGACTGAAACTGCCTTGGTCGCGCTGGTCGATGATCTCTGGTGGTCTAGGGACAAAGGTGAGAGCTGTTTCCTGGTTCTGCTGGATCTCTCAGCGGCCTTTGACACCATCGACCATAACATCCTTCTGGACCGTCTAGAGGGGTTGGGAGCTGGGGGCACTCTTATACAGTGGTTCTGCTCCTTCCTCCTGGGCCATGTCCAGAAAGTGGTGGTGGGGGTGTTCAGACCCCTGGGCTCTCACTTGTTGGGTGCCTCAGGGTTCCGTCCTCTCCCCCATGCTTTTTAATATCTATATGAAGCCGCTGGGAAAGATCATAAGGGGGTTTGGGCTGGGTGTTCATCAGTATGCGGATGATACCCAGCTCTACCTCTCTTTTAAATCAGAACCAGTGAAGGCGGTGAAGGTCCTTTGTGAGTGCCTGGAGGCTGTTGGAAGATGGATGGCGGCTAACAGATTGAGCTTGAATCCTGACAAGACAGAAGTACTGTTTTTGGGTGACAGGAGGCGGGCGGGTGTGGGGGACCCCCTGGTCCTGAATGGGGTAACTGTGCCCCTGAAGGACCAGGTGCGCAGCCTGAGAGTCATTTTGGACTCACAGCTGTCCATGGAAGCACAGGTTAATTCTGTGTCCAGGACGGTTGTCTACCAGCTCCATCTGCTACGCAGGCTGAGACCCTACCTGCCCGCGGACTGTCTCACCAAAGTGGTGCATGCTCTGGTTATCTCCCGCTTGGACTACTGCAATGTGCTCTACGTGGGGCTACCTTTGAAGGTGACCCGGAAACTGCAATTAATCCAGAATGCGGCAGCTAGACTGGTGACTGGGAGTGGCTGCCGGGACCACATAACACCGGTCCTGAGAGATCTGCATTGGCTCCCAGTACGTTTCCGAGCACAATTCAAAGTGTTGGTGTTGACCTTTAAAGCCCTAAACGGCCTCGGTCCTGTATACCTGAAGGAGCGTCTCCACCCCCATCATTCAGCCCGGACACTGAGATCCAGCACTGAGGGCCTTTTGTCGGTTCCCTCACCATGAGAAGCAAAGCTACAGGGAACCAGGCAGAGGGCCTTCTCGGTAGTGGCGCCCGCCCTGTGGAACGCCCTCCCATCCGGGGTCAGAGAGATAAACAACTACCTGTCATTTAGAAAATACCTGAAGGCAACCCTGTTTAGGGAAGTTTTTAATTTGTGACTTTGTATTGTATTTTAATATTTGTTGGAAGCCGCCCAGAGTGGCCAGGGAGACCCAGCCAGATGGGCGGGGTATAAATAAAAAAATATTATTATTATTATTAATTATTATTATTATTATTATTATTACTGTTTGTAAATAACTATGGTTCCCTTACAAAAAATGCTCAGAGAACTCTCACAATACTATCATTCCACACACAAACACACACACACACACACACACACAGTTTTCATGGGGCTGTTGTGGGGGGTGGAACTTTGACACTTAAATTTCTTTCCTTTGAAGAACAATGAGTTTCAAGATTCAGAAGGAAAGAGGCATCGAATTGGAAAAGGCTTACCGCAATCAAGAGTGCAATTATGCCAATACAAATTGTTACCACTCGAAGGAGTCGGGACATTTTTTCATCTGCCCCTGCAGACGTGCAGATTATGTCTAAATAATAGTGCACCTGAAAATAGAAAAAGAATAATCAATAGTCTAATCTGAAATGAAGGAGCAACTGGTGGTGACTCAAGATTTTGAGGAACCAAAGAATCCTGTTTAGGGTTTCCATAGGCATCTGACTGGCCAATGTGAGGAGCAAAATGCTGGACTCCCTTGACAGTAATACAAGTGGAAAGGATCTAGGGGTCCCAGTAGACCACAGGTTTAATATGAGCCAACAGTATGATATAGCAGCAGAAAAAGTTAATGCTATTCTATGTTGCATCAACGGAGGTATAGTGTCCCGATCGAGGGAAGTAATTGTTGGCATCTGTCCAAAGCTTTATGATGAAATAGTATTTTAATACATGTTAAAATGTTTGTAAGAAAATATATAATTTAATTTAATTTAACCCCCACCCCACCCCACCCCGCTTGTCCACTATTTTTTGGAAGCAGACCTGGCAACCCTATCTGGGGTCCAAGGGGTCTGTGCCTACCACGCAAAAGTCACTCCCCATTTAATGTGGGGAATGGTCATTACTCCCAGACAATGCCATATTTCCCCTAGAGTCTGACTATAACTTGTGCATGGAGGGAGAACTTGTGGTTCTCCAGGTGCTACTGAACAGCAGCTCTTAGCAGTGACTGATAGGAATTGAAGTCCCAACAAAACCCACAGAGTAGCTCCCTGAGTAGAAATAATTTGGCTGTGTCTAGAGACAAGCAGTGATAATTGGTGCTGCAGCCATTAAACGTTATGAGCCCTCTTTTACATGGCTCCACCTCCAAACATATTTTTAAAGGGGGGGGGGGGCAATGCCTTGCTTACCGCACTGATGCCATCAAGCTGTGCACCACCCGTCAAGGCAACTATGGTGATGATCTGCGTTCTCAGGTGTGTGGCTGATAGCAGTTTAAGAGCAGTCATGTTCTTTTCTGCTCTCTCAAAGAGGTCCTCCTGACGGAGTTCGTCCATTTCATTTTCCACATCTTCCTTGCCTCTCAGCACCTGCAGTTCTGCATGGGAACAGAGGGAGAAAGTATTCGGATTCGGGAGAATAAGGGTCTCAGATGAATGGGGATATGATTAAGAATATTGTTCGAATCCCCGTAACAGGATGAGCTACCATTGCTCGGTCCCACCGCCTGCCAACCTAGCAGTTCGAATGCATGTCAAAATGCAAGTAAATAAATAGGAACCGCCCTGGCAGGAAGGTAAACGGCGTTTCCGTGTGCTGCTCTGGTTTCGCCAGAAGTGGCTTAGTCATGCTGGCCACATGACCCGGAAAAACTGTCTGCGGACAAACACCGGCTTCCTCAGCCAGTAAAGCGATATGAATGCCACAATCCCAGAGTGTTTCGCGACTGGACTTAACTGTCAGGGGTCCTTTACCACTTCCACTGGGGTACTGTGTATGAGCTCCTCAGAAAATATCAAATGAAACAGGCTAGGATCTTTTGCAAGTTTTCAGGCTAATTGTTCAGTATATACAAAGGCTGCTCATCATGCAGGCACCATTTCCTTGTCCAGATTTCTTAGCGGTCGGGGTGGGAAGGCAGTGACATTGCTGATTGAAACGGTATTTTACTCAGTTCCTACTTAAAATGTTTTTATTGGTGTTTCAGATACATTTCATGAATTAGTTGTCTCATTGCAGCTTTAATGTATATTTTCCAACCATCAACCATCTGCTGAATGGCAGGACTATGAAAACTAAAACAAAACAACAGCCTCTAATAGTAGAGGTAACATATCGCCATCATTACCATGAGCCATTGGAAGCCCAGGAACCATAAACATGTGTGTAACAATCTACACTAATATTTCATATGCATGCACATTGTAATGAAACGGATGTGGTTGGTTCTATTTTTTTTTTTAAATTAAATATGAACTTTATTTAGATTTAACAATTTCACAACAAATTTAAAAACCTTTCATAGGTACAAATACAAAGGAATAACAACAGCCACAAAAGATAGAAAACAAACAAACAAACAAACAAAAACAACAAAAATAGAAACCACAAAAAGTTGAAAAGGAGAAAAGAAAAAAAAAGTAAAGAAAAAAGAGAAGGAAAAAAAGGGTAAGACTAAGTGTATAGTCACGTAAGTAGCTTCTACCAATGCAAGAGAGACACAAGCAGAGGAAACAAAAAACAATAGTTAATTCTAATTACACATTATTCAACTTTTTTCCTTTCCTATATTCCTCCCTGCATTGCTACAATTCTACACAAATAATCTAGCCCAGTAGCCATAAACATGTGTGTAACAATCTACACTAATATTTCATATGCATGCACATTGTAATGAAACGGATGTGGTTGGTTCTATATTAATAACACTGGAATATAAGCGGTTATTTCAAAATGCTAGAATGTGGAGATTTCAGTATTCTGGCCAATGGTGGGTGATGTCTCTTCAGCCAGATGCATTCTCATGGCCATGTACGATGCTCACACCCAGAAATCTCAATACAGTTCAGAGTATCGTACCTTCCCTTGCACTCTCCGCATCCTTCCTCTGAATGAGCAGATACCTCGGACTTTCAGGAAAGAAGGGTAGTAGTATGATCTGAATAATCGGCATGATCCCAGAAATGCCCATCACAATAAAGTAACCTGTGCAAGAAGGCAGAGTGACGACAATGTGGAGAAACTGTGGCCATGCATCTGATCTCATATATGCCAAAGGATTATTATTTTCTTAATTACCTCCTCGCATCTTAAAGAGTTCTTCAGCAACAATTATCTGACCTGCAAGGATCCCCAAAGCAAAAAATAGCTGGGACATCATGATGATGGCTCCCCTCACGCTTACAGGGGCGATCTCTCCAAGATACAGAGGAACAACACCGGAGATTAGTCCTGGTTAATTGATAAATAAACAGATAAAGCACATTGAGCATGTGACATGTGCAAAAATGTATGAACAATCCTGAGGCTCCAGTAGGTTGTGCAAGTCATATCTCATGTCTCCAAGGTGTTCTTTTGAAGAATTCTGCAAAATGTCACCGACCACTGAGTGGAACTTTATGGAGGCAAGACATCTCATACCATAGATATGGTAACACCACCCAGTTGTAGCTCTGAACCAAACTCGCCCCCACAAGTGCATATGGAAAGGTGTTCTCCGTAGCTGCTTCTCAACTTGGGAATGTTCTTTTGTTGGAACCTACCCAGAGTCCATATATCTCTGAGAAATGGACCTATAGAGTTTCAATGCCACCTCTACCTGTTACCCCATCCTTGGTGACCTATTTGAGCCAGAACTCTTTTTCCCAAAGTCAATTAGGGAGATGTGTATGAAAACGAGACACACTAATGCTGCTTTACTTGGTTTTTGGCAGCCCATCCTCCCTCTGTTGTGGAAACAAACTATTGCTCAATGTCTCTGCTCAGCTCCAACTAACAAGATGAATTCTACACCAAACTACTAAACCTGGGACATTTGCCTCACCTGTGCATATTCCAGTGTAGAAACGTACAGCAATTGTGAATTCATAGGTATGTACTGTATCACCAACAGCCAATAGGACAGGTGGGACAAGACTCAAAAAGGTAGTTATCTTCATAGCTCCTCTCCTGAAAAGACAGTGAAAGGGGGCAGTTAGGTGGGACAATGTCAGTATATGATTCTATCAAAGCAGCAAAGGGGTTAGAGGAGCTATAGAAATACAGGAATCTCCTAATCCCTTTATAAACAAGGATGTGGGTGGCACTGTGGTCTAAACTACTTAGCCTAGGGCTTGCTGATCAGAAGGTTGGCGGTTCAAATCCCCACGATGTGGTGAGCTCCCATTGCTCGGTCCCAGCTCCTGCCAACCTAGCAGTTTGAAAGCACGTCAAAGTGCAAGCAGATAAATAGGTACCGCTCCGGCGGGAAGGTAAACAGCATTTCCATGTGCTGCTCTGGTTTCACCAGAAGCAGCTTAGTCATGCTGGCCACATGATCCAGAAAAACTGTCTGAGGACAAACACCAGCTCCCTTGGCCAGTAAAGCGAGATGAGCGCCACAACCCCAGAGTCATTCGCGACTGGACTTAACTGTCAGGGGTCCTTTACCTTTTTTAATCTCATTATAGATAATTTGTTCTGGATTTGCTAGTAATGGAAGCAAACCAGGACCCATGGAAGGCCCTGAAACTTCTACTCCCAAGCACTGTAAAATTACTCACACACTTTCTATATCTTAATAAATTTCAGGAGGCATTGCCACCAGAGCTAGAAAGCTGTTGCCATGCTAGATAAGATCTCTTAATCGAGGGATGCTGATGACAGAAGATGGGATCTTCTGGATGTAAACATGTGTTCTACCACTAACTTCTGGATTCTTCCTGAGCTGTATATTAGAAAATCTCTTGGCGTATGTTAGACGACGCCTTAAGAACAAAAAACCTGCATTGGTGGAATTATCTTGAAATTGGTAGGCATCTTCTGACTGTCAGTATTTTCACTGCCACGATCGCAGAGGCTCACATTATCATATTGACTTTGTTTGATATCACTGTGTGTGTAAGCAGAAGTCTAGCCGAAAAACTTCCTCTCTTTTCTCTCTCTCTAGCTAGAAGGGTAGAGAGGATGTGTGAGAAGCAGCTCTCACAAAATGCTGTGTTTCTTTTGCTGTAAATAATAAATTACTTGATGCAACAATTCCTACACAATTTTGCTTTCGCCGACTCTGCTAATGCTTTATAGCATGCACATGTCTCCAGGGTGTGTGCCGATGCTTGACTCTGTCAAGAGGCACCTCCCATTACTGACTACCTTAAAACAAAGCTTTATGAGCTGACAATGAGCACTCACACTTTATATGTGGGTGCCCTATGTGTGATCGCGCTCTGGGCAGTAGATAGGGGCTGGCTTGCTTCTCAGTGTTATTATTCGGAGGTTCACGCCCAGCCTCAGTAATCAAGTTTCTTGCTGGGAGGTGGGGCCAGCCCCATTTATAAATAGGGTGTGGAGCCAACCACAGCCTGGCAGTTTGCTCGGGATAGTCACCCTCCCTACCCTCCCTTTGTTCAATGTTTTCTTGTTTGCAGGTTAACTTTTTCTTCCGGTTTAGCGGGCGCTGCTATGGTCTTTGGCTGTTGTTCCTTGTCATGCAAAGCGTTTTCAGGTATGATTCCATGGACCTAAATGGATCTCACTGCGTCTCTCCCTGCCACACACCCCTTCTTGATGTGTCTTTGTCCTTTCCTAAAATCCCATCCAGCTAAAGTGATGATATGGCATATTTGATTAGCTGTTACTGGGGGCATGCAGGTCAGCAGCAGCACCTATATGTTCCCCTTCCCCACCACCCTAGGGCATGTCATTCACCAGTCACAAATTTATCTCGATACCTGCCAAATCTATTGGCCAGATAGCCAATAGGAAGGGTCCCAAAAATGGCTCCAAGTGGAAATAAAGCAACGGTGATAGCAACAATGTACTTCTGAGAACCTGGATCTTCCATCTCTTCAAAGGTTGTTATGTTGAACAAGTCATGCAGGAACTAAGGGAGAAGCACAATAAATGCTGGAGATTAGGACTGCTCGTGTGGCATGAGATCATGTGGCAGAAGAACGCGAGAGCCTGGGACCAGCTGAATGATGGCCAAGGATCTGCAGGCAATTCTGGGGTGCCCAGAGAAAGTGTGTCCATGTCTCTCCCACTCACATTGAGAGCTAGCAGGCATAGGGGCCAACTCCTAGGGGCTGAGGTCCCTTTCCCTCCTCCCATAGACTATTTGAGGGGGCCAGCACCCCCTGCCCATGTTAATAGGCATTGCCGTTCAAACAGTGTGTGTGCACTGCGTCTTGTGATCAATTATGTGGGGCGGGACTTACCTGGTACCTCTGGATGCGAACGGGATCTGTTCCGGAGCCTCATTCGCATCATGAGCAGTCCGCATCCCGAGCACTGCACCTGCGCATGTGCGTGACGCAATTCGGCGCATCTGCACATGCACGTGATGTCATTTGATGCGTCTGCGCATGTGCGAACCGCTGATCCTGGAAGTAACCCATTCTGGTACTTCCGGGTTCGGCAGGTTCGCAACCCGTGTCGAACACAACCTGCAGCGTTCGTAACACGAGGTAAGACTGTATATTGTATTCAAGTTGACACCCCTGCTAGGAGATATCACAAAAGTTGTGTCCAGACTTTCAACAGTGAAAATAGGCAAATATGTGCCTTTTTAAATATCTAGACTCAAAGAGCAAGGAGCACTCTCCTTTTTGGCTTCTATACTCCACATTTATTTACTCATCAGTAGCTTGTCGTATACTGGCTTCTAAAGCAGGAGGCGTTAGGAAATTAACTATAACTATCCCTCGTTTCTTTTTGCAAAACCTAAGAAGGAAGTTTGTATGAGTGTCTCTCTCTCCCTCCCTTCTCTCTCTCTCTCTCTCTCTCTCTCTGTGTGTGTGTGTGTGTGTGTGAGAGAGAGAGAGAGAGAGAGAGAGAGAGAGAGAGAGAGAGAGAGAGAGAGAGATATTTGCAATAGTGTCCCCCATAGTTTGGGATGTGGCTACACCAGTGCCAGCCTATGTTCCCCGTCAATTTATCCCAGAAGGAATGTGATGCTCAACAGAGAAAAGGTCTCCCAGGCATACAATAACCCCTCCTTTAAGAAGCCATGTGCAACACAGGGCTATCTTACCACAAAAGGGGTGTAGAGTAAATACATATTGTATCCATATTGTACAGTAATGCAGCAGGCAGCCATTGAAATCCAAATAAACCTCATTGGGACGTCCTGCAGGAAGAAGCAGCAGCAGATACCGTGATGAGAATGTACAGGCAGAATACTTATATTAAGTAACCATTGATTAACTACAGTTATCATTAAAAATATTCTGGACTGAATGATAGAGTGGAGCATTAAGACATTATTTTATGCCTTAATGGAATACGCTGAGATGGATAAACTGACAGGACTGTGTGAAACAAAAATTCAGTAAAGATGAGAATGTATTTAAACAATACAGTGGTGCCTCGCAAGACGAAATTAATTCGTTCCGCAAGACTCTTCGTCTTGCGGAAATTTCGTCTTGCGAGGCACCTTTTCCCATAGGAACGCATTAAAATTTAATTAATGCGTTCCTATGGGAAAAAAAGTCCGGGGGCCCCTCCCGACCGGCACCGGAGCCAAGCCAAGCCGCGTTTTAAGACTGCAGTGAGCGAACAGCAGCGCTGCTGTTCGCTCGCTTCAGTCTTAAAACGCAGCTCCGCGGCTCCGGGAGGGAGGGAGGGGGCCGTGGGATGATGCCCGACATCGGGCATGATGCCACGGCCCCCTCCCGACCGGCACCGGAGCTCCGCGGTGCTGTGTTTTAAGACTGCAGCAATCGCTGCAGTCTTAAAACGCAGCTCCGCGGCTCCGGGAGGGAGGGAGAGGGCCGTGGGATGATGCCCGACATCGGGCACGATCCCACGGCCCCCTCCCGACCGGCACCGGAGCTCCGCGGTGCTGTGTTTTAAGACTGCAGCGATCGCTGCAGTCTTAAAACGCAGCTCCGCGGCTCCGGGAGGGAGGGAGGGGGCCGTGGCATCATGCCCGACATCGGGCACGATCCCACGGCCCCCTCCCGACCGGCACCGGAGCTCCGCGCCGCCGAGTTTTAAGACTGCAACGATCGTTGCAGTCTTAAAACGCAGCGGCGGGGCTCCGGGAAGGAGGGAGAGGGCCGTGGGATGATGCCCGACATTGGGCACAATCCCACGGCCCCCTCCCGACCGGCACCGGAGCTCCGCGCCGCCGAGTTTTAAGACTGCAACGATCGTTGCAGTCTTAAAACGCAGCGGCGGGGCTCCGGGAAGGAGGGAGAGGGCCGTGGGATGATGCCCGACATTGGGCACGATCCCACGGCCCCCTCCCGACCGGCACCGGAGCTCCGCGCCGCCGAGTTTTAAGACTGCAACGATCGTTGCAGTCTTAAAACGCAGCGGCGGGGCTCCGGGAAGGAGGGAGAGGGCCGTGGGATGATGCCCGACATTGGGCACGATCCCACGGCCCCCTCCCGACCGGCAGCGGAGCTTACCTTTTCGCTGCGGTCGGGAGGGATGTTGTCCGCCTCTGCCATTTTGGATCGACTGCGCATGCACAGTCGATCCAAAATGGCGGACGCGGACATCACCCCTCCCGACCAGAGCGAAAAGGTAAGCCAGCTTACAGTGGTACCTCGCCAGACGAATTCGTCTTGCGAAAAACAGGCATAGACGAATTCGTCTTGCGAGTCAACTAAAAACTCGCAAAACCCTTTCGTTTTGCGAGTTTTTCGTCTAGCGAGGCATTCGTCTTGCGGGGTACCACTGTATCTGAAAGACCACTTCAGAGAACTGGAAATTTTGACTGGTTTAGATTAACTCTTGTAATGGAAAACATCAAAAAGTAGCAAAGAATATGTTACCAACCATCTAGATCTATTATGATATGCATTCAACCAAGAACTCTGAAAGACCCAAGTAAGAAGGGAAGTCAGAGTTAATTAGAATACTAACGAGTCGAACTATCACGAATATATCTTTGGGTTTCCCCCCCTTTATTATGATTTAGAAACAAATGTATATCAACAAGAAAATGAAAAATTTACATTGTGATTTTATGTTAAAAAAAAGCATTGCTGTTGTTAAAAACCAATAAAGATGAATTGCAAAAAAGACATTTTATTTTATAGTGACAACATCTGCGCACCTGGGCTAGTCCAGCCGAACATGATCAACATTACCACACCATCTCCTACTAGCCATGATGGTTATAATGTCCTGTTTTATTTTATTTAATTAATAAATTTGTGTTTATTATATTTATAGACCACCTTTATCTCTGTAGGATTTCAAAGTGGTGCTGTGTGGTTCTCCCCCTCCTCATTACATCCTCACGACAACCCTGTGAGGTAGGTTGACCTAAGAGATGGTGGCTGGCCCTAGGTCAAGGCTGAGTGGGGATTTGAACCCTCCTCTCCTAGGGTGCTAGCCCAACACTCTAACCATTGCACCACAATGGCTCTACACTGTCGGAGTCAGTAAATGCTTCAGAATACCAGTTTCTGGAAACCATAGGTGGGGAGAGTGTTGTGCTCCCGTCTTGCTTTGGGGCTTCTCATCGGAATCTGGTTGGTTCAGTGTGGATGGGATGCTGGCCTAGGTAGGCCACTGGCCTGATCCAGCAGGTTCTTATTATCAGCATTCCAACCATTAACTTGGGCCTTTGAACGGCTTACCACCACCATAATACAACCAAGTTAAAAGCAAAGAAATATACCAGTGGTAAGGTGCCTACCTAATACCAGTGGAAAACAGCACAAATGCAAGGTAAATGCACCCAAAACTCAAAGCAAACCCAACAACATAGAGTCAACTTAACTGCACCCTTAAACTGGTATAGAGAAATGTAGTGGAAACAAACATTTTATGTGAGCTGCCCTTATTTTATGTGAACTGTCCTGAGAACTTCGGGTATAGGGCGGTATGGGGGAAAAAAAAGTTTGAATTAAAGTTCCTGGAAGAATACAGAGATATTCACTTGCTGCATAAAATGAGACTCTCTGTGGGAAGGACATTTCCCTCACAGGGCCCTTTTTAAACAAACAAACAAAGGCATTTTTTGTACACGGTACTCCACAGGAATGAGCCAGCTAATTCAGCACCAATTATGTTTCATTGAGGCATATGATGTGGGTTTCTCCTGTCCATCCTTGATATTTGCAGACGTTCACAAACTTTTAAATATAGCAAACTGAATCCAGGTTTGGTTACACTTCCAGTCTACCCATAGGATTACCCATGAGTAGGGCTATAACCCAACCGTGCATGTTCCTCTAGGGTGGAGAAACAGATGGAGCTCACATCTCCCTCCACCCCCCACACCCCAGAATGGCTCCCTGCATGCCTCGCCCTGCTGCTGCAGAGCTTTCCGTTCCATTCCCAGTGGTCAGGTGGAAGCAAAATTGGTGGCATCCTTGCTGAGTGTAGGTGAGAAGGGGATGAGATGGTTCAGCATCCACTGGATCCCATGCTGGCCCTACTGCTGTCGCTTGAAGGCATCTGGCCTGATCTATGCCCAAATGCCAGGTTATCTCCAGGGTGGGGTAACGTAGAGCAGGCTTTTTCCTTCCCCAAGCCTTCTGATCCAGCCAGCATGCATGCATGGAGGAACTATGCAACTCCATCTTGCCCTACTGCTGCTTTGGATTGCTCCGGAAGTCTGAATGCCACCCAAAATACTGTATGCTATATCGTACAATTGGTTTACATTCCCTGTGTGAACCCTGGGAAACAATTACATAACAACATGGGGTTTCAGTTTTTATAAACTCAGTGGATTCCACGGATTCTTCAAGCTCACCTCACTACTGGTTGCTGCAATGGGTGCACTGAGTTCACTGAGTTCACTGAGTTCACTGGGTTCCTTGGGTTCATCGGCTACACTGGGTTCATTGGGTACTTTGGGTGTTCTGGGTGCTTTGGGTGTTCTGGGTTCTTTGGGTGTTCTGGGTTCTTTGATTGCCACCTCCTTTTTCTTCATGGTTTCTTTTTGAGAGTCGGAAAAAAATGGCTGACCTGTCAGAGAATAAGAGAGTGCTGTTGACAGAACATAAGTAACTATTTCAACTTACATAAGAAGTACAGAAGAGGATCAGACCAGCATTGCAATTCCAGCTACAGCCTGTCAGATTATCTGCAGGAAGGTTACAATCAAGGCATGGAAGTGTGACTGGCTGTGTGTGTGTGTGTCTTGCAACATGTCCCTGCTATACAGCCTCTGGTGTTATTCCATTTATGCATTAGGGCTAGCAGTCACTGATAGACCTGGCCTTCTCCTTGAGCTTCAAAATCCCCGCCCCCCCCCTCTCTCAAAAGGTCGTCTAATCTAAGGGTCACCACCAAAGTACTTTCGAAGGGAAATTTAGGAAGAAGAAGAAGAAGAAGAAGAAGAAGAAGAAGAAGAGTTTGGATTTGATACCCCGCTTTTCACTACCCGAAGGAGTCTCAAAGCGGCTAACAATCTCCTTTTCCCTCCCTCCCCCACAACAAACACTCTGTGAGGTGAGTGGGGTTGAGAGACTTCAAAGAAGTGGGACTAGCCCAAGGTCACCCAGCAGCTGCATGTGGAGGAGTGGAGACACGAACCCGGTTCCCCAGATAACGAGTCTACCGCTCTTAACCACTACACCACACTGGCTCTAGGACAATAGAGAAGCCTACATTTTTGGACTTATGCCAATGAGGGTGGCTATGGGGGTCTCGTGCACTAATTAGACACTACCCCAGTGGCCATCGCCACATCTTTTTGCGTGTGTGTGTGTTCACATAAACAAAAACATCAGATTTAAGGGGGGGGAGCATAAAATAAAACATTTAAAACAACTATATATACAATCCACAATCCTCTACGCCCTTCGTTCCTTTATAATATCTTCATTCACGTGTGTCAATAAAATCTTTATCTCTGATTCCAATTTTTGTACATTGTCTATAATATTAAAAGTGTTGTTTTTTAAAAAATATATATATATACCGCTAATGTATTCATTTGTGTGCATTGCTTTTGTAAATACTCAATAAACATTTCTCATTCTTTTTTATATTTGTTATCTTGATTTCTAAGTTTCCCAGTTAATTTAGCCATTTCAGCATACTCCATTAACTTAGTTTGCCAATCTTCCTTGGTGGGGACTTCTTCTTCTTTCCAATGTTGGGCTAGCAATATCTAGGTGGCTGTGGTCCCATACATAAACAAATTCTTATATTTTTTAGGTAGATCCATTCCTGTAATACCTACTAAAAAGATTTCTGTTTTTTTAAAAAACAAAACAAAAAAACAAGGTTATTCTTAACATCCCCCCCCCAATTCACTATATATCCTTTCCCAGTATTTTTAATAACCTTACTGTCAGGAGTCCAGGTTCCCAGGTTGATAACACAGTAAGCGTAGATAATTAAAAAGGAGGATTTATTGCAAAAACAAACAGATAGCTCCTGATGGCTCTGACAAAACCTCCGGCAGCATTACTCAAGATGACCCTTCTGGAGACCCCTCCTGTGTCTACAGAATATATTGAACCCCCGCCCCGTGGGTCTCTTGTTTTGCTTCCTGTCTAGCAGTCCTCCCCTTCACCAACTCTTTGGACTTATTGGATGAGCTCCAGCCTCTTCCTTTTCTGAAATACTTCTCCGTGTTTGTTTGCACCTGTTTGAGCTTCCTGAGCTTTGACTGTGTTCCTGCTCACTCTCAGTTGTTTGCTAGGCAACCAGCATTCCAATGTCCAGAGGAATAACCCCTGTCTGCTGTGGTCTTTGCTCAACCTGCATCAGATCTAAGCTTCTCTGCTCTGCAGCAGACTGTAAAGTTCTGCTAGGAGCTGGCTCATTTCTGACACTTACATTGCCACCACATATGATAAAACGTATCTTCAATATCTTTACATTTCCAACACTTTTTTCCTCTTCTTTTATACATTTTTACCAATCTGTCCCATTTTAAATACCATCTATAGATCAGCCGAGACCATATAACACTGGTCCTGAGAGATCTGCATTGCCTCCCAGTACGTTTCTGAGCACAATTCAAAGTGTTGTGCTGACCTTTAAATTCCTAAACAGCTTCTGTCCTGTATACCTGAAGGAGTGTTTCCACCCCCATCGTTAAGCCCAGACACTGAGGTCCAGTGCTGAGGGCCTTCTGATGGTTCCCTCTTTGCAATAGTTTGGATTTGATATCCCACTTTATCACTACCCTAAGGAGTCTCAAAGCAGCTAACATTCTCCTTTCCCTTCCTCCCCCACAACAAACACTCTGTGAGGTGAGTGGGGCTGAGAGACTTCAAAGAAGGGTGACTAGCCCAAGGTCACCCAGCAGCTGCATGTGGAGGAGCGGAGACGCGAACCCGATTCCCCAGATTACGAGTCTACTGCTCTTAACCACTACACCACACTGGCGCAAGAAGTGAGGTTACAGGGAACCAGGCAGAGGGCCTTCTTGGTAGTGGGAGCGCCCCCTGTGGAATGCCCTCCCACCAGAAGTCAAAGAAAAAAACAACTATCAGACTTTTAGAAGTCATCTGAAGGCAGCCATGTTTAGGGAAGTTTTTATGTTTAATGCTGTCTTGTGCTTTTAATATTCAGTTGGGAGCCACCCAGAGTGGCTGGGGA
Source organism: Lacerta agilis (assembly GCF_009819535.1). Lineage (NCBI taxonomy): Eukaryota > Metazoa > Chordata > Lepidosauria > Squamata > Lacertidae > Lacerta > Lacerta agilis. Next base: position 78,425,525 of record NC_046318.1, on the reverse strand, counting down.
AACCCAGCCAGATGGGCGGGGTATAAATAATAAATTTATTTATTTATTTATTCATTTATTTATTCATATAATTCTCTTTAAGTAAGGTCCAGGCCGTAAATTTTAAATCTTTCTTCCATAGTCTTTCCCAATGTGTCATCTGAATATTATGTCCCACATCTTTTGCCCACTCTATCATAAAACTCTTCATCCTTAGTTTCCCATTCCAACAACAAGTTACACATTTCTGCTAGTAATTTAGTACCATTTTCTTTTATTTCTCTCTGGAAATTTGAAATTTCATAAGTAAATCCTTTCTTATCATTTTATCATCACATCTTTTGTTAGTTTAAATATTGTGGGAACGAATTGCATTGGTCCTTGAACACTGATTATTTGAACATTTCAACAAAGCCCGAAGCTGTACAGTGTTCATGTTAATTAAACAATCTATGGAAACTGGTCCCAGAGTCCATAGATTGTTTAATTAACCAAAGGCCTGAATAGCTGCTGAAGAATCAGGTCAGATAAATTGTCTTCTACCTCAGTTCAGGTGGCAGCGAAACCTGTGGCAGTCCTCCAAACCTACTTAGAAATAGCTTCTAAAGGGGACACTATTGTTTCTTATTTCCCCACTCATCACCTGGAGAATCCTTGTGGTATTGCATAAGACCTATACTGACTGCTCCTCATGTCTGGGCAGGGCAATGGTGGTGAACCAGGCCACTACTGTTTAGTTGTTTAGGTTGTGTACTCACCTGGACCAGTGTCCACATCCACAGTTGGATCTCCAGTGCCGTATCCACCAGTATCACATCAGAAACAGGTGCATCTAGGGTATCCTTATTGGTCAAGGCCTCAATTGCAGCTGAATGAACTGAAACATCAAGTCAAGATTCATCTTGTACTTGGTGCTTAGCACTCTTAATCCCAGACCTCTTAGCTTGAGGTTTTTCCACTAGCGCTCTTTTTTCGTTATGGAGGCTATGCAAAGACTCCAATCATTCCTTGGTCCTTCTTCATCTGAACATGAAGGTGATGGGGTCTCCCACCCTCCTTCCTTCCCTCCCCTACCCTGTGCATGTCAGATGCTTTTCATGTTTCCCCCATGACTTCTGGGACTACACTAGCCTTTCCACAATTGTCCCACCAGCACATACCATTTTTTTTTTATTTTTTGTGCAAGAGCATGGCAGCCATTTTTTGCAGTGCCCCAAAACATGGGTTTCTGGGTGCCATGTTGTGATGCAAGAGTACGGCCCTGAAAAAATCATGTCTTTGGGGCTCCATGATCTCAAACTAGCCACATGACTCATGTAGGAGCATGGCTGGGAAAATGCACATCCAAGTTTTGGGACCCAACGTGTTGGAGGGTATGCGATCCTAGAAATCTTATATATCCTTAAAAAAAACAAAACACCCCAAATTAACAAATGGCAAGTCCAAAATACCAAGCAGAAATGCAAGGGAGGGAAACTTAGAAACAATGTCCGATCCATGGCAGACACACTCCTCTGCCTGCTGCAAACACACACACACACAACCAAACACCAATAAATGCTCCAGAATGCAAAATGTTTAGACAGTGGGCAGGGTAGGTTTAAATAGCTTCCACCCAAAGCCTCTTCTCAAGATATAATGAAGTTACATTGTAAGGATGCTCTCCGCAGCTCCGGGCTGGTGGCCCAGGAAAGTATAAAGACAAAGAAACATTTCTTATTGTCCTTTTTTATTTCAATCTTTACAGAGGGAGGCTATAGAATCTCTTGGATAATGGCATTGTCCTAAATGAATCTCCACCCCCCCCATTCTCTCCCACTTCCTCATTCCTCATTCTCATCATCTCCTCTACGGGTGCTGCTAGGTGCCCTCTGTCTTGGAGCTCTTTGCTCTCCTACTTTTAAGGCTCACCAGGTTTTGGGAGATGGAGGGTCTGGAATGCTTTCCAATGACACTGTGTCAGCTGGGTGTTGCTCTGGCTCTCCCATGATTTCCCAGCTTTCCCCCTCACCTGCCTCTGAGCTGTGACCTCCCTCAAACCCCTGTTGTAAATCAATACTTTCTTCCTCTTCCACCTCCCTGGAAGTGTCAGGATGAGGAGGTGGTCACCCCAACCTCTGCACAGGAGTTTTGATAGAAATATTTGAGGGTGAGCAGGAAAAAAGCACTCAAACTTACAGTCTTTTTCTATTACTGGAGAGTTCAAGGATAATTGAGCCACACCTAAATTCTTTTGAAATAAGGCAAATGGAACTCTTAGCAGTGTTGCGGGAGCCAACCGGGGGAGGATGTTGGAAGGTTCTAGAAGAAACTGTTGACAGTTGAGAACCAAGATGATGCATAATCACTGTGTACAAAGGAGTCTGGTTTAGAATCGTACTCTCACATTCATTTAATGTGGATTAATTACTGAGAGAAAGCAAGAATAGCATAGTGGCAAAATTTCTGATCATTTGTATTAGTCTATAAATAGTGTTTAGTGCCATTGTTACTGGCCATCATGTTGTGTTATTTTGTTCAGCTTGTCTATATTGCAACACAGGGGTCTGTTTACGGATCAAAATATTTTGCTGCCAGAGGTGAAACAACAATTGCTTCTAACTGATCTTCAAAGCTCTGAAGAGGGACGGAAATTTTGAAATCAGGCTGATTTGCTTCAGAATGCTTAGGAAGAGAGCAGTTTCACTTTAGAAGCAGTCTGAATACCCCCAAAACAGGCTGCTTTAGCTCCAGATTGAGACTTCATTCAAGGTGGATGTACACCCCTAGTATATATGGGCAGCCTAAGTTAAGCCAAGATTGGGGAGCCTTATTGGACCCCAACTCCCATTATACATGACCATTGACCTTGCTGGCTCGGGATAATGGACCTTGAGTCTAATAACATCTAGAAGCAGGTAGGTAGCCATATTGGTCTGCCGTAGTCAAAACAAAATAAAATGTTTTTAAAAAATTCCTTCCAGTAGCACCTTAGAGACCAACTAAGTTTGTTCTTGGTATGCGCTTTCGTGTGCATGCACACTTCTTCAGATACACTGAAACCTTTATATATAGTGAGAGAGTGAGGAGGGGTATTACTCAAAAGGGTGGTGGGAATGGGTGATTGTCTGACAGGTGAGGTAAACCTGTTGACGACTGCATTTGGTCTTACAGTAAAGAGCAAGGGGAGAGATGGCTAAAAATAGCTTTATCATGTATAGTGAGATAAGAATCCAATGTCTTTGTTCAGACCAGGTCTCTCCATGGTTTTAAGTTTGGTAATAAGTTGCAATTCAGCAACTTCTCTTTCCAGTCTATTTCTGAAATTAAACAACAGATCAACAGAGCTAGGCTGATACCAAGAGAGAACGTACTGCATGACAGACCCAAAAAAGAAAATAACAGAACACCACTCGTAATCACATACAGCTCCCAAGTTAAAACAGTACAACACATTATCAGAGATCTACAACCTCTCCTAGACAATGACAGCTCTCTTTCTCAAGCTCTGGGAGGACGACATTTCATTGCCTACAGTCAGCCACCCAATCTTAAACAACTCCTCACCCACAATAACACAACAACCAGACTTAACATGGACACTGGTACCAGAGCCTGCAATAAACCTAGATGCCAACTTTGCTGCCACATACACGCGGACAACACCATTACTGGTCCCAACAACATCAAACATACCATCTCAGGACTATTTAATTGCTCATCTTCTAACATTGTGTATGCCATCAAATGCCAACAGTGCCCTTCAGCTCTCTATATTGGACAAACAGGCCAAACCCTACACCAAAGGATAAATGGACATAAATCTGATATCAGGAATCACAAGACAGAGAAACCAGTAGGAGACCACGTCAATCTCCCAGGACATTCTATACAAGATCTCAAAGTAGCTGTCTTATTACAAAGGAATTTCAGAAACAGACTGGAAAGAGAAGTGGCTGAATTGCAACTTATTACCAAACTTAAAACCATGCAGAGACCTGGTCTGAATAGAGACATTGGATTCTTATCTCATTATACATGATAAAGCTATTTTTAGCCACCTCACCCCTTGCTCTTTCCTGTAAGACCAATTGCAGTCGTTAACAGTCGTCAACAGGTTTTCCACACCTATCAGCCAATCACCCATTCCCACCACCCTTCTGAATAATACCCCTCCCCACCCTCTCACTATATATAAGGGTCTTGTGACTTCTGTTTCAGTGTATCTGAAGAAGTGTACATGCACACGAAAGCTCATACCAAGAACAAACTTAGTTGGTCTCTAAGGTGCTACTGGAAAGATTTTTTAAAAAAAAATTGTTTTGTTTCAACATCTAGAGGATCACTTTTTTCCTCATCTCTGATTTAAGGCTTCCTCAGTATGAGATAAGCATCTCCCCCTCTTTCCTCACAGGTTTCCAATTAGACTTGCAAAGCCTCTTTCACATTCCGAAGCTGCAATTGCAGGCACTGAGCTGCAGCCTGTCCCAGAGCTGTATCTGCTTCAGCCCAGCCAAAATATTGTTCACACAATGTTCACAAACAGCTACGAAGACCTGGAAGGCTGGGAGCTAGTGAGATTTAAACCTGCTGCTTTGTTGAAATCTACCCATATTCACAGAATAGCCTGAATATTGGGGGGGGGGATAAAAATAAAAAATAAAGGCTGTGCCTTCAAACCAGGAAGTAAACTGCTATTATACGTATGTCAACTGGGCTAAGACAAGTGAAGGATAGCAAGAAGGGCTCTCTTGAATCATTATTGTTATTATTTTTTAAAAAAAGAATTTAATAAACAAACTGCAGGGGTTGCTTCCCAAGTTTCTACTTTTCTGTCAGTTTCATAAGTTTTGTCTTCCTAAGCTTCTGGATTGCTATGATTCTTCTAATATCCACAAAGGTCCTATTCTTGGTTTCCGGGAAATTCTTGAACAGATAAAAAAACAGGCCTCCACAGAAAGGCAAGAACATAAGGAAGCTGTAGGTCCCGATTTTTGCCTGGAGAATGAAAAGGACAGACTTGAGCACAATACAGAATTGTATTCATCCATATTTCGCACACATGTAATTCTGGGATCCCTCCCCCCTCCCAGAGCTCAAAGTGCTTCTAGACCCATTGTTCCAAATGTGGGGCACAATGCTCCACAGGGTGGCAATTTTATTTTTAAGGGGGTCCTGAATGGGGTAACTGTTCCCCTGGTACACAGGCTGAGACCCTACCTGCCCGCAGACTGTCTCACCAGAGTGGTGCATGCTCTAGTTATCTCCCGCTTGGACTACTGTAATGCACTCTACGTGGGGCTACCTTTGAAGGTAACCCAGAAACTTCAACTAATCCAGAATGTGGCAGCTAGACTGGTGACTGGGAGTGGCTGCCGAGACCACATAACACTGGTCCTGAGAGATCTGCATTGGCTCCCAGTACGTTTCCGAGCACAATTCAAAGTGTTGGTGCCAGTGCTGTCAAGTATCCCATTTTCCCTGGGATTCTCCCTTATTTCAAGCAGTTTCCCACTGCTCTCCCTTATTTTTTATTTCCCTTAAATTTCCCGTTTTTAATGGAAGCAGCTCCTCCCCTGCTGGGCAGGGACTGGGTGGGAAGATCTCGCCTACTTGGAGAGAAAAGCCTCAGCCCTCAAAGCAAGTGGGAGCCGTTTCCCGTGATTACAGGGGGGTGTCTTCCTCCCCCTGCATCAGCCCCTATACATTGCCACCGAGCCCCTCAGCCGGCCAATAGGGTTAGCTGGCGGGCGGAGCCTGTCTGCCTTTGAGCAGCTGCTGCTTCCTGTCCTGTTTTGATGGGATCAGACAAGAAGATGATGGGGCTCCATTGCGTGGAGCACATGGCTGCCCTCCTCTTTGCTGGTTGCCCTCCTATTTGCTCCGAGCCTGAGCCCGAGCCCGCTTGGAGTTTACATTGCTGCTCCGCCCACTTTTGCTTCTGGCTCCGCCCACCACTGACATGTGACTGTCCCCAGGATAGGTGAGACTGCTGATCCCTTATTTTCAAAATCAAAACTTGACAGCTATGGTTGGTGCTGACCTTTAAAGCCCTAAACGGCTTCAGTCCAGCATACCTAAAGGAGCATCTACACCCCCATCGTTCTGCCCAGACATTGAGGTCCAGTGCCGAGGGCCTTCTGGCAGTTCCCTCACTGTGAGAAGTTAAGTTACAGGGGACCAGGCAGAGGGCCTTCTTGGTAGTGGCGCCCGTCCTGTTGAACACCCTCCCACCAGATGTCAAAGGAAAAAACCACTACCAGACTTTTAGGAGACATCTGAAGGCAGCCCTGTTTAGGGAAGCTTTTAATATCTGAAGGATTACTGTAGCTTAATATTTTGTTGGAAGCCACCCATTAATAATAATAATAATAATAACAATAATAATAATAATTAGTTTAGGGTACATGAGCACAAGGTTTGATTATATAAGAAGTGTGTATCCTTCAACTCATTCAACCACTGGAAGTAGAGGATTGAGATGTGTGGAGTAGGCTGAAAGTTTTCTTAGGCAGAGTAGTAAACTCAGAGGCTTCACACATTCTACCAATCACAGCAGCTGGCATAGTGTGGGGGGCACGGGGGCATGGGGCCGGGCAGAAATTTCTGAGGGAGAGCGACCAGGCGCTGCCAAAATAGGTTCCCTCATCGAGGCTGGAGCTGCAGGAAGGCAAGCCACACTCAGGCTGGGGTTTCCTGTTGGGACAGAAACGGCGCCTCCATCTCCTCACAGCTGGTGAAGGGATACCCCCACATGCCCCACCCCTGGGCTAACCAAAGAAGATGGGGGAAGGACAGGAGGGCAAGGTAACACAGTGCTGCTCCTGGCTTTGCATTTCTCTGCCTTAGCTCTGCTCCCAAGTTGGGACTAATTTGCAAGGAGAGACTCCCTTGACTAGATACTGGCCAGCCAATAGACTGACCAATGCCCAGTTCAGGGAGTCACAACAGTTGCCCCGTCCTGGGCACCAGCAACCCACGCTATGTCACTGACAGAAGCTGAAGTTACATAATCCCTATTCCCTTCCATATCTCTAGCGGGCTTGAGCACATACAGTCTACAGTAGCTCTGACCCCTTGGCTAAAGCAGTTCCTATTTAAGGCCAAACCTCTGGGCAGCACACAAGGATGAACACATGAAACTGCTTTGTACAGAGTCAGACAACTTGTCCAATCAGCTCAGTACTTCCTACACTGCCTGGCAGCAGGTCCTTAGACAGAGGTGTTTTCCAGGAGATGCCAGAGACTGAGTAAGGGATTTTCTGTATACAAAGCTATGACTCCTTCCATGGAAACAAGAGCAACTTGTTCAAGGCTAAGCAGTGGTTGTCATTGCCAACTGGGCATTTGAATACCATATTGTTTTATCCTTAAAAGGAAATATGCACATCTTCAAGATGCCTTAACATTGACATTGAACAAAGCACAGGACAAGAATGCTGACAAATCCATCCATCTGAGGTTATGGCTTCATATGTTGGGTTTTACCAAAGGGCTGGCTGGGTGGATAATGGTGAGGTACAGAGATGGATGTAGCTCACTGACACAAATTTTGCACCTTGTATCAAGCTGACTATCAACATCACTCACCACAATTTGAAGGAACACCATCATCATAAGAAGGTGTGTGAACCACTGCACAAATCCCGAAATCACAAAGGCTGAGGCCCGTGACGACTGAAGGAACATTGCCACCACAATTACATTTGGAATTGGACCTTGGTGAAAAGAAAGGTTTCATGACATGGAACACAGTTTCACCATAGAACTCAAATATTCCTCTATCCAATTCATATCTTGCATATTATGATCAGTACATAATGTGAGCAATTACCTGGCCCAATGGCGTGTGCTATGACAAATACTTGGATTAAAAGTATGTTGACATACGCTATCTCTTCGATGGAGGTCTGTTAGAGAAAGTAGGTTACATTTCAGTTATGTACATGTGATATTGACAGGTGCCCCTTGTCTACAGCAGGGTAATGTGGTACCCTCCAGATCTTGCTAGACTACAGTTCACATCATCCCTCACCACTTTCCATGTCAGTTGGGACTGATGAGAGTTGGACTCTAACATCAATGGGACGTCAACCACATTGGCTACTCCTCATAGTTGCTTAGAATTGCTGGCCAATTTAATACAGCAGGTGAGGGAGAACAACAAGATTTCTGTCTCTCTGAGTTCTCTTGCAACATCCATACGACTTTCACAGATGGGAGACTATGTCCATTCTCAGCCATTCCCTTCAAGCTTTTGCACAAAATTCAAATGAATTGTATAAACTGAAGTAACTTTTCGCTCTGGTCTCCTTCTACAGATCTACCCATCAGCATATACAGCCAACTTTTACATTAAGTTTGTTGCTATTACATAGCACGGATCATAGGGGGAGCGGGAATGGGGCTAAATGATAGCCCGTTTGGTGATTCTCAACTCTAAATTACATACCTCCATTTCCAGGCCAATAGTTAACAGAACACAGGTGATGCTGCACATCGCAAAGCCAATCAGAAGCATATGCCTGTGTCCCTTCGAATCAACGAGATACATCTAGAGAATATAAAGAGGAGGAAAGGAGATCCAGCAAAATACAATGCAACTTAAGTTAGCTTACATTCTTTCCTGTAAAACTGGTAGAAAGCATTATTAAAACTACTATTAGGAAGCTTATGGATGAACATATCATTGTGGCTTCTCGAAAGGCAAGTCCTGACTAACTAACCTTTTAAGAGTTCTTTGATAGTGTCAGTGTAAGCAAGCTAATGCAGTATAACCAAAGTATGCATTTGGGAGATATTTTTCAACATAACTTCACACCCTGTGAGAACAGGATGCTGGACTAGATGGCCATTTGGCTCATCTAGAGTTTCCAGCAAGACTCTTTCAATGTTCCTATGAAGGGTGAGGGAGACCATTATGAGAGCTGATGAGGTTTGTAGCAAGTAGTCAAAACAAAATAAAATAAAAAAAATTCCTTCCAGTAGCACCTTAGAGACCAACTAAGTTTTTTTCTTGGTATGAGCTTTCGAAGTGTGCATGCACATGAAAGCTCATACCAAGAACAAACTTAGTTGGTCTCTAAGGTGCTACTGGAAGGAATTTTTTATTTTATTTTGTTTTGACTATGGCAGACCAACACGGCTACCTACCTGTAACTGTAGTAAGTAGTGTTAGACTTGATTCTTTGGAGTATAAAATGAGAATGAGTGTTCACACTTTACACTGTGGGTGCCCTTTTCAGGATTGTGCACATCGCTTCGGACCCCAGGGAACTTACCGGCTGTGTGGGCTGGCCTGCCTCTCAGTGTTAATCTTTGGAGGTTAACACAAACCCTCAGTTACTCAATTTACACTGCTGGGAGGTGGGGCCAGTCACATAAATAAGGGGTGGAGCCGGCAGCAGTAGGGCAGTCGGCTCAGGAGCTTCACCCACCAAACCATCCCTTTGTTTAATGTTTCTTGTTTGCAGGTTAACCTTTTTTCTTCCTCTTTAGCGGGTGCTGCTACAGTCTTTTGACTGGTTGCTGTTGAAGAACCAGAAAGAAATTTTCCTGCATTGGCAGGTTTGTCTTCCCCATAGCAATTCATCACAAATTGGGTGGTTTAAAGCCTTGGGCAGATTCCTTTAGTCTTATCTTCCTTAAAAGTGGTGACTCACCCCCCCCTCCTGCAGTGATTCCAGGGTCCCCTCTTAAAGGGGTTGTAATATGGGTGTCACTGGCCATACACTGAAAGGTTGTCAGTGAACTACCCTGCGGGCAGGGATATGGGGTGGGATACCTGCAAAGACTTACGTGGCACAGGACACCCCATATCCCATTTACCCTACAGAGCCCCAGTTCCCCCAGCTGGGGGGCAGGGAGGAATACACGCCCAATGCCTAAGCCAAGGTCTACCTACCTTTGAAAGTTTAATAAAGTTGTTCCCAAATTTTAATTCCATAAGTAGAAGAGTTTGGATTTGATATCCCACTTTTCACTACCCGAAGGAGTCTCAAAGCGGCTAACATTCTCGTTTCTCTTCCTCCCCCACAACAAACACTCTGTGAGGTGAGTGGGGCTGAGAGGCTTCAAAGAAGTGGGAGGTCACCTAGCAGCTGCATGTGGAGGAGTGGAGACGCGAACCCGGTTCCCCAGATTACGAGTCCACCTCTCTTAACTACTACACCACACTGGCTCTCAATAGCACGTTGTCACGAGTCATTCTCCCTTTCTGGTGGTCCCTGGGGGCTGGGGCAGTCGCTGCCTATTTGCACAATGCCCCATGCTCCTTGGGGAAAGGGTGGGATAAAAATGCTAATAAAATTTTAAGAATTTTAAAAGTCAGTGGTGTTATACGGTGTGGGTTGGAACAGACCGCAACACCAGGGGGATGGGCAAAACTATAATAGACAAAAGAAACAGAGGAAAACCCCAAGTACTTAAAGGGACCAGTTGTATTTCATGCCTAAACTTCTCAGGACAATCCTTCCTTGGGAAATGTTTTTATGAGCAATTCTCATCAAGTGCACAAGTGAAATTACTATAGTATTTAATTTAATCTAATTTACATTATTTAGTACAACATATAAGCTTCTTAAACAAAAATAAAGTATCTACATTGTGTACATTAAAAATATAAAATAATGATCAATAGAGCACAGATAAAACCAGCAAAATTTCCATTCCCCCCCCCTGAAATAATAATAAAAGGTTTTCTGTAGCCATCTAACACAGGATAGCTGTGTTTCTCTGCTGAAGTAATGCTTTATACTGTGATAGTTTGTAGTGGTAGTAAATGATTTCAAAGCTGTGCTCCTGCCATGTGTGAGGTTGACTGATGAGACCAGCGTTCTGCCAAAAAATATGTATCCCTTAGGAATGTTAGTTCTCAGTCATATCTGATTGAAGATACCCTTCACTGTGGAGGAACCCACATATAAACAACAGATATTGAGGCATGGTGTGCCTTTGAGTTTGCACATGTAGCCAACATGGTACTCCCTAAATCTTAAGGACTCCCATCAGCTCCAGCCAGCATGGACAATATTCGGGGATAATGAAAAATTGTAGAGCAGGTGCAGTAATTCAGTAATAAATAAATTCAGTAATAAGGTTCGGTTGTTCAGAAAGTTGCAATATCCAAAGAACAACAGATTGCTTTCCCCTGTTGTATAGATTTACAGCTTATGTGGTATATCTTTACCACAGACAATTTAAATTTAACTGGACTTCCTTAAGGGAATTTTGAAAACTGTGATTCCTCTGCAGTAGGGGATTCTCCTTACAGTTAGTCTAGATTTGAAACTCAATTGTCTGGCTACTTTTTTATCTTATTACCCCTCCACATAAATTCACTAATGGAATGAAAACAAGTGTTACGCTTAGTGAACAGGAATGTATCCCACAAAATGAAAGAAACAAATAAGCAAAATTATTTTTGATGCAAAAAACAAACAAACAAACAAATGTGTAGTTTTTTTACCCCTTCTGATGACTTCCAATACAAACTAGAATACAGGTACTGTGTGTAAATAACTATGGTTCTCTTACAAAGAATGATCAGAGAACTCTCATAATACTATCATTCAAAAAAAAAATAATGTTTATTTTTCATGGGGCTGTTGGGGGGGGGAGAGACTGTGACACTTAAATTTCTTTTGAAGAACAGTGAGTTTCAAGATTCAGAAGGAAAGAGACATAGAAGTGGGAAAGGCTTACCGCGACCAAGAGTGCAATTAAGCCAATAATAATTGTGACCACACGAATGTACCACATCACCCTGTCATCCGCCCCTGCAGACCTGCAGATTATCTCTACATAATAGTACACCTGAAATCAGAAAAGAATAATCAATAGTCTAATCTTGGTCAGCCTTGGTCAGACCACACCTGGGCTGGATCTAGGCACATCAAAGAAGCATTTTAGGAGAACATGTGGTGAACATTATATGAGAAATCGCGTTGGCAAAAATGGAACTCCACATCTGGTGTCACAGCGTTATAATGCATATACAACGCAAATAAAATGATATTTCTGTATCAATCCAGCTGAGTCTCTGGAGTAATGTGTCCAGTTTTGGGAATCACAATTTAATAAGGATATTACAAGCTGGAACAAGTGCAGAGGAGGGCGACCAAGATGATCAAGGGACTGGAAACCAAGCCTTATGATGAATGGTTGAAGGGGTTGGATATGTTTAGCCAGAATAAGATTAGACTCAGAGAAGATATGATAGCCATCTTCAAGTATCTCTAGGCCTGCCACGTGGAACAAGCTTCTTTTCTCCTTCTCTGGGGGGTAGGACTCGAACCAATGGCTTCAAGTTACAAGAAAGGAGATCCCTACTAAATATCAGGGAGAACTTTCTAACAACAAAAAAAAATAAATACATTATTATTTACACCCTGCTCATCCGGCTGGGTTTCCCAAGCCACTCTGAGCAGTTCCCAACAGATTAAAAACAGAATAAAACATCAAACTTCCCTAAAAAGGAATGCCATCAGAGTTCTTCTAAAAGTCAAATAGTTGTTTATTTTCTTGACATCTGATCGGAGGGCGTTCCACAGGGCGGGCGCCAGTACTGAGTAAGAGCTGTTGGACAACGGAATGGTCTCACTTGGGAACTTGTGGGCTCTCCTTCCTTGGAGGTTTTTAAGCAGAGGTTGGATGACCAGCTCTATAAAAGAGGCTCATCATGAGGCCAGAGGAACATTGCCTGGCTGTGAGTGTGAAGGCCACTCCCTGCAAAGCTCTTTACTCCTGGCCTAGGGAGTGAGGCCCAGACTCACCAGCCCCACTGAAGAGGCTCCTCATGTGGCCGGAGGAACATTCTCCAGCTGTGAGGCATGGAGGCCACTCCCTGCAAGACCCTTTCCAACTGGCCTAGGGGACGAGACCCACACTCACCCAGCCCTATAAAAGAGGCTCCTCATGAGGCCGGTTGTCTTTGTCCATGGAGTTTTCTTGGCAGGGATACTGGAGCGGCTTGCCAGTTCCTTCTCCAGGTGGATCACGTTTGGTCCAAACTCTCCGCTAAGATCAGTCTACATCCCAATCCCGAAGAAGGGCAGTGCCAAAGAGAGAAGATCAGTCTACATCCCAATCCCGAAGAAGGGCAGTGCCAAAGAATGCTCCAACTACCGCACAATTGCACTCATTTCACACGCTAGTAAGGTTATGCTTAAAATTCTACAAGGCAGGCTTAAGCAGTATGTGGACCGAGAACTCCCAGAAGTGCAAGCTGGATTTCGAAGGGGCAGAGGAACCAGAGACCAAATTGCAAACATGCGCTGGATTATGGAGAAAGCCAGAGAGTTCCAGAAAAACATCTACTTCTGCTTCATTGACTATGCAAAAGCATTTGACTGTGTCGACCACAGCAAACTATGGCAAGTTCTTAAAGAAATGGGAGTGCCGGATCACCTCATTTGTCTCCTGAGAAATCTCTATGTGGGACAAGAAGCTACAGTTAGAACTGGATATGGAACAACTGATTGGTTCAAAATTGGGAAAGGAGTACGACAAGGCTGTATATTGTCTCCCTGCTTATTTAACTTATATGCAGAATTCATCATGCGAAAGGCTGGACTGGATGAATCCCCAACCGGAATTAAGATTGCTGGAAAAAATATCAACAACCTCAGATATGCTGATGATACTACCTTGATGGCAGAAAGTGAGGAAGAATTAAAGAACCTTTTAATGAGGGTGAAAGAAGAGAGCGCAAAATATGGTCTGAAGCTCAACATCAAAAAAACTAAGATCATGGCCACTGGTCCCATCACCTCCTGGCAAATAGAAGGGGAAGAAATGGAGGCAGTGAGAGATTTCACTTTCTTGGGTTCCATGATCACTGCAGAAGGTGACAGCAGTCACGAAATTAGAAGACGCCTGCTTCTTGGGAGAAAAGCAATGACAAACCTAGACAGCATCTTAAAAAGCAAAGACATCACCTTGCCGACAAAGGTCCGTATAGTTAAAGCTATGGTTTTCCCAGTAGTAATGTACGGAAGTGAGAGCTGGACCATAAAGAAGGCTGATCGCCGTAGAATTGATGCTTTTGAATTATGGTGCTGGAGGAGACTCTTGAGAGTCCCATGGACTGCAAGAAGATCAAACCTATCCATTCTCAAAGAAATCAGGCCTGAGTACTCACTAGAAGGACAGATCCTGAAGTTGAGGCTCCAGTACTTTGGCCACCTCATGAGAAGAGAAGACTCCCTAGAAAAGACCCTGATGTTGGGAAAGATGGAGGGCACAAGGAGAAGGGGACGACAGAGGATGAGATGGTTTGACAGTGTTCTCGAAGCTACTAACATGAGTTTGGCCAAACTGCGGGAGGCAGTGAAGGATAGGCGTGCCTGGCGTGCTCTGGTCCATGGGGTCACGAAGATTCGGACACGACTGAACGACTGAACAACATGAGGCCGGAGGAACATCGCCTGCCTAATGTTTTATTGTTTTGTTGATTTAATATGCTGTACATCGCTTTGAGGTTTTTATTAAAAATCTAAAGCTGTATAGAAATTAAATTAAATTAAATAAATAAATGAATAGAATTTGCATGATTCCCAATCATAGAAAATTGCCATATACAGCTCTGGGTGTATTTAGCTCAGAGCTGGACCATAAAGAAGGCTGATTGCCGAAGAATTGATGCTTTTGAATTATGGTGCTGGAGGAGACTCTTGAGAGTCCCATGGACTACAAGAAGATCAAACCTATCCATTCTGAAGGAAATCAGCTCTGAGTGCTCATTGGAAGGACAGATCCTGAAGCTGAGGTTCCAATACTTTGGTCACCTCATGAGAAAAGAACCTGACTTTGGGAAAGATTGAGGGCACAAGGAGAGGGGGAAGACAGAGAACGAGGTGGTTGGACAGTGTTCTCAAAGCTACCAACATGAGTCTGACCAAACTGTGGGAGGCAGTGGAAGACAGGAGTGACTGGCATGCTTTTGTCCATGGGGTGATAAAGAGTCGGTCACGACTAAACGACTAAACTACTACAACAACTGCTTACACTGAATGGTTGATGCTTGTAAGGGTTTAAGTGTTTCTCAACCCCAACTGTAAATGCTAAGGATAAGCCTAGGTCTTGGCTGGAGGGGAAGTTTTAGCCTCTGCCAGCCCTTCCTTGGTTAAGGGCATCCTGTTAAAGGGTTCCGGGAGGAGTGGCTTCTGTCTGAAGCCCAAACGGGGACTAGGTCCATACCACTCCTCAAATGGGGAACCCTTGGTGGCCACCCCTGTTTGATGTAGGTCATAGGTGGTTTCTCCTTAGATGCACTCCCAGCAGGCGGGCTGGCATGATATAATGCGATACAGTTTGGCTTCACCAAATGCCTATGCCAAACCACTCACATCTGTAACCGATAAAAGTTGTGGCCTCTTTGATCCCATAAAACCATATGCTGTTGTCTTTGTCTGATTAATCACCATAACGAACTGCAAGGTCATGGGGTCTTGGCACACAAATAATGTAGTACACTCAACATTTCAGAAAAAGGTAAAGGTAAAGGACCTCTCACAGTTAAGTCCAGTCGCAGACGACTCTGGGTTTCCGGTGCTCACCTCGCTTTACAGGCTGAGGGAGCCAGTGATTGTCCGCAGACAGTTTTTCCAGGTCATGTGGCCAGCATGACTAAGCCGCTTCTGGTGCAATGGAACACCAACACCAGAGCAGCGCATGGAAACGCCGTTTACCTTCCTGCTGGAGCAGTACCTATTAATCAACTTGTACTTTTGGGCGTGCTGTGGAACTGCTAGGTTGGCAGGAGCTGGGACGGAGCAACGGGAGCTCACCCTGTCGTGGGGATTCGAACCGTCGACCTTCTGATCAGCAAGCCCAAGCCCAATGTCAATCTTTTCCACTGCATGATTCAAATTTAAACCCGGCTGATCTTAGTGCTCTGTACCTGTCAAACATTTACTCCCAGACAATGCCATATTTCCCGAAGAGTCTGACTATAACTTGTGCATGGGTGGAGAACTTGTGGTTCTCCAGGTGTTATTGAACAGCAGCTCCTAGCTGTGACTGGTAGGCATTGAAATCCCAACAAAACCCATAGAGTACCTTATGAGCCCTCATTATCTGGCTCCACCTCCAAACATATTTTTTTGAGGGGGCAATGCCTTGCTTACCGCACCTACACCGTCAAGCTGTGCACCACCTGTCAATAGAACTATGGTGATGATCTGCGTTCTCAGGTTTGGGGATGATAGCAGTTGAATGGCATTCATGTTCTTTTCTGCTTTCTCATAGAGGTCCTCATGATGGAGTTCGTTCATTTCATTCTCCACATCATCCTTGCCTCTAAGTATCTTCAGTTCTGCATGGGAACAGAGGCAGAAAGGATTTGGATCCAGTAGAATAAGAGTCTCAGATGAATGAGGATATTGTTAAGGAAGCGGGAAAGGGAAAGTCCAGAGGGTCAAATCTCTTTAGAGTGCCTGGGAGTTATTTAAAATTGTCAGTACAAATGTTCAGCTAGGATATACAACACTGATTGGTGATCATATTTAACAGGGCCAAGAGGATGCCGCTGTTGTGAATGAACAGAGTTAAGGAAGCTATTCAAAGCAAAAAAAAAAAAAAAAAGAGGACTTCTTTCAGAAAACGGAAGTCACATACAAATTAAACTAAAACTTGGAGACCCATTAGGCAGTAGTGGGGAGGGGCCAGCAATCACCGTGGATATCCAGCTGCATTCAGACAGTTCTTTATTCCGCTTCCAGGCATTTATTTACCTGATAATTTCCACAATTTATGTGACCCTTCCCACAACTTAAAAGTCTCTTCTCGGTATCTAGCAGAAGGTTAGCATTCATTTCCATGTCAATTGCTTCCTGAAAAAAATCTGCTTGCAACTCCATTAACTTTTTTTAAAAAAATGCAGGAGGTTTGCACTATAATTCTTGCACAGTGACAAAATTTGGGATAGTATTCTGGCATACAGTTCTTCCCTGCCACTTTCATGGGTGAATAATAGGGCAACAGAAGCATGCATGCACTTAAAGATTGGTGACATGTCCAATATCAACTGGTGTTGAGTCCATGTTAGAGAAAAGCAAATACAGTGGTACCTCGTGTTAGGTACTTAATCTGTTCCGGAGGTCCGTTCGTAAGCGGAAACCGCTCGTAACATGAGGCATGCTTTCGCTAATGGCACCTCCCACTGCTGCAGTGCCGCTGGGGCACAACTTCCACTCACATCCCAGGGCAAAGTTTGCAACAGGGGGCATCTACTTCTGGGTTAGTGGAACCTGTAACCCGAAGCATTCCTAAGGGGGACAGTATGTAACAGGAGGTACCACTGTATATTTTCCTTCTTTTGAGTTTGTAGTTCATGGATGTGCTAGTTTAAACTACACAAAGGCGCAAAAGCAATCTAGTCATCACTTGTTTGGATGTATCTTTGACTAATTTAACTCCACCCCTAAAAGCTGAACTTTTTTGTTCTTCTTTCCAGACAAGATGTCTGCTGTTTTCTCTCTCTTATCTCCATTCATCTGGTAATTAGCTCATACATGAATAAAGCCACTGGACTCCAAAAGCTGTAAATGATTACTTCGATCTAATTCACCCGAGTTGCAACGTCTGCTAACAACCCACTGGTGTGAATGAAACTTAGTTTGGCATAGCAGTACATCAATCAAAAAGCCGCAGTTCCATAATGTTGCTGCAGATAATGCATTAAAAAAGGTGTGCTAGAAATAGGGGCTAGATGATCCTCAGGATTTCACCCATCTCTGCAATTCTACGATAGAAGTGCTAGCTTTATAACCAGGAAAACTAATGCAATAATCCTCACATCTGAATGCAGCCATAGCACCAATTATATGGGGTCAACATAAGCCTACATCAGACATGCCCATTAATTTCAATGGGCTTACTCTGAGTAGGGCAACTATTGGAAACAATCTGAAACCAATTATATTGTTTATGCACATGCTTTCTTCTCTCAGTCACCGCTAAGCCAGTTAAGAACTTAATACCAGGGTTGTGGGTTCAAGTCCCATACTGGGCAAAATATCCCGGCATTGCAGGTGGTTGGACAAGATGATTCTCATGCTCACTTCCAACACTATGATTCTATGAAACTGCATTAGAGGAAAATTGCCTATAAAGTTACATATCTACCACTTCCACTGGGGTACTGTGTATGAGCTCCTCAGAAAAATATCACATGAAACTGTTTTAGGCTAGCATCTTTTGCATGTTTTCAAGCTAATTGTTCAGTATATACCAAGGCTGCCCATCATGCAGGCACCATTTCCTTGTCCAGATTTCTTAGCAGTCGGGGTGGGGAGGCAGTGACATTGCTGATTGAAACGGTATTTTACTCAGTTCCTACTTAAAATGTTTTTATTGGTGTTTCAGATACATTTCTTGAATTAATTGTCTCATTGCAACTTTAATGTATATTTTCCAACCATCAACCATCTGCTGAACGGCAGGACTATGAAAACTAAAACAAAACAACAGCCTCTAATAGTAGAGGTAACATATCGTCATCATTACCAGGAGCCATTGGAAGCCCAGGAGCCATAAACATGTGTGTAACAATCTACACTAATATTTCATATGCATGCACATTGTAATGAAACGGATGTGGTTGGTTCTATATTAATAACACTGGAATATAAGCGGTTATTTCAAAATGCTACAATGTAGAGATTTCAGTATTCTGGCCAATGGTGGGTGATGTCTCTTCAGCCAGATGCATTCTCATGGCCATGTACGATGCTCACACTCAGAAATCTCAATACAGTTCAGAGTATCGTACCTTCCCTTGCACTCTCCGCATCCTTCCTCTGAATGAGCAGATACCTCGGACTTTCAGGAAAGAAGGGTAGTAGTATGATCTGAATAATCGGCATGATCCCAGAAATGCCCATCACAATAAAGTAACCTGTGCAAGAAGGCAGAGTGACGACAATGTGGAGAAACTGTGGCCATGCATCTGATCTCATATATGCCAAAGGATTAATTTTTTCTTAATTACCTCCTCGCATCTTAAAGAATTCTTCTTCAACAATTATCTGACCTGCAAGGACCCCCAGGGTATAAAATAGCTGGCACATCGAGACGATGGCTCCCCTCATGCTTACAGGGGCGATCTCTCCAAGATACAGAGGAACAACAACGGAGATTAGTCCTGGTTAATTGATAAATAAACAGATAAAGCACATTGAGCATGTGACATGTGCAAAAATGTATGAACAATCCTGAGGCTCCAGTAGGTTGTGCAAGTCATATCTCATGTCTCCAAGGTGTTCTTTTGAAGAATTCTGCAAAATGTCACCGACCGCTGAGTGGAACTATATGGAGGCATGACATCTCACACCATAGATATGGTAACACCACCCAGTTGCAGCTCTGAACCAAACTGGCCCCCACAAGTGCGTATGGACAGGTGTTCTCAGTAGCTGCCTCCCAACTTGGGAATGTTCTTCTACAGAGCCCGCATATCTCTGAGAAATGACATTAAATCATTTAATTCAAACTAATTGTGTCCTCCCTCAATGAGGGCACATGTTGCAGTGAGACCTGGAGACCGATCCCCTGTGTTGTGGGTGGGGAAGATTGGTCAGCCACAACACCTGATTGGAAGGTGTCTCAATGTTGGGTTCTATCTGGCCAATAGGGTGCAGTCCAAATGTATTGAGGGACCTATATATACCCATGCACGTGTCCCATAGCTTTGTCATTCGGTGTGTGCATTCAGAACAAGCTAACAGTGTGTCCTCTGTGCAGCCGAGAGAAATTTACCTTTGACAGATTGTCCTGGTGATTTCTTTCTGTTATCCCATCTTTTCCTAAATCTTTCCAATTTGTTTTCTTTTCCCTCCTTTGTTAAATTTTATTCCATTCCATTCCTTTCCCTTCCCTTCAATTCCCTTCCCCTCTAAAGGGGCTTTGCCCCCAAGTGCTCCCAGTCCGTGGAGCTTGCCTCTGCCACTTAATTTCCCTTGCAGTTTTTGTGCAGCAGCTTTTTTGTTTTCGGTTCCGGCTGTGGCTGCAGCTTCGGGGCTTTGAATTTATCGGAGATTTGTATGTTTTGTTGCCTGGGCTGTTCTGTCCAGCCAATCCCTTGGGGCATCTTGGAGAGTTCCCTCTCTGTCCGATTAGATAATTTTCTATTACCGTTCTGCATGTGGGCAATTTCCAAGGCTGGGAACCCCTCCCCCCCCCAATGTTAGCCCGATCACCATTTTGTCCTCCTTTTCGTTTTAGGGGATGTTTTAGCTAATTTGGCGGAAGTTGAGGCTCCAGTACTTTGGCCACCTCATGAGAAGAGAAGACTCCCTGGAAAAGACCCTGATGTTGGGAAAGATGGAGGGCACAAGGAGAAAGGGACGACAGAGGATGAGATGGTTGGACAGTGTTCTCGAAGCGACTGGCATGAGTTTGGCCAAACTGCGGGAGGCAGTGAAAGATAGGCGTGCCTGGCGTGCTCTGGTCCATGGGGTCATGAAGAGTCGGACACAACAGAATGACTGAACAACAACAATTTGACGTGAGTGCCATCTTGTTTTGGTGGGAGTGCCATCTTGATCACAGGGTACCTTATTATTCTGTGTACATTCCGTAACCCTCCCTGTTAAGAGGAATCCCAGTCCTGCTCTCCCTTCCAAAAGGGTGATTATTGGCCTGTCTCAGTCACTGCATTCAGCACAAGCCCCAGCGGTTCCTCAGCATACGCTGGATCGCTTGGGTGCAATCATAGCTGATATTGGTTCAGAACCTGCGGCCATGTCTCATTTTAATACTGAGCTTGAGTCTTTGGCTCAGCAATTCAGGAAGCATCCGGGTTCTCAGCCAGGCCCCTCCATGTCTTCCACTGTTTTCGAGGCTCATGGTCCTTCTGATGTGAGTGAAGGGAGTGAGGCTTATGACCCTTCTGGTGCCTTGCTCTCCCAATTTCAGCCTTCCAGGATCCCAGTCCCAGTGAGCCCTAGGGGTCATCCTAGGAGTATGGAAGCCATGATGCAGCGGGCCTTACAGTCTGGACTGCCTCGTTCACAGTTGGCACCTCCGAGGCATGGGAGTTTAGGGCTTCAGTTTGCAAAGCATGGGGGGGGGGAAATCTTATTCCCAACCAAGTGCCTCACATGTTTTTAGTTCTGTGCAGGTTTGCTCGGCTCCTTCAAGGGAGGAACTCAGCATCCAGTCTTCGGAGGAGGATCTCCCAGTGCCTAGAGTCCCTTCATCTGGTTGCAATCGGCAGAAGAGTCATCGCTCCAAAAGCAGGGCCAAGAGGTGCAGAGATGCCGATTCCTCCTCCTCTACTGGTACGTCAGACCTCCAATGACGATTCAGACGTGGTTCTGGGTCTGTATTGGGGTCATGGTGGGCCTGGCAGCATAGAGCCAATACCCACAGGGCCAGGTACAGCCTTCCTATGGAATGCATTGATAGCATGGTGGTGTGTTCTTTGGTACAATAATTGATATACTAATTAACCCAAGGCCTTGGGACACCACATACTTTATATTTAAATAATAAAAATTCTGCACAGCGATTCCTCTTTTTGTATTTTACCAAAATGCAATTTCCAACTCATGGTCCTATAGAGTTTCAATGCCACTTCTTCCTGTTACAACATCCTTGGTGACCTATCTGAGCCACAACACTGGTTGCCAAAGTCAATTAGGGGTATTGTGTGAAAACGAGACACACTGAGACTGCTTTACTGGTTCTTTGGCAGCCCATCCTCCCTCTGTTGTGGAAACAAACTATTGTTCGGTGTCTCTGCTCAGCTCAGACTAACAAGATGAATTCTACGTCAAACTACTAAACATGGGACCTTGACTCACCTGTGCATAGTCCAGTGTAGAAACGTACAGCAATTGTGAATTCATAGTTACGTAGTGTATCACCAACAGCCAATAGGACAGGTGGGACAAGACTCAAAAAGGTAGTTATCTTCATAGCACCTCTCCTGAAAAGACAATGAAAGGGGGCAGTGATGTGGGAAGATGTCAGTATATGATTCCATCAAAGCAGCAAAGGGGGGAGAGGAGCTGTAGAAATACAGGAATCTCCTAATCCCTTTATAGATAATTTGTTCTGGGTTTGCTAGTGTTGTTTATTCATTTAGTTGTGACCCCCATGGACCAGAGCACTGCTTCCCGCAATTTGGTCAAACTCATGTTAGTAGTTTCGAGAACACTGTCCAACCATCTCATCCTCTGTTGTCCCCTTCTCCTTGTGCCTTCAATCTTTCCCAACATCAGGGTATTTTCCAGGGAGTCTTCTCTTCTCATGAGGTGGCCAAAGTATTGGAGCCTCAGCTTCAGGACATATCTGTCCTTCCAGTGAGCACTTCAGAGTGGATAGGTTTGATCTTCTTGCCGTCCATGGGACTCTCAAGAGTCTCCTCCAGCACCATAATTCAAAAGCATCAATTCTTTGGCGGTCAGCCTTCTTTATGGTCCAGCTCTCACTTCCATACATCACTACTGAGAAAACCATACAGGTAGCTTTAACTATACGGACCTTTGTCAGCAAGGTGATGTCTCTGCTTTTTAAGATGCTGTCTAGGTTTGTCATTGCTTTTCTCCCAAGAAGCGGGTGTCTTTTAATTTTGTCACTACTGTCACCATCTGCAGTCAAAACAAAATAAAAAATTCTTTCCAGTAGCACCTTAGAGACCAACTAAGTTTGTTCTTGGTATGAGCTTTCGTGTGCATGCACACTTCTTCAGATACACTGATACATGATCTGCAGTGATCATGGAACCCAAGAAAGTAAAATCTCTCACAGCCTCCATATATTCCCCTTCTATTTGCCAGGAGGTGATGGGACCAGTGACCATGATCTTAGTTTTTTTGATGTTGAGCTTCAGACCATATTTTGCGCTCTCCTCTTTCACCCTCATTAAGTGGTTCTTTAATTCTTCCTCACTTTCTGCCATCAAAATTGTGTGACCTGCATATCTGAGGTTGTACATATTTCTTCCGCAATCTTAATTCTGGCTTGGGATTCATCCAGTTCAGCCTTTTGCATGATGAATTCTGCATATAAATTAAACAAGCAGGGAGACAACATACAGCCTTGTCGTACTCCTTTCCCAACTTTGAACCAATCAATTGTTCCATATCCAGCTCTAACTGTAGCTTCTTGTCCCACATAGAGATTTTTCAGGAGACAGATGAGGTGACCAGGCACTCCCATTTCTTTAAGAACTTGCCATAGTTTGCTGTGGCTTTTGCATAGTCAATGAAGCAGAAGTAGATGGTTTTTTTCTGGATCTCTCTAGCTTTCTCCATTATCCAGCACATGTTTGTAATTTGGTTTCTGGTTCCTCTGCCCCTTCGAAATCCAGCTTGCACTTCTGGGAGTTCTCAGTCCACATACTGCTTAAGCCTGCCTTGTAGAATTTTAAGCATAACCTTGCTAGAGTGTGAAAGGAGCACAATTGTGCGATTGTGCAGTAGTTGGAGCTTGGGTTTGCTAGTAACGGGCGGAAACAAGGACCCATGGAAGGCCCTGAAAATTCTATTCCCAATCAGTGTAAAATTACTCACACACTTTCTTTACCTTAATAAATTTCAGGAGGCATTGCTGACACATTTCCACCAGAGCTAGAAACCTGCTGCCATCCTAGATAAGATCTCTTAAATGAGGAATGCTGATGGCAGAAGATGGGATCTTCTGGATGTAAACATGTGTTCTACCACTAACTTTTGGGTTCTTCCTTAGCTGTATATTAGAAAATCTGTTGGTGTATGTTAGATGATGTCTTAATAAGCAAATTGATCAAAACCGCATTGGTGGGATTATCTTGAAATTGGTAGGCATGTTCTGACTACCTTAAAACAAAGCTTTATCAGCTGACAAAACGTTTTCAAGTATGATTCCATGGACCTAAATGGATCTCACTGTGTCTCTCCCTGCCATACACCCCTTCTTGATGTGTCTTTGTCCTTTCCTAAAATCCCATCCAGCTATAGTGATGATATGGCATATTTGATTAGCTATTACTGGGGGCATGCAGGTCAGCAGCAGCACCTATATGTTCCCCTTCCCCACCACCCTAGGGCATGTCATTCACCAGTCACAAATTTATCTCGATACCTGCCAAATCTATTGGCCAGAAAACCAATAGGAAGGGTCCCAAAAATGGCTCCAAGTGGAAATAAAGCAATGGTGATAGCCACAATGTACATCTGAGAACCTGGATCTTCCATCTCTTCAAAGGTTGTTATGTTGAACAAGTCATGCAGGAGCTAAGGGAGAAAAGCACAATAAATGCTGGAGATTAGGACTGCTCATGTGGCATGATATCATGTGGCAGCAGAATGCGAGAGCCTGGGACCAGCTGAATGATGGCCAAGGATCTGCAGGCAATTCTGGGGTGCCCAGAGAAAGTGTGTCCATGTCTCTCCCACTCACATTGAGAGCTAGCAGGCGTAGGGGCCAACTCCTAGGGGCTGAGGTCCATTTCCCTCCTCCCATAGACTATTTGAGGGGGCCAGCACCCCCTGCCCATGTTAATAGGCATTGCCGTTCAAACAGTGTGTGTGCACTGCATCTTGTGGTCAATTATGTGGGGCGGAACTTTCCTTTTGCACCATATTGTACTCAAGTTGACACCCCCGCTAGGAGATATCACAAAAGTTGTGTCCACACTTTCACCAGTGAAAATAAGCAAACATGTGCCTTTTAAATTATCTAGACTCAAAGAGCAAGGAGTACTCTACATTTTTTTACACAGCAGTAGCTTGTTATATACTGGCTTCTAAAGCATGATGCATTAGGAAATTGACTATAATTGTCCCCTCTCCTTTCTTTTTGATAAACTTAAGAAGGAAATTGCTATGAGTCTCTCTCTCTCTCTCTCTCTCTCTCTCTCTCTCTCTCTCTCTGTGTGTGTGTGTGTGAGAGAGAGAGAGAGAGAGAGAAAGATTTGCAATAGTGTCCTCCCTAGTTTGGGA
This sequence comes from Lacerta agilis, assembly GCF_009819535.1. Classification (NCBI taxonomy): domain Eukaryota; kingdom Metazoa; phylum Chordata; class Lepidosauria; order Squamata; family Lacertidae; genus Lacerta; species Lacerta agilis. The sequence goes on along the minus strand of NC_046318.1, from coordinate 78,400,638 downwards.
TCTGGCACCACCAGTGCCAGCCTATGTTCCCCGTCAATTTATCCCAGAAGGAATGTGATGCTCAACAGAGAAAAGGTCTCCCAGGCCTACAATAACCCCTGCTTTAGGAAGCCATGTGCAACACTGGGCTATCTTACCACAAAAGGGGTGTAGAGCAACCACATATTGTATCCATATTGGACAGTAATGCAGCAGGCAGCAATTGAAATCCAAATAAGCCTCATTGGGACCTCCTGCAGGAAGAAGCAGCAGCAGATACCGTGATGAGAATGTACAGGCATAATACTTATATTAAGTAACCATTGATTAACTACAGTTATCACTAAAACGTTTGTAGAGTGAAAGATTGAGTGGAACATTTATGCACATTGGCTAGTCCAACTGAACATGAAGGTTATTATTTTATTTGATTATTTGTGCTTATTACATTTATAGACCACCTTTATCTCTGAAGGATCTCAAAGTGGTGTTGTGTGGTTCTCCTCCTCTTCATTACATCCTCACAACAGCCCTATGAGGTTGGTTGATGTCAGGTTTTCTGGGCATCTTAGAGTTAATGATGCAAGAGGCGTTCTGATCCTGGGAGCCTTGCCCACTGTAATACGGGCACTTTTCCTTTGTCTAGAAAAGGGGAGGTTTGGTTTCACTTTCCCCTTACCGCGTGCTCAGTGTACTCTTACTGCTGAATGTGATTTCTTTGTTTGCTACAAGCATGCAGCTCAAGTCTGTAGGACTTGTGTGTGTGCTACTAAATAAAGCTTAGTTAAGATTAGTAGCACTGGCGTCTGTCAAGTTATTTCAAGACGCCATGGAGCAGACCACAACAAGCCATCCCGTCGCTGTGTTTCACTCTGCTACTGGAAGAACACTCAGAGCGCAGAAGAAGTGTGCCTGGGCGCCATTGATGTCGGAGAAGATCGTAAAGGTGATTGATTGCAGTGCCGGCCAGCAGCACCACTTGGGTCAAAGGTTTTACGACCCAATACCACTACAACAGTTGACCTAAGAGATAGTGGCTGGCCCTAGGTCAAGGCCGAGTGGGGATTTGAACCCTCCTCTCCTAGGGTGCTAGCCCAACACTCTAACCATTGCGCCAGAATGGCTCTACACAGTCGGAGTCAGTAAATGCTTCAGAATACCAGTTTTTGGAAACCATAGGAGAGGAGAGTGTTGCGCTCAGGTCTTGCTTTGGTGCTTCTCATCGGAATCTGGTTGGTTCAGTGTGAATGGGATGCTGGCCCAGGTAGTCCACTGGCCTGATCCAGCAGGTTCTTATTATGAGCATTCCAACCATTAACTTGGGCCTTTGAACGGCTTACCACCATATTAAAATCCTCAATACAACCATGTTAAAAGCAAAGAAATATACCAGGGGTGATGTAAAAGGTGCTTACCTAATACCAGTGATAAACAGTACAAATGCAAGGTAAAAGCATCCAAAACTCAGAGCGAACCCAACAACATAGAGTCAACTTAACTGCACCCTAAAACCAGTATACTGTAGTTAAATGACTGTAGTTCAAATAAGAATGCTTGTTTAATTTTAATTTTAATTAAATTAAATTAAATTAAACTAAATTAAATTTTAAATTAAATTTGAATTCTAAATTAACATGCCTGGAAGGCACAGAGATATTCTCTGCCTAAAAGAAGTCTCTCTCTGGGAAGGGCATTCCCCTGAAAAGGCCCTTATTAAACAAACGAAACAAAACAAAAAAGACATTTTGTGTACACGGTACTCCATCGGACCTTTGTAGGAAAGAGCTGGCTGATTCGGGGTGTTTGTGTGTTAATGATATAGTACCAATTACTGGTATGTTTCATTGAGGCATCGGGTGTGGATTTGTCCTTTCCATCCTTGATATTTGCAGATGTTCACAAACATTTAAATATAGTAAATTGAATCCAGGTTTGGTTACACTTCCAGTCTACCCATAGGATTACCCATGAGTAGGGCTATAACCCAACCGTGCATGTTCCTCTGGGGTGGAGAAACAGATCGAGCTCACATCTCCCTCCACCCACCACACCCCAGAATGGCTCTCTGCATGCCTCGCCCTGCTGCTGCAGAGGTTTCCGTTCCATTCACTGTGGTCAGGTGGAAGCAAAATTGGTGGCATGCTTGCTGAGTCCAGGTGAGAAGGGGATGAGATGGTTCAGCATCCACTGGATCCTGATCTATGGCCAAATGATATGGTCATAGCTGTCAACCTTCCCCCTTTTTTGCGGGAAATTCCCCTATCAGTACTGTAGTCTATAGTATAGTACTGATAGGGGAATTTCCCGCAAAAAAGGAAGGTGGTCATCTCCAGGGTGGGCAGTGCTGGAGTTATGTATAAGCTAAACAAGCTATAGCTTCGGGCCCCATTCTCTTGGGGGGTCCCCCCAAAAAATTAAAGGAAAAAACCTGGATTTACATTTCCAAAATATAAGATAAAAAAACAAATAAAATAAAACCTAAATACAGCCACAGTGTTTTGTGTTGTGTAGGCTCCTATGATGTAGGTGATGGGCTCCGCCTGCTACCCTGCTCTCTAAAACATCACTGGTTTGCTCCTTTCTATATATAGGGTGCCTACATTCTGCAAGGACTTGTTGCATGGCAACATGGGCAAATGGCTTTAGATACCTATGAGGTCCATAAATTACCATATAGCATATATTCAACGCAAAAACAGCAGCAATTTGTTGTTGACAAAGGACAGCTGGACATATAAAGGGCCCCATTACCTTTAGTAACTTAGGGCCTCGTCAAACCTAAATCCGGATCTGAGGGTGGGATAACCCAGAGCAAGCTTTTTCCTTCCCCCAGTCTTCTGATCCAGCCAGCATGCATGGAGGAACTACCGGTATGCAGCTCCGTCTTGCCCTACTGCTGCTCTGCTTGGGTTTGAATGCCACCCAAAGTACTGTATGCTATATCGTACAACTGGTTTACATTCCCTGTCTGAACCTTGGTGCCTCGCAAGACGAAATTAATTCGTTCTGCGAGTGCTGTCGTATAGCGGAAAGTTCATCTTGCGAAGCACCAACGGGGGAAGAGCAGTTTGACGGGGGGGGGGGGATCGCGAAATTTTTTTGTCTTGCGAGGCAAGCCCATTGAAAAGTTCGTCTTGCGAGACAGCCTTTCGCTAGTGAATGCCTTTCGTCTAGTGCAGTGTTTTTCAACCACTGTTCCGCGGCACACTAGTGTGCCGCGAGATGTTGCCTGGTGTGCCGTGGGAAAAATTGAAAAATTACTTTATATATAGTCAATATAGGCACAGAGTTAAATTTTTTAACATTTTCTAATGGTGGTGTGCCTCGTGATTTTTTTCATGAAACAAGTGTGCCTTTGCCCAAAAAAAGGTTGAAAAACACTGGTCTAGTGAGTTTTTCGTCTAGTGAGGCATTCGTCTAGCGAGGTACCACTGTACATACCAATTTTCAGTTTTTTTATAAGCTCAGTGGATTCCACAGATTCTTCAAGCTCACCTCACTACTGGTTGCTGCAATGGGTGCACTGAGTTCACTGAGTTCACTGAGTTCACTGGGTTCCTTGGATTCGTCGGCTGCACTGGGTTCATTGGGTGCTTTGGGTTTTCTGGGTGCTTTGGGAGTTCTGGGTGCTTTGGGTGTTCTGTGTGTTCTGTGTGCTTTGGGTGCCGCCTCCTTTTTCTTCATGGTTTCTTTTTGAGAGTCGGGAAAAATGGCTGACCTGTCAGAGAATAAGAGAGTGCTGTTGACAGAACATAAGTAACTATTTCAACTAAATAAAGAGTTAAAAAAAATTCTTTCCAGTAGATGGTCTCTAAGGTGCTACTGGAAGGAATTTTATATTATTATTATTTTGTTTTGACTACGCGGCAGACCAACATGGCTACCTACCTGTTACTATTTCAACTTATAAAGAGGATCAGACCGGCATTGCAATTCCAGCAGCAGCCTGTCAGATATCTGCACGAATGTTACAATCAAGGCATGGAAGTGTGACTGGTTCTGCTTCTGTGTGTGTCTTGCAACATTTCCCTGCTATACAGCCTCTGATGTTATTCCATTTATGCATTAGGGCTAGCAGTCACTGATATTCTTAACAAAATAGAAAATTCTTTCCAGTAGCACCTTAGAGACCAACTGAGTTTGTTCTTGGTATGAGCTTTCGTGTGCATGCACACGAAAGCTCATACCAAGAACAAACTCAGTTGGTCTCTAAGGTGCTACTGGAAAGAATTTTCTATTTTGTTTCGACTACGGCAGACCAACATGGCTACCCACCTGTAACTGATATTCTTGGCCTCCTCTATGAGTTTCCTCATCCCCAGCCCCCCTCTCTCAATGGTATAGTGGAAGGGAAGCGGAGAAGCCTACATTTTTTGACATGCCTAGGAGGGTGGTTATGGGGGTCTCCTACACTGATTTGTCACTACTGCAGTCACCATCACCACATCTTTTGTTAGTTTAAATCAGGGGTCCCCAAACTAAGGCCTGGGGGCCAGATGCGGCCCAATCGCCTTCTAAATGCGGCCCGCGGATGGTCTGGGAATCAGCATGTTTTTACATGAGTAGAATGTGTCCTTTTATTTAAAATGCATCTCTGGGTTATTTGTGGGGCATAGGAATTCGTTCATATTTTTTTTCAAAATATAGTCCACCCCCCACAAGGTCTGAGGGACAGTGGACCAGCCCCCTGCTGGAAAAGTTTGCTGACCCCTGGTTTAAATATTGTGGGAAGGAATTGCTTTGGTCCTTGAACACTGATTATTTGAACATTTCAACAAAGTCCGAAGCTGTAGAGAGTTCATGTGCTGCTATTGCCATTGTTCTTGATTATGTCCATAGATTGTTTAATTAGCCAAAGGCGTGGGCGAAGCAAGAACTTTATGCATTCTCCCCTCTAAATCATTTTCTTCTTAGCTGGGATATGTATTCTCAAAGAGGTGAACATCTCACCAAATGGGATGACACCCTCCTTAATAGCTGGAAGCTATTTTGGGACCCAACAAGATGGGTATGCCATCCTGCCTAGAAATCTTAAATATCCTAGAAAACCTCAAATTAACAAATGGCAAGTCCAAAATACCAAGCACAAATGAAAGGCGGGAAAAGCATAGTAACATTTCCAATCCATGGCAGATACACTCCTCTGCCTACTGGGGGGGGGGGGGTTTACCAATAAATGCTCCAGAATGCAAAGTGTTCAGAAATTGGGCAATAGCTTCCATCCAAAGCCTCTCCCCCAGATATAATGAAACTACATTGTCAGGATGCTGGCCGCATCTCCTGGCTGGTGGCCCAGGAAAGCATAAAGACAAGGAAAAGTTTCTTACCGTCCTTTTTATTTCAATCTTTACAGAGAGAGGCTATAAAACCCAGCATATTGGATAATGGCATTGACCCCCTGTCTCTTCCACTTCCTCACTTGTCATTCTCATCATCTCTTCTACGGGTGCTGCTAGGTGCCCTCTGTCTTTGCTCTCCTACTTTTAAGGCTCGCCAGGTTCTGGGAGATGGAGGGTCTGGAATGCATTCTAATGACAACGTGTCAGCTGGGTGTTGTTCCAGCTCTCCTATGATTTCACAGCTTCCCCCCTCATCTGCCTCTGAGCTGCGACCTCCCTCAAACCCCTGTTGTAAATCAATACTGTCTTCCTCTTCCTCCTCCCTGGAAGGGTCAGGACAAGGAGGCAGCCTCCACCATTCCTCCTCTGCCCAGTCCCTGACATACACATAGTCTGGTCCTATCTTACATCCAGACCTCTTGGGGCCGGCTTCAAAATATAAAGACCCACAGAACTGGGTAGAGTTGAAATTTGTCTAGTGGTAGTCACCCCAACCTCTGCAGGGGAGTTTTGATAGATATATTTGAAGGTGAGCAGCCAAAAAAACACTAAAACTTACAGTCACTTTTTTTTATTACCGGCGAGTTGAAGGATAATTGAGCCACACCCCAAATTCTTTTGGAATAAGGCAAATGGAACTCTTAGCAGCGCTGCGGAAGCCAATCGGGAGAGGATGTTGGAAGGTTCTAGAAGAAACTGTTGACAGTTGGGAACCAAGATGATGCATAATCACTGTGTACAAAGGAAACAATCTGTAAACTTCAAGTCTACTTTCCACTGTCTTTCCCATTCTTCAAATTGCATATTATGTCCAAAATCTTGTGCCCATTTAATCATCAATGATTTAACCTCCTCCTCTTTCGCTTCCCATTCTAACAAAATACTGTAAGCTTTTTTCAACAGTTTCTCCTCCCCCTCTACCACCTCTTTTTGGAATCTTGAAGTTGTATAACTGAACCCTTTTTTATTATCTGCCATGTAGTTGCCTGTAATGTAGCCAACTCTGAACATATCCTTTTATTTCATCATAATCTTTTAATTTCCATTTACCTCCTTCATCTCTCAATAAGTCCCTGTATGTAGGCCATTTTTCTTTTTTGCAAAGCGGCTTGAGCAGCGATGCCTCAATTGGTGATAACCAACAAGGTGTTTTTTGCTCGATTATATCTCTGTACCTTTCCCAAATTCTCGAAACGATTTCCTAATTATATGATTATAAAATCCTCTGTGTACTTTCCCTTTCCCATACAAGTACGCGTGCCATCCAAACCTGACAACAGGTTTGGATGGCAGGGACATGTAATTTGAATCACAACAGCAATGGGGGGGGGTCCAATAGGCTTGGGGAAGAGCTACGTTAATACAGAACAGCCCAAAATAAACCAATAATACCAAAGGAGGAAAGGAAAGATCTGGTAAGCTCATCGTTTATTTCATTTTATCTACAACTCTTGGAATTCTAACACCGGAAGCCAGAAGATCTGAACAGAGCCATCCTATTAGTGCCTACAAAAAAATACAATTTACTTTTTTTCTGATTCATCAAGAAACAGAATTCTAATTCTATCGCCCCAGCAACTATTCCAAGTTAAATTATTGTGAGAATACGACCATAGAGCAGTCTCCTTTGTAAGGAGAAAGCTTGGATCATCTCAGCTCCCAACTGTCAACAGCTTATTGGAACCTTCTGACATCCTTCCCCTGATTGGCTCTCGCAACACCAACAGAGTTCCGAGTGCTTTTAAAAAAATAAAAATAGGATTGACTCTGTCCTCCCTCCTCACCAGTCTGGGATCACTATGGTAAGAAGTATTTGTTTTGTCTGTTTCTTCTCCACATATTGGGCAGCAGGGGGTAGCGACACTTGTGCACATAATTCCACTTACCCCCCCCATTGGTATGGTGGCATTGAGGGGCAACAGCACCTCGCCTGGTGTGATCCACCATGGAGTGTCTGCATATAGGCGTCTCGTGGCCAGTGAGGAGCCAATTGGTCCTCCATGCTGGCTAGGAGGTCAGATTCTAGGTGTGCCTGCTGAATTGGCCTACTAAGGCCAGCAGGTTTCACTTGGGTTCACTTGTCTAGTATTTAAAGGTGGCCTACCCCTGCTCCTAGGTGCTGTGGGTTAAACCACAGAGCCTAGGGCTTGCCAATCAGAAGGTCAGCAGTTCGAATCCCCATGATGGGGTGAGCTCCTGTTGCTCGGTCCCTGCTCCTGCCCACCTAGCAATTCGAAATCACAAAGTGCAAGTAGATAAATAGGTACCGCTCCAGCGGGAAGGTAAACGCGGCATTTCCATGTGATGCTCTGGTTCACCAGAAGTGGCTTAGTCATGCTGGCCACATGACCCAGAAGCTGTACGTCGGCTCCCTCGGCTAGTAAAACGAAATGAGTGCCGCAACCCCAGAGTCGGACACGACTGGACCTAACGGTCAGGGGTCCCTTTACCTTTACCTTTACCCCTGCTCCTGAACACAGTTTCCTTGTCGAATATCTCACTCACTCACTCACTCACTCACTTTATGTTGTTGTCATTATTGTGGTGCATTTGAACTCGCTGTGGACATTGTTGGCCACCATATTTAGGCCCAGGCAGGAATCTCCCCTTGGACCAATTAGCCTTGTCAGGTGGGTTTTATCTACCTCCTAGCAATCATCAAAAGTTTGGTGGTTTAAGCATTGGGTAAGCTTTAGTCATGGTTGACGGAAGGCTGTATCTTCTGCCTGCCCCTGCAAAGCTGCTTCTATCCAGACAACCAAGTGAGGGCTGTAGCAATCCTCAACATGGTGGCCCAGCGGGGGGTGTTCCTTCTTGATACAAATCATAGGACATCACCACTTTAGGGTTGACCCCAATAATCAACACATTCAGCAGGGAGGCTGGGTGAAAATGGTTATATCCAATCCCCATGTCAAAACTCTTACATCAATAATCAATAAAGCTGTGGCCTTATTTGATCCAAGGAAGTTTTGTCTTGTCTTCTGCACATAGCAGGCAGTGGGGGTTGGTGATGTTTGGGCATACACATTTGTGGATTCTTGCTTATTCATCCTTGAATCCTTCCATGGTGACTATTCTGCATTGGGTGGGGAGATTGCCCATAAAGAGATTCCATCCGTACCTATTTCTGTGGTTCTTTATACATTCAGTGTCATGGGGAGCTCCTGTACTTTCTCCAGCTTCTGTCTGAAATTATGTCAATACAGTCGTACCTTGTTTTTTTCAAACAGCTTAGTTCTCGAACGTTTAAGCTCCCGAACGCCGCAAACTCGGAAGTGAGTGTTCTGGTTTGCAAAGTAATTTTGGAAGCCTAGTATCCGACGGGACTTCTATGCCTTCTGATTGGCTGCAAGGGCTTCCTGCAGCTAATCAGAAGCTACACTTTGGTTTTTGAATGTTTTGGAAGTCAAACGGACTTCCAAAACTGATTCTGCTCAACTTCCAAGGTACAACTGCATATGTTAAAGGAGACAAATGTTCAAGGACTAAAGAAGTTATCTCCCATGATCTTTCAATACCAGTGATTTGGTGGTGACCAGTATAGTGGTAAATTTTGAAGTGCAGGTGCTCATTATGGCAGATCCATACTCATGTCCCCAAGGAGACTCCAAAAATGCAGGTAGCAGTACTCAGTTTATTAACAGCTGCATGACAGAACTCCTATGGATATTCAGCTTCTACAACGCACTGAGCTCATTCAAAATACACTCAACCACAAAAAGTACAAATTTTTGCTTTTCATTATAAATGCAAACAAGCTTGCAAAGAAGTGTTAAAATGTAGAGTCAAAACAAAATCGAAAATTCTTTCTAGTAGCACCTTAGAGACCAACTGAGTTTGTTCCTGGTATGAGCTTTCGTGTGCATGCACACTTCTTCAGATACACTGAAACAGAAGTCACCAGATCCTTATAGTGAGGGAGTGGGGAGGGGTATTGCTCAGAAGGGTGGTGGGAATGGGTGGAAATGTAGAGTGTTATATGAAGACGAAACCTTATCAAAGTACTCTGCAGCCACTTGATTATTTTCTATTTACCGATTTTCTCTAAGATACCCATCACAAACATCACCTCATTCACTTTCATCAGTTATCCTGGTGCATTTGCCAGATGACACAAACACTTCTGCTTTGAAGAAGTCCCCAAGCTGCAATCCCCTGTCCCCCTCCTCCTCCATTACACCACTGGTGATGACCCTTAGGTTAGGTTAGGTTGTTGTTGTTGTCGTTTTGTTGTTTTCAATGGTTTGGGCTAAAAGGAAGAACTTCAAGTTATCAATCTGGAACTAGATGCTGGAAAATATGGTAAGTCAAAAGAACTCTCTTATTCCCCAACAGGTGAGTGTGTTTTCTGACTCTTACACAAGAAAACATGGACCAAGGAGATGAGAAAGCTGATGCAGAAATCCAGAGAGGGGTGAACTCCGAGGATTTTGTCCAATCCACTTTTCAAGAACCCGGGAATAGCAAGAAGAGTGTAGGCAATGCAGCAACCAAGAAAGGGGTGAGTGAGAGTGGAGTGCTTTGTCAATCAACTACCAAAAAAAAAAAAAAACCCCCATGGATAAAAAGGATTCATCAGTCACTAAAGGAGTAATCCTATGCACAATGAGCAAGTTGATTTAAATTAAGCCAGCATAAATTTACACCGGAACCAGACTCCATTAACCAGTGGGGCTAGTGCTGCTCTGCTTAAGCCTGGCAGAGGTAAAACAAAACTTTAAAATAGTGTTCTATGCTGTGTTCCCAGGTCACATGACCAAGCTTAACATGGTTAAGATTGAACCTAAATCCATTCTGATTACACATCCCCCACACCCCCAGAATACCATTTTCTAGGACTTACTCCAGCATCAGTTCAGCCAGCTACAGTTCAACACACCTGCCTCATGCAGCCATATGCCTATGACAGTTGAACACTGACAGGGGGTTGGACTAGATTATCTTCAAGATCCCTTCCAATTCTATCCTTCTATGTAGGTGGTTTTGATTACCAGTTGAGCATTTTTAACGTAGAACGGTCAATATATCTATTCCAAAGAATAGGCACCTCTGGGCATTAGGTCGCCTCCTCGACCTAGAAAGTCATAGATCTTCAAGATAGGGGTGTAGCTTGAACTAATCACAATAAAGGTTACCATCTGATATCTGTATTGCATAGGTAACATATCTATTGAGTTACAGTTACCGGTAGGTAGCCGTGTTGGTCTGCTGTAGTCAAAACAAAATAAAAAATAAAAAATTCCTCCCAGTAGCACCTTAGACACCTGAAGAAGTGTGCATGCACATGAAAGCTCATACCAAGAACAAACTTAGTTGGTCTCTAAGGTGCTACCGGAAGAATTTTTTTTATACCTATTAAGGGTGTGGTGCCTAGCAATAAAGGACTACAGAAATTAAGCAGGACTCAGCTTAGCATTGTGGTGAAATAGAACCAGTCCATTAAAAGTAAAGTAAAGGAAAAGGTTTGGTATGCAATATTGCCTTCTCCCACTTCCATAGGTACCCACCTGCTCCTTGCTATGCTAACTGGCCCTTCGGAGGCAAGTGATGAGAGAAAGGGCTTTTTAAGAGGTGGAGCCCCCTTCATGAAATGTTCTCCCTAGAGAAAGTCTCCAGGCAGTGTCTACATCATGGCTATTTGTATTGTTTAGATTTAATATTTTTCTTTGTTTCTAATTTTGTAGTATTTTGAATTTTAATGAGGTTGGAAACCACCCAGAGAACTCAGCTAACAGTTAGTACAAAAAAAGCATTTATGAAGCAATGTCCAGGTGTCAGACCTATATATTTATTCTGTCTTTCCATTTAGGATCTTTTTAGTAGTAAGTATACTTAATTAACAATGTACAGTCTCATCCCAGTATTCGCTGCTCTTTCCTGTAGGACCTGTCCATGGTGCTGATTCTGGTAACAGTTGCTTCCTGTCTCATATCTGTGCAGCATGGCTACAATCTGTGGGTACTCTACAACACTATTGGGGTAAGATGGCGCTACAGCACAGATGGCTTCAAAAAGCAAAGGCTTTTGGCCCTTCAAAAAGCAAGGGCCTCAGTCCAATATACTAGAAGGAGCGTCTCCACCCCCATAGCTCAGCCCAGACACTGAGGTCCAGTTCCAAGGTCATTCTGGTGGTTCCCTCATTGCAAGAAGTGAAGCTACAGGGAACCAGGCAAAGGGCCTTCTCGGCAGTGGTGCCTTCACTGTGGAACACCCTCCAGTCAGGTGTCAAGGAGATAAAGAACTATACAACTTTTAGAATGAATCTAAAGGCACCCTGTATTAGGACGTTTTTAATGTTTGACCTTTTATTATGTTTTTATATGTGCTGGACGCTACCCAGAGGTGCTGGGGAAACCAGATAGGCAGGGTATAAATAATAACACTATTACTGTTATTATTGTTGGAGATAGGCCATGTAGCTCATTGTATGCACTGGCTGGCCATGGCCCCCTTGGATTTCAGCTAAGTCCCAAGCTCTCCAGGTTTTTTGCCATGTGATGTGTGGTGAGGTCCTAATCATTATGTGCTTTTCTCCTAGCTCCTGCCTAGCTTCTATAACATAACGAGACCTGAAGAAGCAGATTTTCAGATTACCCTTCTGTCTATCACCGTGACTATATTTCCACTCGGAGCCTCCTTTGCGACCATTCCTGCTGGTTGGTTGTTAGATAGATTTGGCAGGTATAGAGATAAACTTGAGACTTGTGATCTACATGAGCTAGTATGGCAGGGTGTGGTGATGGGGGAATGTTACTGACCACAGCCCCTCTAACCCCGGGCAACATCTGATAAAGATACAACAACATTATCATTCCTCTTGCTCATTCAAGCAATAGGGTGGGATTTCAGAGATATAAAAATGCACAGGTATTTGTCAGATCACATTGAACAATTGTTAGACATTTCATGGAGGGATATGTAGCAGTCAAAAACACAATAGGATCTAGTTAGGGCCCTGGAGACCTAATGGTAGCTAATGAAGCTTTGTTTTTAGGAGGTGGGTACATGCCTTCTGCATTCAAGATCACCCTTTCAATGTTGTTTCGTTCAATTATGTACCTAGGGCAGGCACCTAAAGATTTTTCCAGGTCTGTAGTGGAGCACATGCCTCCATTAAGAAGATCCCAGACTCTCTCACCAGTTTCCCCGACTAACAAAACTTGCCTAGCATAGTGACAAATATTAGTTTTCTAGCCCTTGTGGAAATTCAGTGTGTCCTGCAATCTTTGAGATATCTGATTTGGTTGTAGGAGTTTTGGTGCCTTGTGTAGTTCTTTCTCCCTTCTGCAAACAATGACAACCAAAAGCAATTGTCCAAAAACAAACAAAAAACAAAAAACAAAACAAAACACCCCAAAACAACAGCAGCAGCAACAGCAGCAACAGCAGCAACAACAACATCAACCCTGAGGACTCCCTTGCAGTTCCATAGTACCTCCTCTCCTTGGCTCTTTAAATGGTACAATATATTCCCTACCTCACTGCTCCATTTCACTATCTTTTCAGGAAAGCTGCATTGTTCGTAACTAACTTTACAACCATTATATTTGCTGTTGTGATGGCTTTCTCACTTTCAATACATAATCATGAATACATCATCTTTACACGTCTCTGCTCTGGAATAAGCACAGGTGAGTCAGGGTCCTGGATTTAGTGCCTTATATTTTCAAAAGGTTAAGGACATCCGGTCAGAGGTCAGCCTGCAATTTGTGCCATTCAGCTGATTGGATCAGGAACAGTGAAATTTGGCACCTGAAAAGGAGCAGGATGATAGGTCCTTGCAGCCTTTGTGCTGTTGTGGGTGAGATAAATCCTTTCACGAAGCAGTTTTCCCAGGAGTCTATGACTGCCTGTACCAATGCTGTGGGATCCATTAGACAGCACCCCTCTCTCACATGCACAGTTTATATCTGACCACCATCCCCCCACTCGAGGTTTGCTGCTTCAGTGCCCCAGTTGGTTTATCCTCAGCAACAATTCCTTTTGCATCCCATTCAGTTAGCCCACTTTGATAATTTTCCTCCTTCTCAGCAAGTCCTTTTACAGCAATTTGCTCTCCTCTTGGCTACAGCAGGTTAAAAAGGCAATTTCACCAGATTTTGCTCTGAAATGTGCACATGAAGCTTGTACATTTGCTATTAGAGCCTCAGTCTCCACCTCTGTTCCCCCCCCCCCCAAGGCAGTGCTATTTTCAATTGAAGATGTTCTAGGCTATCCAACTCAGGACCCTGACAGAATCCAGAAACCACTTCTAAAACCTTCCCATGTCTTTGCATTCATCTCTGACTCATCTGTGGACTCTGCCCAGTCCTCCTCTCATGCAATGGCTGCTGGAATGGTCACAAGTAGACACCTCTGGCTAACTGACTGGGAGGTTCCTTGTGTACAGGTTTAACCTCTTTGACATTTGTAGGCACTAAACCTTTTGGAGATGTTGCCCTGGAGCAAGTCCTAGCTGAAACCAAAGATAATAAGTTGTTGCCTTCTCAATGAAGAGATGATTACCATTATTCCACGTATCCCTTTTTGCCCTTGAACTCATTCCAAGAGTCCCTCTCATGGGTGCAAAGGGACCTTCCCCAATTTCCTCCTATTATGTGCAACACACAGCATTCCCAAATCTATTCTGGAGGATTGAAAAAAAAAAAAAAAAACTATAGGAAAACCCTTGCTGGGGCATCATGGGAGGAAGACAATTGGAAAATGTTCAGTTGCCCACATTGTGCTGATAGGATGATTTGCATAGTCATTTACTATCCTTAATAATACAATCCTTAATAAATCATGTCACATGCATGTTGTGTATTACCATTTGAATTTCTATCTAACCAGGAATATGCTTCTGTGTTGGCCCTCTGTATCTTGGGGAGATCTCCCCTAGAAGCCTAAGGGGAGGCATCATCATGACATACCATCTGTTTTATTTTTTTGGTTTCCTCGTGGCTCAGATACTTTGTCTTCAAGACGTCTTGGGGACTGGAAACGGTAATTCAGTGACATCAATTCTTTGCCTTATAATACAGCAGCGGGTAGTGCTGCCCAGGAATTTGTGGAAACCAGTTTTGTAGATAACACGATCCATTTAAAAACCACAATGGTTTTTGGATGTGCTTGCTTTTAAAATAAGTAAGTAAGTAAGTAAGTAAGTAAGTAAGTAAGTAAGTTTCTGGTACTTCCTGGTCATGAATGGGGTAACTGTGCCCCTGAAGGACCAGGTGCACAGCCTGGGAGTCATTTTGGACTCACAGCTGTCCATGGAGGTACAGGTTAATTCTGTGTCCAGGGCAGCTGTATACCAGCTCCATCTCGTACTCAGGCTGAGACCCTACCTGCCCGCAGACTGTCTCGCCAGAGTGGTACATGTTCTAGTTATCTCCCACTTGGACTACTGCAATGCACTCTACGTGAGGCTACCTTTGAAGGTGACCCGGAAACTGCAGTTAATCCAGAATGCGGCAGCTAGACTGGTGACTGGGAGTGGCCGTCGGGACCACATAACACTGGTCCTGAGAGATCTACATTGGCTCCCAGTCAGTTTCCGAGCATAATTCAAAGTGTTGGTGCTGACCTTTAAAGCCCTAAATGGCCTCGGTCCTGTATACCTGAAGGAGTGTCTCCACCCCCATCATTCAGCCCGGACACTGAGATCCAGCGCCGAGGGCCTTCTGGTAGTTCCCTCACTGCGAGAAGCAAAGCTACAGGGAACCAGGCAGAGGGCCTTCTCAGTAGTGGCACCCGCCCTATGGAACACCCTCCCATCAGAGGTCAAGGGAATAAACAACTACCTGACATTTAGAAAACACCTGAAGGCAGCCCTGTTTAGGGAAGTTTTTAATCTGTGATAGTTTAATGTATTTTAATATTTGTTGGAAACTACCCAGAGTGGCTGGGGAGACCCGGCCAGATGGGCGGGGTACAAAATGACATCTGGCATGTCTTGAAAGGCATCCAAACCCACAGAGAACAGAATGACCAACCAACAAACAAGCCCCCTTTTCAAACATATGGTAGATAGCATCAGATGAAGCACAGCTGTTTCTTCACCTTATCTTTGTACTATCTCCTTCCACAGGCTTCCCAATTCTGATAAAACTTTTTGGCGTTATGCCATTGCTTCAGTTGCCTCTACTGCCCTTCTTACCTGAAAGCCCTCGGTACCTACTCATTCAGAAGAAGGATGAAGAAAGCTCAAGGCAAGGTACGATTTGTTGAATTGCTCTGGGACCTCTAAGTGGGAGCACCCTACATAGCTGTGCAATGTCACCCACTATTGGCTAGTCACATAAGGTCTCGCCATTCTAGCATTCTTGTTATTCCTACGCTGTCAGTCATAAGAGCCACTAACATCCATTTCAGAAGAGCTACACATGAGAAGTATGAAAAACATGTGATGTAAATGTTCATTTGTTGTATACATAAATTTATTTATTGCATTTGTATAGTTAGTAGCTTTCTGCCAGGGCACCCAAGGCAGTTTCCAGTGTTTAAATACCAAAGCAAATCAATGATATAAAATGTAAAATTGGGCCAGGGTGATGGAAAGATGGACAGTCTTTCTGGAGCCAGCTATGATGTTGTTGTTGTTGTTGTTGTTGTTGTTGTTGTTGTTGTTGTTGTTGTATTTATAACCTACCCTGACTGGGTTGCCCAAGCTACTCTGAGCAACTTCCAACACATATAAAAACATAATAAAACATCAAACGTTAATAGTAACAATCTGATCCAATATTAAAAGTCATAATAACTTTTTAAAAATTATATTAATAAGGGACGCGGGTAACACTGTGGTCTAAACCACTGAGCCTAGGGCTTGCTGATCAGAAGGTCGGCAATTCAAATCCCCATGACGGGGTGAGCTCCTGTTGCTCAGTCCCAGCTCCTGCCAACCCAGCAGTTCGAAAGCACATCAAAGTGAAAGTAGATAAATAGGTACCACTCTGGTGGGAAGGTAAACGGCCTTTACGTGCGCTGCTCTGGTATTGCCAGAAGCGGCTTAGACGTGCTGGCCACATGACCCGGAAAAACTGTCTGTGGACAAATGTCGGCTCCCTCGGCCAGTAAAGCGAGATGAGTGCTCCAACCCCAAGGGTCACTTGCAACTGGACTTAACTTATATTTTAATCAACTGTTTGTTTGGGTTTCTTGTTTGTTTTGTTTTGTTTTTACTGTATTTATATTTGGAGTTAGCCGCCCTAAGCCTGGTCTTGGCTGGGGAGGGTGGGGTATAAATAAATTATTATTATTATTATTATTAACTGTCAGGGGTCCTTTACCTTTTTTAAACTTTAAAATAAGCAATTTATATCAAACAAAGCAGCATTCAACAATCCATCAGAGTCTAATAGTAATCAATAAAATTAAACATCAACAAATAATAATAATTAAATAGTTTACACTTATCAACCACAATAAAGAATTACCAATCTATAATCAATAAAGAGCAAATCGCAATGAATAAAATGCCACAGAACATACAAAACCATGTAAAAGGATCAAATTGAGATCCTTTGCCTGCCCCCCATTGCACTTCGCCATCATAGATTTAGGTTCTGCTGCACTAGGTGCCGAGCCAGTGGGGGAACTTCTACATCTGTCCATTGGGAGTCCATTTATTCCTACTTTCTGATCCTGTTTCTTAACCAGTTTCTGGTCAAGAAGAGGACCTGTCCTCTTTATCTCACTGCTGTGATGCTTATTCAGGAATCTTAGGTGTGGTGCTTTGCCAAAAGCTTCTCAGAAGTTCACAGTGCCAATTGATCACCTCTGTAAGCTTGCTGACATTCTAAAACAACTCTAAAAGGTGAGACAGGACTTACCCTTTGCAGGAGCCATGTTGCTTCTGCTTCAGCAAAACTTGTTCTTCTACATGCTTGATAATTTTATATTTAATGGTCAGGAATGCTTTGATGGTGTTTCCTGCTCGGCAGGGGGTTGGACTGGATGGCCCTTGTGGTCTCTTCCAACTCTATGATTCGATGATTTGATGATTCGATGATTCTTTCCAGTCTTCTATGAACAGGTGTTAAGATAACCATAATGATAAGCATTTGGACTGATTGATCATGGATCTACTTACTTTGTTATGTTAACATAAATGAATGTAGCACTTTTCTAATCTGGCTCCTTTTCACATTACAACAACATGGAGAGCAAAATAACAATTTCTGCAAGAAATGAGGCCTTTAGAGTGATGGCCCAAATGCTTTGGAATTTGTAGGACTTTATAAAGGCACTTTATACCCACATAGTCATCAAGGCACTGGGTTTTTTTTTGTTTTGTATGAGGGTTTCCACTACTCAGACATGAAGGAATCCTCAGCTGACAAAACATTTCGGCCACAATGACAAATCCTCAAGGTAACTAGAGATTTCATCATCTTTGTTGACCTTGCAAGAGGGCAAGGACTCCAGGGCAGTCAAGCCTCCCTCATGTTTCAAACAAATCCCATGTTTCAAAGTAAAGGAAATAATATATTTGATAATAACATGCACTATGACCAATGCTCCTCCTCAGAACTTTCTACCAGGCATTCCAGATGTTCTGTCTTCTGCAGCCTTTGCACTGGGCAGGCAAATCATTAGCTATCTTTGTTGCCTAATAATTTAATTGTATTTGGATTATGGAGGTGTTTATTCAGCAAAAAATATATCAGTTCTTACCCCCCCAAAGAATGGACCCCTTCTAAGGGATATAGTTCTTCTCCCTTGGAGTGATGACCTCTTTCCCCCATAATTTTCTATTATTCTTAATTCTTATTATTTTAGTAATATGCTGCTCAAATTCTGTTTATGCCTCCCTGCCTTTCTTTTGCTAAAGCTTCTGTACTGTTTTTGTTTTTCTTATTTGGATATGACTTCTATTTTCCAAAACAAACCTTTTGTTTTTTTTTTTTTTGTTTTTTTGGCTTTGAATTGCTTCCTATTCATTCACCACAGAGGCATCCTCTTGACCTTGGTGGTATATTTACTGCTCTGGAGTGAGCATTCTGACTTCTATATTTATGGCATTCAATGGCTCCCAAGCATTCTGGAAAGATTTCACCCTCTTGACTTCCTTCATCCAACTTTTCCTTTGTTACCAGCCTCTTCCTTTCTTCTTCTTTTAGAAAGTACCTCTTTTGAAGTCTGATCCTCTCTGCCTCTATTCTTAATGCAGCACTGAAGAAACTAAGGAACAGAAATGATGTGGAGGATGAGATTGAAGAGCTCCATCAGGAGGACATTGTTGAAAAGTCAGAAAAGAACATGAAACCTCTTAAACTGCTATATTCCAAAAAACTGCGAAGGCAAGTCATTGCCATAATTGTCTTGATGATTGGACAACAGTTCGATGGCATCAGTGTGGTAAGGAAGGTTGAGCTAGGTGAAATGAAGGCCCCTGTTGTACATAAAATTTAGAGGCTGCCATACCAGCTAGCACTCTTTGTCTCTATGGATAGCCACATTCTTTGCCCCTGTTCTGTTTTTTCAGGTGCTTCTCCAAGTGTTAGAAATATGAAACTCTGTAACACAGGGAGAGGGAAACTGTAGGCTTGTAGGTATTGATGGGCTCTCATTGGCGAAGAGTGGTCAGGGATAATGGGAGTTCTTGTCCAAAAACACATGGTGGGCTGCAGATTTCCCACCGCTGCCCAAGTAAATGGTGTTGCTCTACAGGAAAGATGGCATTGCCAGGGAGTAAAGGTTCCAGAAGTAAAGAGTGTTGAGGTCATTGGGGTAATCCTGAATGGCGAGTCATGCAGGGTTATTGAGTGGCATGGTTTCTTAAATGTGAATTGTGTTCTCGTTAACTTTTCAATAATTCAAAAATCCAAGCCAAGTGGTGGAGCTAATCTGTTGGATGGTGCAACAAATTGTTGGTGGCGTGTGGGTGGGTGTGGGTGTCCATTTATACTCTGCCTTTTCCCCTGATGAAACTCAAGGCAGCTTGCAGATAAAAATAAGAGTAGGTTAATAAGGTTATAAATAGCATTAAAACATTACAAACTACAAGCTAACATTACCAATCTATAATACTGATGCAGAGCTGAAATGCTCTTATTAAATAATAATTACTTGAATCAGCAAGGCTTGGACACAGGCGAAAGGTTGCATGCATGCTCTCGAATGGAAGAGGGACAGTTGCTGAAAGAAAGGGATACTCTTTCCACTGGAAAGGAAACTACATCCCAACCAAAGAGGAATGGTTAAATAAATTATGCGAATATTTGGAATTAGCAAAGTTAACTGATTTAATACGACAAAAACCAAAAGGCATAATTCAGAAACAATGGGAATGTTTAAATGATTGTTTATGCAGACAAGGATCAAATACAAGATTTTGGTTGTGTTTAGAGTAGACTTGTGAGAGATCCAGAAAATTTAGTGATTTGATTATTTATGTGGGATTCGATGGGAAAAAAAGAATATGGAATAACAGATCCAATTTTTGTTTAAAATTTTATAGGAAGTGCAGCATAAGCGTTGGAAGTCAATCAATGAAATTTTATTATTATTTACATATTGAAATATATGTAGAATAAAATTGGAAGAAATTCTTTCTATAGGGAGATGTGAATTTGCATGCCAAGATTACCTATCCAGCAGACTGGGGGAAATTTGGAAATGGACGGAGATGCCAGGAAAATTGCAGCTCTGAAGCATAGGACATGTTACTTAAAGAGTCAAGACAATTATAGAGATCATGCTAGACTAGGACATAGCTGTCAACTTTCCCTCCTTTTTATGGGAAATTCCCTCATTCCAAATAGGATTCCTCGCAAGAAAAGGGAAAAGTTGACAGCTATGGACTAGGGCAGGGGTCTGCAACCTTTGAGACGAAAAGAGCCACTTGGACCCGTTTCCAAAGGAAAAAACAACAACTGGGAGCCGCAAAACCATTGCGACATTTAAAACAAATATAACGCTGCATATATTGTTTCTTACCTTAATGCAATAATAATAAATAACGTATAGGAGCCAATGCAAAGTATAATCAGTAAAAACAACAAGAATAAGTTTTTACTTTTTTGCATTGACTCAGGGGCGTACCCAGGATCAAAACTGGGGGGGGGGGTGCAAGCCATGGTCGTTCAGGTTGTGACATTTCAGCACGGAAAGGCGAATGAAACCAAAATTTTAGGGAAATTATATATAATTATAGCAGTGCTTTATTACAATTATTTCCTTGGTTTTTTAAAATTTTTATTCTAGTTACATGTCTTATACCAGGGGTGGCCAACTCCCAAGAAACTGTGATCTACTTTCAGCAGTGATCTACCCCCGTTTTTTGGGGTTCAACTCAAAGTTGTTTTTGGGGGTGGGGTGGGAGAGAGGGCTTCCCCCTCTAAGATAGGTTGACAAGCGAACTAAGAAAGAAAGAAAAAGGGGGGGAATTTGGTTTAGAAAGGGAGAGGGAGGGACACAAAGGGAAAGAGAGAAAGGAAGAGACGGGGTAGAAAACAGATGGGGGTGAGAATGGAAAAGTGGGGTGGAAAAAATATAAATTGGGGGTGGGGTGGGGAGAATATCTATTAAAAATATGTAGTAGTTTAAAAAATAAAAATAAAGGGGGGAAATCTTTTTCTTCTTTTTCCTTTTTTTGAAAACAAAAACAAAAGGGGAAGAGAAAAGAAAAAGGGGGGATAGAGGGAGAAAAGGGTAATAATAAAAATTCAAATAGAGTGGCTGCAGCAGCTGTGGGGGGTATTTGTTTGTTTTTCGTTCGTTTGTTTGTTTGTTTTAAAAATGGGATTTCCCCCCTTGGATTAAAAAAGGAGGGGAGGAAGAAAAAGAGGGGGGGGATGTGGGAGAGCAAGGCAAAAAGCCACAAAGCAAAAAACAGGTTTGGGGGGGAAGGAAAAAAAGAAAAGATATGGGGGGGAATTAGTAATAAAAAATATTTTTAAAATAGTTTTTTTTAAAAAAGAAAAGAAATAAAGTAGGGGGGGTCGGGGTCTCCCTTTCCACGGGGGTGGCGCCCCGCCGCCATCCCTTCGGCCACCAAGCGGCCCGATCCCCGGGGGCTCCCGCAGCCTGCCAGGCCCAGCGGGAAGCCCCCCAGCAACAGCAGCGGCGGCTGCGCATCGCGCCCGCCGCCCTCCTTTCGGCCGCCATGCGGCCCGATCCCCGGGGGCTCCCGCCGGCAACCAGGCCCAGCGGGAAGCCCCCCAGCAACAGCAGCGGCGGCTGCGCATCGCGCCCGCCGCCCTCCTTTCGGCCGCCATGCGGCCCGATCCCCGGGGGCTCCCGCCGGCAGCCAGGCCCAGTGGGAAGCCCCCCAGCAACAGCAGCGGCGGCTGCACATCGCGCCCGCCGCCCTCCTTTCGGCCGCCATGCGGCCCGATCCCCGGGGGCTCCCGCCGGCAACCAGGCCCAACGGGAAGCCCCCCAGCAACAGCAGCGGCGGCTGCGCATCGCGCCCGCCGCCCTCCTTTCGGCCGCCATGCGGCCCGATCCTGGGGCTCTCCCTGTGCCATCAGGCCCGATCCAGGACTACATACCTGCAATGCGGAGCTCCTGGATCCTGGACGTTCCTGAACCCGCGGGAGAGAAACGAAAAGGGGGGAAATCTGGCGGCTCTGCCGCTTTTACCTGGGCCTTGACCCCGCCCCCGGCCTCTGTCCTTTGTCCCATCCTGGCCGGAGGCAGGTCAAAGCCCATCGCCCTCCCGCGTCGCCACCTCCTGGCTCCATCCCCTCCTTTCTCAGCCTCGCCGGGGAGTCACCATTTTGCGACCGCGGGGAGCCACAGCAGGGGTCCCGGGGAGCCGCATGCGGCTCCGGAGCCGCGGGTTCCCGATCCCCGGACTAGGGGCAGCTGATATCCAAAGTTCAGTGCAAAACACGAAAAGAGTCCTGCATAATCAGATCAATTATGTATCTTTGTCAACATCAGGGGCGTAGCAAGGGGGGCGGGCCTCCCCGGGTTCCATAATGGATGGGGTGACAAATTATCAAGGAATATATGAAATTTCATGCATATCGGTTAATATCTTGACCCTCCTCCACCAAAATAGCTGTTCACTTGGTTGTTTTCCTATGTCATGGAGGCTGAAGTTTCAGTTCAGAGAACACTTACTGTTCCCAACCCTAACCCTGTGGAAAGCCATCTAATCAGACTTTAATTTGATTCTGAGATGTTTTTAGGAGGTAATTTAATTATTGTTGGATTTTATACCAATGTTATGTATCTGATGTTAGCCACCCTGAGCCCGACTTTGGCCGGGGAGGGTGGGATATAAATAAAAGGTTTTTTTAAAAAAATTATTATTACTTGTTATTATTCCTTTGTAAGAAAATATGAAATAACATAAAAAAAAATGTGGGGGGTTGACAAGAAATTTTCCGCACTGGGTACCACCTGACCTTCCCATGCCTTTCCCATGTTTTGCCCCCGGGTACCAATTTACCTTGCTACGCCCCTGGTCAACATCCTTTTTCTTCAATTCATATAAGACTTGTAATGGTATGCATCTTTTTCCAGGCATACTATTATGCAGAGAGAAACCTCAGAAATATAAATATGGGGATATATTCATCCCGATTTGCGAAAATAGCAACCACCACTTATATATGCATCTCAATCATAATTGGGGTAAGCATCTTCTACCTCTTTCTTGCTAACCTTCTAGATCTTGGAAATGCGTGCAATCTTTTATAACTATTTTGTGCCAATTTAGGTGTCTCCCCCTTTCATAAAAAACCACCAGAACTGAAGAAGTGTGCATCTGAAGAAGTGTGCATGCACACGAAAGCTCATACCAAGAACAAATTCAGTTGGTCTCCAAGGTGCTACTGGAAAGAATTTTCTATTTTGTTTCACCAGAACTATAGGTTTAACATGAGTTGTCTGAGTATTATTTTGAAGAGCAGTCCTACATATTAGCATATACAACCTGGCTTCTTGGAAGCTGTCCAAATTGGTGTTGTTGTTTTTTTTTTTTTTAAATCAATTTGCAAATTAGTTTAGAATTTGAAATTTTCATTTAAACAAAAGTTGAGTTGGTGAGAGCAAGGAATCTTACCTTTGTTCCTTCTGTTTTCTAAGGAGAATGTGCCTCACCTCTGTCCCACTACCACAGAATTATGCTTCCCAAAGATGGAAAAGGAAATTAGTGCTACACCAGTTTTGGACTGCGGTACAGATATGTCCGAAAGACTGCAATCTGTACACCCAGGATAGTTAACATGGTGCTCTCCTGAATTTGATAGATTATAACTCCTATCATTCTCAATACTTATGGGGCTGCCTCTCCTGGTATGTCCCGCAGAAGATCCTAAGGTCCATGAATAATAATAGCTTAAGGGTCTCAGGCCCTAAAGAAGCCAGATTACCCTCCACCAGGGCCAGGGCTTTTTCAGTGATGGCTCTGACCTGGTGGAATGCTCTGTCCCATGAGACTAGGGTCCTGCAGGACTTGATCTCCTTCCGCAGGGCCTGTAAGACAGAGCTATTCCACCTGGCCTTCAATTTGAATTAGCCTGATCCTCCATTCCCTTTCCCCTTCCCTTTTTCTATGAAGAAAACCTTCTGGGACCCCACATTTAAACTCTTTCCTGGTCTCCTTGGTGGCCCTAGCAGGACCAACTTGGCCAGTTAGCCCTGACAATCACTTGTTGTTTACTGAACTGGGTTTTGTCCCCCCAAAAAATGACCCTGAATTTTTTGAATTTTATTGACATTTATGTTGTATTTTATGCTGTTTTTAAGCTATTTTTTAAAAGTTGTTTTTAATCAATGTTTTATATTTGCTGTTAGCCGCCCTGAGCCCGGTTTTTAAATCGGGAAAGGCAGGGTATAAATCAAAAATATTATTATTTATTATTAATAATAACAACTGAACATTCTGGCTGAGGCTGATAAGAGTTGTAGTCCAACAACATCTGGAGACTAAACCATCTCTGCACACTTACTTTACTGTACGTCCCCAGTTCTTTGAGTAGGTATGCAAAAGCTTTCATTCAAGCCCTTCTTATTTAAGATCCTTGACACACATGCACACACACAGTTGTGGCAAACACTCACTGCACTGTTGTTTTTATGTGGATTCTTGCTTAATGTAAACTTGTATGTGGACTTAAGAGTTGCCCTGATTATTATTATTTTTTTTAAAAAAACACCCCAATATGTTTCTGTGTTGCTGTGTGCTCTCTACACTTTGATCTGCATTTCTGATTCTGCTCCCCCCCCCCAATAATAGAATCATGGGTTTGGAATGGGCACAGGGTATCAACCAGACTGGCCCTTGCAATTCATAACTTTCTTACACAGACATTCACTAAAAAATAAGAAGAAACTCTAAAATACTAGTATAACAGGACCTACCTTTAGAGAAGCAAAATACAGGTGAAACTTGAAAAATTAGAATATCGTGGAAAGGTTCATTTCTTTCAGTAATTCAACTTAAAAGGTGAAACTAATATATGAGATAGACTCACGACATGCAAAGCGAGATATGTCAAGCCTTTATTTGTTATAATTGTGATGATTATGGCATACAGCTGATGAGAACCCCAAATTCACAATCTCAACTTTGGGGTTTTCATCAGCTGCGTGCCATAATCATCACAATTATAACAAGCAAAGGCTTGACATATCTCGCTTTGCATGTCGTGAGTCTATCTCATATATTAAACTCCAGTAGCTAATGAAAACAATTGCTTACATAAATGGACTTTCCCACGATATTCTAATTTTTTTTTTAGTTTCACCTGTAGATGACTCTTCAACATGTCTTATTCCTCTATATGCTTGGTAATTTTATCTTTATTAATGCTTTCCACCAGTTGTACAGGAACAGACATAAAGTAACCAATTTTGATGCACAGGATCTCATCCTTTGTCTTTACATTCTTTAGATTTTTGTTACTGATTATAAGGGGCGCAAGTTTTTGCTTCTCATTGGCTTTGGGGTGAGCAGTTTCATCTGTGTCCTGTTAACCATGGCCATGGAATTGCAGGTTTGTAACTAGTGGCATTTAGAGCTGAGAATTGCTAAATGGGCTGTCCTGTAGCCCGCGTCCCATGTAACATGCACTTCTGGGCTGCATCAATGCAATTCTGGGCTGCATCAATAGGAGTATAGCATCTAGATCAAGGGATGTAATACTACCACTGTATTCCGCTCTGGTCAGACCTCACCTGGAATGCTGTGTCCAGTTCTGGGCACCACAGTTCAAGAAGGATACTGACAAGCTGGAACGTGTCCAGAGGAGGGCAACCAAAATGGTCAAAGGCATGGAAACGATGCCTTATGAGGAACGGCTTAGGGAGCTGGGTATGTTTAGCCTGGAGAAGAGAAGGTTAAGGGGTGATATGATAGCCATGTTCAAATATATCAAAGGATGTCATATAGAGGAGGGAGAAAGGTTTTCTGCTGCTCCAGAGAAGCAGACACGGGGCAATGGATTCAAACTACAAGAAATAAGATTCCACCTAAACATTAGGAAGAACTTCCTGGCAGTAAGAGCTGTTCGACAGTGGAATTTTCTGCCAAGGAGTGTGGTGGAGTCTCCTTCTTTGGAGGTCTTGAAGCGGAGGCTTGACAGCCATCTGTCAGGAATGCGTTGATGGTGTTTCCAGCTTGGCAGGGGGTTGGACTGGATGGCCCTTGTGGTCTCTTCCAACTCGATGATTCTATGTAACAGCTCCAAAGCAAGTGGGGAAGCTGGCAGTAGAGGCATCAGAACATTTCCTTTTTCCAGAATTATGTATACAAGCTGAGGTGATTTGAAATGGCTGTACTGTTGGTTGGTGCTTCAAACACCTCTGTTGTTTAGCAGTGAGGAAGGAGGTAAAATCATGGAGTTGGAAGGGACCCCGAGGGTCAGCTAGTCCAACCCTCTGCAATGAATGAATCTGAGCTGAAGCCTCCATGACAAATAGCCATCTCAACTCTGCTTAAAAACTTCCAGTCTTGGGGACTCAAGGTCCTATGTTTCTATGAATGTATAAGAATGAGCATAGTCTCCACCCTGTGAACATTACAGTGGTGCCTCTGGTTGTGCACACTCCGGCTTACAAGCTCCGCTAACCTGGAAGTAGCTGCTCCTGGTTGCAACTTTGCCCTGGGATGTGAGCGGAAATTGTGCGCCAGAGGCACGCATGCGGCCCACATCCCGGCAGCCCCAACCAGCATGATCAATGGTTAGGGATGATATGGATTATAGTCTAGCAGCATCAGTACTATGTCATGCTGGCCACATGACCTAGAAAGCTGTCTGGATAAATACCAGCTCCCTCGGCCTGAAGCGAGATGAGCGATGCACCCCATAGTCACCTATGTGTGGTGTAGTTGTTAAGAGCAATAGACTCATAACCTGGGGGACCAGGTTCGTGTCTCCGCTCCTCCACATGCAGCTGCTGGGTGACCTTCGGCTAGTCACACTTCTTTGAAGTCTCTCAGCCCTACTCACCTCACAGAGTGTTTGTTGTGGGGGAGGAAGGGGAAGGAGAATGTTAGCCTCTTTGAGACTCCTTCGGGTAGTGATAAAGCAGGATATCAAATCCAAACACTTCTTCTTTGACTGGACTTAACTGTCCAGGGATCCTTTACCTTTTTATGCACTTTGAGGTATATCAAGGAACAATCAAGCAGTACATAACTTTTATGAAATAAAGGACACCTGACAATATCACAAGTACATAGCTGAAATACAGTCTACTTTCTCCAACAGAGTGTCATCTCAGATATGGGGTATTTCAGCATAATCTTAATCTGCATATTCCTTTTTGCACATGCCATTGGGCCAGGTAAGTGCTTAGATGATGTGTTGAGCTCTTTAGATGATGGGGGAGAGATGAATAAGTGATCAATGTAAGTGATCATGATAGAAAGGCACACAGCTATGGGGAGGTGGTAATTCACCATAGAAGCCTAGGGAGTTACTATTAATGTTGCACTCCTCACATAGAGAGATTCATGGTTGCCTGCCTGCTGTGTGTTCTGTGGCAACCTGAGTTATATTTAACTTGAATGTGGATAAGGTTGTTCATGTGACATGTGTTGCTGAGACCTGGGTGGGTGAGGTAGGAGAACCTGATCACATCCAAATGTGCCCGTCAAGATACACAGTGTTGCATGAGCACAGGCTGCAGGTGTTGGGGGGTTATGGAGAGGGAGGAGTTGCTGCAATTCATAGGACACCCATCTCAGTCAGTAGTAAGCTCCTTCATCTTGGAGCTAGTCATGAGAGCCAGCACCTGGCATCAGCCCGAGCAGGTAGTAAATTGAGTTGCTCATGATGTACCCTCCACCCTGTCCTCTCCGGTGCAGAAGATGCCATTCTACACTTTGGTATACCAGATAAGTAAAGACAAGGCAATGACACAGAGGACAGTTAGAGCACAGGTGGTTATTTTCACTTGACATTTTGGTAGCATTTGATAACATTGACGGAGGTATGACTTGGTGAGATGGCCACTGGAGACATTCTTTTACAGTGGTTCTAATACTCCTGTTTCAGAGCCCTGGGTGATTATCTCTAAGTCCCCTGCTAATTGTGCTCTGACATCCTGCAGGGTACCATATTTTCCTCCATGCTGATTCCCTATGAATCCATTGTGGGAATAGTCATTAGCAGATTTGGGAAGAGCTGTCATCAGTGCAGTAATGATACCCAATCTCTATTTCTCTGTAACATCTTTATCAGGAGAAGTCTGCAAGCCCTGCACTGGCACCTTGACTCAGTAGAGGTCCAGATAAGGATCAGCAAACTGAGTTTGAACCCTGCCAAATATTGTGGGCCCATGCCATCCATTTGCTGAAAACCTCTAGGATGGATTACTGCAATGCATTCTTTCCCAGGCTACCAATGAGGTTGGGCTGGAACCTTCAACTAGCATAATAAGTAATGCCCCAACTGGTCACTGGTGCAGTCTTTCACTACCCTGTTACACTGCTACTAATGGGATTACAATGGCTGTTGTTTAGCTACAAAGCTAAGTTCAAGCTGTTGGTCCTGGTGTGCAAAGTCCCATACAGCTTGAGATAAGAATGCCTAAGAGATCATCTCACTCCTTATATACCCATCAACAACTGTGCTTTGAAGGTAGGGACCTATTGCAAATACCAGGAGGTCTGTTCCATAGGATGTCCGAATCTGACCTTGAGTGTGGTGCCACCTTGCCTTTGGTATCCTCTCCCATCACTCATCAGCAAGGTTGGTTGTGTTTTTGGCACCTTTTGAAATCCTTCCTTTTTAACCAAGCCTTTTAAGTGGAGATCTTTATCCTAATATGCACCTGTATTGGTTTTGAAATTACAGGATTGTCTTTAGTTGTTTTTTATTGTGGCTGCTTTTACTGTGAAACTGATCTGAGATGTCTCACTGGAAGCAATAATAAATTGAATCAAGCAAAACAATAACTAGGAATGATCCATTTTCAAGGGTGGGGGAGTATTAAATTCCTGGAATCCTTTCTATCCACCAAGGTCCACTTCCAACTGTGCTTGTAGTGGAGCTCTTCCTTCAGTCATCACGATCTTCGGCCACTGTGATTGCACAATTTTTGCATTGGCTCCTAAGCTTAATCATAGGACTGATTCTCCTTTACATAGAGGTGAGCGATTTTGAAGGTAATTTTACAACCATTATCTCCCTCCCCCCAAGTAATTAGTGGAGCTGGGTGGAGCCAAGAAGGATATATGGGTGTTATGGATGGATAGATAGATAGATAGATAGATAGATAGATAGATAGATAGATAATGATTGATAGAGCTCTACATTACACTCATGTCTGCCTCTTTCTCTCCTTCCCTGCCCCCATTTTTCTCATCTCTAGATACATATTGGGCCCTACAGCTTAATCTTTTTCTGTCCATTCGGCTTCGCCATCTTTATTTATATATTCAAGTTCATTCCAGAAACCAGAAACAGAACCTTTGTGGACATCAGGGGGAAAGTGACCAGCCGGAATCCCAGGAGGGTACATTTCAAGATGCCGTCACCCAAGTAGAAACTTGATAAGCAGCATATGCAGTTTGTTCATTTATTAAATAGGTGTTTGTTTTTTGTTTTGTTTTTTTTTAAAAAGAAATAAAAAAAAATATTCCAAGAGAGTTCTTATGGTTACTCTTAAACTGAATGGCAATGATGATGTTGCAGTTTTCCGTTTTGTCTGAACACCCCATGAAAGTGGTCTGAACATCCCATGAAAGTGGTCACATTTCAGGAAGGCAACAGACAAATACCCCAACAGCTGCCACCCTTCCAGTATTTTTTGTGTGAATGTCTTGTGAGCAGTATTTTGGCTGGGCCAAATTAAATTCCACTCCAGAACAGGCTACATCTTTGTTGCCTTTACTTATTTATTACAGACATGTAGTTACTGCAGAGGCTCGCAATTCATCCTGAATGACAGCCCATCACATAGGCTATGATCACCACTTCGTTCATCACCACAGCACCACCTTGGGGTGAAAAAAAATTGCCTGTTTCTCATCCCAGCACCTAGCTGCTACTTTTAACAGCACTGAAGTCTCCTCTAGGGTAGGGTGCCCCCATGCCCATACTTCTCCAAGAGGTGATCGAAAGGGGCATCACCTACAGTATGCCAAATGAAATAGCTCCAGTTTCAGAAGTGGTACATAAATGACCCAATGCCCATATTAATCCATTGGAAAGCTATTACTGTCTTTAAGACCTGTCATTCCCAGAGGGACTTGTTTCATTGATTTCCATGCTTGCTGTGCCAGGGAGACCCACTTCTAGCTAGTTGCTCCTAAAAGGGTAAAGGGACCCCTGACCATCAGGTCCAGTTGTGTCCGACTCTGGGGTTGCGGCGCTCATCTCGCTCTATAGGCCGAGGGAGCCGGCGTTTGTCCGCAGACAGCTTCCGGGTCATGTGGCCAGCATGACAAAGCCGCTTCTG
This sequence comes from Lacerta agilis, assembly GCF_009819535.1. Lineage (NCBI taxonomy): Eukaryota > Metazoa > Chordata > Lepidosauria > Squamata > Lacertidae > Lacerta > Lacerta agilis. The sequence continues at coordinate 78,370,465 of NC_046318.1, read as the reverse complement.
GTGAGCCAGAGCAGCGAACGGAAACGCCGTTTACCTTCCCGCTGGAGCGGTGCCTATTTATCTACTTGCACTTTGACATGCTTTCGAATTGCTAGGTGGGCAGGAGCTGGGACCGAGCAACAGGAGCTTATCCCGTGGCAGGGATTCGAACCGCCAACCTTCTGATCAGCAAGCCCTAGACTCTGTGGTTTAACCCACAGCGCCACCTGGGTCCCTCTAGTTGCTCATAGGAACCTTCAATAACATTTTAAAACCAGTAAGAGACAACTCCTTTTTCCTCCTTTTCATTTTAATTTTTTAATGCCATCATCATCACAGAGGTGTCTATGAAAGGGACATATTGATTGAAAATGTCTAGCAAACTGGATCAGTAGTTGGATTCCTATAGAGAGTATTTGGCAAGCCTACATGATAGTGACAAGGTATTGAGGATTGGTTCTGTGGTATTATGGCAGTGGACAAAGTTAAGAGGAGGAGGAGGAGGAGGAGGAGGAGGAGGAGGAGGAGGAGGAGGAGGAGAAGAAGAAGAAGAAGAAGAAGAAGAAGAAGAAGAAGAAGAAGAAGAAGAAGAAGAAGAAGAAGAAGAAGAAGAAGAAGAAGAAGAAGAAGAAGAAGAAGTAGTTAGGGAGCCCTCAGACCTTCCCATACCCATGAGGATAGCCTACCCACTGGGAAGATCTAATGCTCTGGTTGATCTTTCCAGTGTGTTGAACTTAGGCCCTCATCTCGCTATAGGATAGTGACCATAAGGACATAGATATGATAGCTTCTGAGTGTAATCCTTAAGGATGGTGGAGCATATTTGACTCCTTGGTATACTTACTGGTATACCCTACATGGAATAGTGCAGGCAACAGCTGGGGCACAGGAGGCCTAACAATTGCTGCAAAGATGAAACAACACAAGCTTAGAGCACATAATGGTGCCCATTGCATGGTGGTGAAAGCAGTGAAGAGGGCCTACTTTGCTGCTTCTATCATGTCCCCATGAAATCAGCTTGTGGAGGCGGTCCATTGGCTGTTAACACCTATCTTGATAGATGGAACCTGGGATACCTTAGAGACCATCTTTGAGTTGCTTCCTAGGCACCTTGAGGACAAATCCATTTGTTTCTGTAACGAGAGAGATGTCACAATAGATGCAGTCACGAGAGAGATTTCCAATGCTCCATCAAGCCATGCAGTTTCAGGTTTTGCAGTCTTGATGGCTTTCATAGGATCATAGAACTGGAAGCAACCCAAAGGGTCCTCATGCCTTAGTCCCCTGCAATGCAGGAATCACAGTTATTTGACGGATGGGTATCTGAACTCTACTTGAAATCCTCCAATGAAAGAGAACCCACCACCTTACAAAGTAGTCCATTCCACTGCCAAATATTTCTTACCATAGGAAAGTTATTCCTAAATATTTAGTTGGAATCTCCTTTCTTGTTACTTGAATCCATTGGATAAGGTTCTACCCTCTGAAACAGCCGAAAACAAGCTTAATCCATCTTCTGAGTGAAAGTCCTTCAGGATTCCAGTTCAGTTTGTTTTTCTTCATCCATCCCATTGCTGCACCCACGCACTGCCCAAGGAATTGCATGGCATCTTCTCATTCCGTCATGGAGAAACAGAGCTATGTGTCATCTGCATACAGATAGTACCTTGTCTGCAAACTCCTAATGACTGCTCCCAGCGGCTTCATATAGAAATGAAATAGCATTGGTGACAACCTTGCCACCAAGGGATTGAAAGGCAATTTCTCAATCCTACTGTCTGGACTTGGTCCCAAATGTAGGATTGGAACAGTGTCTTCAATTCTCATTCACCAGAGGTGAATGGTATCCAAAGCCAATGAAAGATCTAGAAAGAGCAACATGTCCCCCCCCCATCCATCTCCTGATAGAGGTCATTTATCAAGGCAACCAAGGACTATTCAGCCCTGAACCCATGTCTGAAACTAAATGGAAATGGGCCTACATACCGTAATATTATTTAGACCCATTCTGATCTGGGCTCAGGGCTGGGAATGGGATTGAGTCTGTCTTGGTTGCCCCGATGGATGACCTTTGCAGAGAGTGGGACAGGGGGAGTGTGCCTCTGCTTCTACTTCTTGATCTCTCATCAGTTTTTGGCACTATTGGCCATTATGTATTCCTTGGCTGTGTAGGGGGTGGGTGGGTATCAGGGAGCAATGTTCTGCAGTGATTATAGAAGGTAGTATTGCATGACTTCTTGGCCTGCTGGTTCTTGAACTAGTGGTGCTGTGGGGAACTATATTGTCTCAGATGCTGTTGTTGTTCAGTCGTTCAGTTGTGTCTGACTCTTCGTGACCCCATGGACCAGTGCACGCCAGGCACGCCTATCCTTTACTGCCTCTCGTAGTTTGGCCAAACTCATGTTAGTAGCTTCGAGAACACTGTCCAACCATCTCATCCTCTGTCGTCCCCTTCTCCTTGTGCCCTCTATCTTTCCCAACATCAGGGTCTTTTCTAGGGAGTCTTCTCTTCTCATGAGGTGGCCAAAGTACTGGAGCCTCAGCTTCAGGATCTGTCCTTCCAGGGAGCACTCAGGGCTGATTTCTTTGAGAATGGATAGGTTTGATCTTCTTGCAGTCCATGGGACTCTCAAGAGTCTCCTCCAGCACCATAATTCAAAAGTATCAATTCTTTGGCGATCAGCCTTCTATCAAATATCTATATCAAGCCATTGTGAGTTTTGAAGTAAGGTGTCTTCAACATACTGGTGATACCCAACTTTCTCAGTAACATCTGAATTGGGAATAACTGGGAAGACCCTGGCCTGTACTCTGGGTGCAGTGGTGGTCTGGATGAATGGCTAACTTAGGTTATTGGTATAATGGCATTAATTACAGGACATTTAAAGCACATAACTTTTTTTAAAAAACTGGCAGGAAACTCTTGATATTGTTTTGTTTGTAAGGATACATTCATGTATTTAAAAACTGAAAGATTAATTATTCTTTTTAAACACACACAAACACACAAACCATATTGCCTTTTAAATCAGTGACGGAGAAACTATTGTAGAGCAAACCATTGCAATATATGCGAGTTGTTCAAAGAGCCTCCAACAATTGGGGGCTGGAATATGGAACATGGAGCATGGAATATGGAACATTGTCTGGCATGACAACTGGAGCATTCTAAAAACAGCTACAGCTATTTTGAAATGTGAAATGCTAAATGCTTCATTTAGCTGGAAGCTAAATGAAACACAGCATTTCCCTAAAACATTTCCAAATGTTTCCCGGGAATTTATATTGGAGTCCAAATGACAACCCTGCAAGGAAGGTCAATGTTATTATCCTCATGTTGCAGAAGGAGGACGTAAGGCTGCAAAAGGATGTGGTCACACTATGGATATTCTGTGCAGTGGACTTCCCTATTCAGTTAGCTCGCCACAATGCTATTCTAGCTCCATCATGCCAGCAACCAACCCATATTAAATTGCTCTGACAATACGATTCTAAACCAGATTAATAAGCAGGGATGATCTCAGAACCCAACTGTCAACAGCTTCCTGGAACCTTCTGGCCTCCTTCCTCTGATTGGCTCTCACAACACAGAGTTCTGAGAGCTTTACTTCAGAATAAAAGAAGGCTTGACTCAATATTCCACTCCTTGCCAGTAAGAGAAAGCTACAGTAAGTCCATGTATTCTTTCCCTATTCATCCTCTTCATTCATGTCCTGCATAAGATGAGGAAGCTGCTTACAGTTAGATTCCATATCTATCCAGTTCAGTAGTTATTTAAATGGTGTCACAATCTAAGTGTTCAAGGTGAAAAAGGGAATTCCAACAAAGAAAAGGAAGGACGTATGCAGCTTCTGCTTGGTTATTTGGACTTTAGCTAACCTAATCTAACACAAAAATTAGCTACCACCTCACGTCAACAGATGACATAATCACTCCTGCTCTGAAAACACATCCTTGTATTCCAATGCCCTGTGCCTCTGGACCCACCTACAATCCTGGTGATCTCCGTAGGATAAAATCCCAGGCATGACTGTTAGACATACTAACTAAATGGAAGAGCCTCAAAACCTATGGATCTGTATCTGTGAAACAGATGGTAGGTGCAAATGAAAAGCACTGTCTTATTTCTTGACAGGTGAGCCTTCTTTTTGGGCTCCTACACAAGAAACTATGGATGAAAAAGAGGAGGTAGACAATGAAACAATCAACACCCAGGTGAGTTTGGAGGAAACAACCAACACCCAGGTGAGTTCAGAGGAAACAGCCAACATCCGGGTGAGTTCAGAGGAAACAACCAACACCCGGGTGAGTTCAGAGGAAACAGCCAACATCCGGGTGAGTTCAGAGGAAACAACCAACACCCGGGTGAGTTCAGAGGAAACAGCCAACACCCGGGTGAGTTCACAGGAAACAGCCAACACCAAGGCAAGTTCACAGGAAACAGTCAACACCCAGGCAAGTTCAGAGGAAACAGCCAACACCCGGGCGAGTTCAGAGGAAACCAAAATTCAGGTGACTTCAGAGGAAACACCCAAGACACAGGTGAGTCCTATCAATCCAAATTGATGTTTAAATGTTTTCCCAATTGTTATAGGTGGAACGACCCATAATACATTGGGTTTGAATTAGGCATTCCTGGGGTAGTCCCAATGCAGAAAGGAAAGATATTATGGGTTGTTCTAAATCTATACGCTTAATATGTTAGTTTAGTATAATAAAAAATAATAATTAATTTAGCATACCAGCTGGGTTTGAAGCCCATAAAACTTAGTTACATGACCCGGTTCCCTAGCATAGAAAACTGTTTTAAAGGCACATTCTCCATCTGCCAGATTTAAGCAGCTGCATGCTTCATCTGCATAAGATTATTCCCTAAATGTTGCCCAGTTTAGATCTGAATCTTGTCCTTATTTGCATTGTATTTATGAATATTTCCAGGAATGTGGTTGTCAGGATTTTGTAAAATCCTGTGATGGATAAATTTATTTCTTGGGAGGATTAAGTTCAAAACTGAACCTCCCCCCCCCCTTTGAGTAGTTTCAGTGTGATGGGCCAAAAATGGTAAGATGGCAGCTGGGTTTGGGGGGGAAGTTCCAGGGCCCCTGGGAATTTACAACCCTCATTTCAAGGCTGTTACTGAAGTTCTTAAGGACACCCATCCATTTCTAATCAGTGATATCTTGCAGCTGGGGCCTGTGACAGGTTTTCATCTCCTGATTGGACTGTAATATTCCAGTTTCCCGACTCTTGGATTGGTTGTGGAATGAAATGGGTACTAGAAATTAACGGGTAATATGCTGATCATGACTTGGTTTACTTCCAACAAGGCACCAGAAACAATGTGCTCTCCGTATTAAGATGGAGAAGGAATATGTGGCAGGAGTAGTTAGAAGTATGGCCATCACTGCTGCAGCAGGGAGTGGTAGTGTGTTCTTCCCTCAGTGCTATGTGTCTCTCCCTGTGTTAGGCACTAGCTGGATGAGGAAGAGTGGTGGGAGCCAACCACCCAAGATCCCCTCCAGGGAGGGCACAGGAGAAGACAACTTAGATCCCAGATCCTGGTGGTGTGACACTGAAGAGCAGTCTGAAGAAGGGATGAGCTGGGAGGTGCTAGAAGCAGTAGGTTTGAGCGATCAAAGGGGGGTCAGGAGAAGGAGAACCTTCCAGGACAGGGTGAGAGGCTGAGAGTATGTGAGCAGACTCGGACAGAGAGGAGTCAGAGGTTGACCCTGCTACACAGCAGCAGGACGGTCCCAGTCCTGCTGGCTCTCCTCCTACTCTGACACCCATCTCAAGGAAGATCCTGCACATTGCTGAGCAACAGGCCAGACAGGCCCAGAGGAGGAGCTCACCCTCTCTACATAGCCTTTGCCTGCTTGGGAGGGATCCAGACTGATAGGCTAGAGGGGGATGGGTGGAGCTAGTGGTCAGTTTCAGCTATGTCTTTGCTGGATTAAGGCAAACCAGAGGACTCTGCTGTGTGCCTTCTGTGTGTGTGCCTACCCTGTGGTTGACCTGGCTCTCTGACAGCTCCTTGACACCCTGTCACCCTGCTTTCCATGCACTGAGCGTGGACATCAGAAAAGAGGCACATACACTGTCAGGAAACTGAACTGCACAGAAAGTTCACTCATGATCTCGTGGAACATCTACACATGAGCAGCTGTTCTCATGTATCTGACCTTGTGCAATTTCATCACAATACCTGCTTATCCTTCCTGTAGGAGTCGTCCAAGGTGCTTATATGGGTCTCAATTGCTTCCTGCCTCCTATCACAGTGTGATGGTTACAACATGTGGCTACTCTACTCTCCAACTGTGGTAAGATGGTGCTGCAGTGTAGCTGGCTTATAAAAGCAGCAGTTATTATAGGGCTTTTACACTATTGAGGTCCACGTTCCACCTAGGGTAATTTGAGGGGGGCCACGTACTGGCAGTAGCAATGGAAGGATCTGCCTGTTTTGGTTCTCTCAGTTTCTCTCCCCCCCCCCTCTAAAATTTGGTTCCCCACATTTCTGTAGCAAGATGCTTATTTTGGGTTTAAAAATCTTCATGAATTTCCAGGCTGGTCATTTGTGCCTTTCTAGGGTCTGCAGAGAGGTCCTAATGTTGAATGTTATGTGCTTCTCTCCTAGTTCCTGCATGAGTTGTATAACGCAACTATATTGGAAGAGCTTGGGGATGTAGATTCTAGGCTCGTCCTGGCCACCATCCCTTTGGCTTTATTTCCGTTCGGAGCTACCTGTGGGTCCCTTCCTGTTGCTTGGATGATGGATAGATTTGGCAGGTATAGATATAACCCTCTAAGTGGTGAATTGCATTTCCTAGCATGCTGAGGGGATGCAGGAATGGATGGTTGCTGCTGGCTTACACCCCCCAGTAACATCTAATAAAAGATAAAATACCATCAACTTTGTTAGTTTCATTCCACCTGCCCAAGGCATTCAACCAAATGGAATGGGATTTCAGAGAAAGGCAAAGCGGGTGATGTCAGATAATTTTTATCTTTCACTAAACATTTCAGGGAGTGTTGTATGGCAGGGAGGGACAGAGTCCTGGAATCTTATCTGATCACCTTTAGCTAGCTAATTGGGTGGTGGGAACATGTCCTCCAAATGCATTATAATCCTACAGACACAAAATTAGTTGAAACCACATTATTAGGTTTATCTTTCACTAAACTAACACTACAGACACAACAATACATAAGTATTCTAATTGTTAAAAGGAAGTAGATTGCACACAAATTGGATAACTGAGATTTTGGAAGGAGTAAAGATTTCATCCTGGATTTGCATATTTTAAGAGTCACCTTTAGGGTAGTTACCCAATCTAGATTCTTTAACCAGTTCCCCACTAAGAGAATAGCATCCACTGAATTTCCCATATTGTGCATTTGTTCAGTTTGTTTCTAGGCTTTTGCTGTATTACTCGATATTAGGGGTATCCCCTGCTTTTGACTGGTTAGCTTCACAATATAATTTAATTTATCCAAGCACTTTTTAAACTGTTGTGTATAGGTAAAAGGGACCCCTGACCATCAGGTCCAGTAGTGGACGACTCTGGGGTTGCGGCGCTCATCTCACTCTATAGGCCAAGGGAGCCGGCGTTTGTCCGCAGACAGCTTCTGGGTCATGTGGCCAGCATGACAAAGCCACATCTGGCGAACCAGAGCAGCACACGGAAATGCTGTTTACCTTCCTGCTGGAGCGGTCCCTATTTATCTACTTGCACTTTGATGTGCTTTTGAACTGCTAGGTGGGCAGGAGCTGGGACCAAGCAATGGGAGCTCACCCCGTGGCAGGGATTCGAACCGCCAACCTTCTGATCAGCAAGCCCTAGACTCTGTGGTTTAACCCACAGCGCCACCTGGGTCCCTGCAGATTCAAATATAAATGTTTCAAAAGGTTTTTGCCAAGCAGCCAAAATTTAGGGTGATATATCCACAGGAAGAACTTGGAAAAGCTACAACTTAGGCAATGTAACAACTTAGGCAGACAATGTCCTTTTTTTTTGCAGAAACATTTTTTTCTCAGTACGGCAAGATCAAAGGAAGTCAACCTTTCAAAATCACTTTTCATTATTATTATTTTTAACCAGTGGGACAAAGCTGTCCAGAGATTATAGGAGCCCTGCTAGAAATAGTTTCTTTAGGTTCATGTTTCCCCAAACTTCCAAATATTGGAAGCTTTTATATCTACGTGGGACTCTTTAGGTACCGTTGGAATTAGAGTCTGAATCTTGGGTGGGATGTTGAAAACACTTAACGTTGATTTTGATTAATTTATTTTAGCCCTGCTATGTCCATTCAGTTCCTGGTGTAAATAAGGTGGTGTGTCTAAGCTCTAAGGCACCTGCTAGAGTCATGACCATGTTGTAATCAGCATTTAAGTTACACAGATGTTCCTTACTTTTTATTATGATGCTTTTAATATTTAGGTAGTTTCTAGGAGCCTCCTCTAATGTTTTCATAGCCAATACAAAAAGAAGGGATATGGCAAAGGGAAGCCCTGTTTAGCCATGCTTGAGATGTTTAGTGTGTCCCAACCATTTACTCTCAAAATAGCAGTAGAGTTCTCCCAAATTTGAGAGATGGAATGAGTGATGTAACATCCCAAATTCAGTCCGAACAGTTGAAGTAGGAAGCACCATAATTCCTCTCTCTCTCTCTCTCTCTCTCTCTCTCTCTCTCTCTCTTGTAACTTATTTTCATTTTTTGATTGTACCTTATATTCATTGGCATCTCCTCCCTCACCCCCGCCTTTACTGGGTTTTTTTTTTTCCAGGAAAGGTGCTTTGATGATAACTGACATTTTATACATCATTTGTTCTGTACTACTGGGTCTCTCACACTTGATAAGAACCTATAGATACAGCCTATTTATCCATTTATGCTTTGGGATATGTTCGGGTAAGTCGGAGTCCTCAATTTATTGGCTTGCCTTTTTGTAAAAAGAAATCATCCCGAAATGCACAAGATTCATCTGAGATGATTTCAGGGGCTGACTAGATGATGAGTGGGGGCACCAGCCAGGGAACACCCAAGGGAAACCTCAGAGAAGGAAGTCTCAGCCCCCAGGGATTGGTGGTGGGACACCAAGGAGAGGTCAGAGGGAAAAGAGTGGGAGAATTTGTTGGATGCTGTAGGGGAAACAGGATTTAGTAAGCAGGGAGAGCCTGTGACAGTGACAGGGAGCAATTCAGACTCAGATGCTGAAGCAGAGAGGGGGCAAGAGGCCACAGAAGAATCCTGGGAGTCTTCCTGTCCTACTGTGACAACCCCCCCTCCTAATCTCCAAGGACATGAAGAACAATGTGTGGAGTGGATTAGATTAGCAATTAGATCCCAAAGATCTGGGATGTGGTAATTTACCAATTATTCTACTCCAGTGGGAGGCAAATATTGTTGATTTATATTTTCCATCCACCCAAGCCAACATATTCAGTAGTAAGCAATGTTGAGAATCGCAGTCAAAATATCATTTGTGGAGTGTCAGGTTGGCTACTTCTCTTCTAACTTTTCTCTAGCCATCACAAAATGAACGTCCAGTATTTAATTCCAGTTCTGGAAGATGAGCAATCTCTGGCTTTGGCAAGCAGCTAGGGAAGAAATTTATGAGGTTAAGAGGCAGCGGCTGAGAACACCTCTCTGCAAGCCCTTGTGGGGCTCAGTTTGGTTTAAGTTACAACTGGGCAACATCTTGGGGTCTATGGCGTCAAGTGCTCTAGCTTTTGGCAACCAGCCAGGGGGAGAAAACTCCAAAATTAAGAAGTAGTCACTGAGAACACCTCTTTTTGTAACTTTGTGGGGCCTGAAATAGTGGGGAGCTACGACTGGGCAACAACTCTGTAACTATGATGTCAAGTATGGTCTCTTCATGTAGCTTGATCCAGTGACCTCTCATGCAAATTGTGAAGGACAGCATGGCATTTTGCAGAAGTCTATGGGGGGACCTCTTAAATTCATAAGGAGTTAACTGCATGACTCATTGTGGCCTTCTGTACCACACAGAGTTCTCTATATGTTTCTGTACAGCGTGTCACAGGCTCATTGTAAATTATATTTTGATTTATCACCTAACCAGGAATAACCTTCTGTGTTGTCTCCGTATATCTTGGGGAAATCTCCCCTATCCACCTGAGGGGATGCATAATGATGATGCACAATCTGTTTTCAACTTTTGGTGTTCTGTTGGCTCAGATACTTTCTCTCCCAGAAATTATGGGGACCCGAAAAGGTAATTCAGAGAAATTCATCCTTTGACTTACAGTTTTTCAGATGTCCCACCTCAGTGTTTTCACATTATCAATCACTCTTGTTTTCGTTCACAGGTTTACCAATTCTGACAAGCATTTCTGTGGCCATGCCATTGCTTCAGATCTTTCTACTGCCCTTACTTCCTGAAAGTCCTAGGTATCTCTTCATTCAGAAGGAAGATGAAAATAGTGCAATAAAAGGTACTGGGACCTTTAGGTATAATCACCATAAAGAGCTGTGACATCCCTTCAGGCTGAAGAGACCTCAGGCACCTTTGGCCTGTTGCATAATTCATTCTAGGATTATCAGAACATTCATGTTGATAATCCTCTCATTAATAGAGGGTCATCAACAACCTTTTCATAACAATGCACATACAACTGATATATAAATGTACTTTCCTTTCACACAACTATTTAGGGTATAATATATGAGAAGACATTGAATGGCTACTTGCAGTGATGACAATAGTGTCAGTGTCAGTATACCACTGAATAACAGTTGCTGAGTATCATGAGTGGAAGAATGTGGCTTCAAGCTACGAGAAAGGAGATTCCGACTTAAATGTTCGGAAAAACTTTCTGACAGCAAGAGCTGTTCGGCAGTGGAACAGACTCCCACGAGAGGTTGTGGGCTCTCCTGCCTTGGCAGTTTTTAAGCAGAGGCTGGATGGCCATCTCTCATAGATGCTATAAACATGATGATCCACCTGGAGTGGTTAAGTGCACTATGTTTAGGCTCTGTTTAAATCAAGTTTTCAAAATTGCATGGGGATGTGTGTGGGGGTTTTTTTGGGGGGGGGGCTGTTGCTTGTCTCCAGAAATGTAAAAGGAAGCACCTAATATCCTTTGTGGCATGTATGGAAGTATGAAAAACAAGAGGAATTCTAGGAACAATGACATTAACAAAACAATACTACACACATGATGGAAATATATGCAAGTATAAATGATAGCAACTGTTGTGTAATAGTTGCAACAATTACAAATACAGCAAATATCCCAATACAATTTCCTCAAATGCCACAAATTATTATTAAGAGATTCCCAAGATTAAACCCTCTGGACTTCCCCTTTCCAACTTCCTTTCAATCAATCCACTTACTTACTTACTTACTTACTTACTTACTTACTTACTTTAGAAGTTGCCCCTTTCAAAGTCTAATCCTCTCTGCCTCTGTTCGCACCCAGTACTGAAGAAGCTGCGAGACACTGACGACGTGGGAGATGAGATAGAAGAGCTCCAACTGGAGGACATAATTGAGAAAGATGAAAAGAACATGGATTCACTTAAGCTAATGATGACCCCAAGCCTAAAATGGCAAGTCATCCGCATCATCGTCTTGATGGGTGGAGAGCAGCTTGATGGCCTCAATGTGGTAAGGAAAGCAAGATCCCAAGTTGTTAGGAGGTTCAACCATGTAAAATGAGAATGTATTTCACAAAAAGGTTCAGAAGCACCAATTGTCACTGCTTGTCTCTAGGAATGGTCCATGTTGATGCATTCAGGGGCCTGCTCTGTTTTCTAGATTCTGTTCCAGGGATCAGGAATATCTAAACATCCTTAAGGGGGAGGCCTGTGGCACACCTGGTATTGGTGAATCCCAGTTCCAATCAACTCTACAAAGCATTGCCAGTGATATATATCCTGATAACACCCAGGGTGCCTCAGGGTTTCCATCTTCACCCTAGTGGATATCAGGGAATGGCTGGATGAGGAGTGGTGGAAACCACCTGACCAGGAGCCCCCCCAGGGAAAAGTCAGAGGAAGAGGATTTAGATCTGGGATCCTGGTGTTGGACAAATGGACACACCTCAAAGGAGGGGAAGAACTGGGAAGTACTGGAGACTGGGAGCTTGGAGGAGGAGGAAAGGAGGAAACAGGCAAGTGCCACAGCACAGAGCTAAGACAGGAATCAGACTTAGCAGCTTCATCACAGAGCCACCCTGACAGATTTTCTGCTGACAGCCTACGTGCCCCTACTCCCAGAACAATGCATCTATTGCATGTTACCAAGCACAGAGCCAGGCAGAAACAGAGATGGTCCCTTGGGACTCACCATAGACAGAGGGAGGGGACACAGAGGGATAGGGAGTGAAGTGGGAGGTACAAGCCAGTCTGAGCAACTGCTTCGACTAGACAGGAGCAACCTTAGAAGTTTCCATGTGTTCTCTGTTCTGCTTCTTAAATTAAAAAAACCAACAACTGTAAGGGACATGGGTGGCGCTGTGGGTTAAACCACAGAGCCTAGGGCTTGCCGATCAGAAGGTTGGTGGTTTGAATCCCCGCAATGGGGTGAACTCCCGTTGCTCGGTCCCTGCTCCTGCCAACCTAGCAGTGCAAAAGCATGTCAAAGTGCAAGTAGATAAATAGGTACCGCTCCGGCAGGAAGGTAAACAGCATTTCTGTGCACTGCTCTGGTTCGCTCTGGACTAAGCGGCTTAGTCATGCTGGCCAGATGACCCGGAAACTGTACGCCGGTTCCCTCGGCCAATAAAGCGAGATGAGTGCCGCAACCCCAGAGTCGTCAGGGGTCCCTATACCTTTTTAACTGTAAGTGAGCTGCATATCACTGTCTTTCTCTGCTCTGTGAATGACCTGCAGCGCCCTCCTCAGCTCAGCACCTGGTGTGGGAGGAACTTTGCCTCTGCTTAAGCGTATAGATTTCACAGGTACAGAACACTAAAGACATAAGGGTAATGTAGAATGAGACATCACACAGTTGGAGAGATTGGCATGATTCCTTTAAATTTCTGAAATGTTAATGCTCTGACATCTACTGTGAGATAACATGATTCCCACATATCAGATTAAAGTATGGTTTGGAATGCAGTGATCTTTCAGGTTCTGCACTTGTTGAAATTTTGCAATATGTTTCTCAGCTCAGAAAAAATATACCAGGTGTTTAAATATGTGTCGAAATAGGAATATTTGTGCAAAAATGTCTGGTTTCCAGATTAATGCAGAAATAGTACAGAACAGATTTGTTAATGAACACACATGAAGTTAAAATGGATGGGAAATGAACTGAGTTGTCCATTATTTGATGCAACATCACCATGTTCTGCATTTTCCTGTTTCGATTCATTTTCTCAGCATGAAGGAAGAGGGGGAAATCAACATGATGATGTTATAGAATTGTGGAATTGTGGAATTGGGTGAGGTTCCGAAGGTCATCTAATTCATTCCCCTGCAATGCAAGAGTCACAGCTAAAGAGTCCCTGACAAATGACCACCCAATTCCTGCTTTAAAAGTTCCAATGAAAGGAACTACTCCCTTCAGAAATACTGTTCCACTATCAAACAGCTCTTACCATCAGAAGGTTCTTCCTAAGAATAAAATAGTAGAATTGTAGAGTTGTTAGGGTTCCAACGAGTCATTTAGTCCAACACACTGCAATCTGAATGAAAGAATCCATGACAGATGGCATCCATGTCTAATCAGAATCCCCCTTTTATCTTCAAATATCTAAAGGGCTGTCACATCTAAGGTGGAGCAAGCTTGTTTTCCGTTACTCCAGAGGGTAATACAAATAACTCTCGTTAATAGCTGCTTACCTCAGGGCTCCAAGGGGTAAGCGTTTGCTCTCTGGAGTAGCCATGCCACCAACACCAGGGGCGGTGGGGGCGGTGGCATGGTTTGTGCGGCCAGAAGGGGGTCAATTAAGCTTCACATCCAGTTGCGTGAATATGAAGTGACAGGGCCCCAGGCCAAGGGCCAGTCAGAAGGGTCCAGAAGTCTTGAGCATGTGTGGAGTGATGCTTGGGCTCTGGTATTTTTACCCAAACACTCCCAACCTGCCTTCCATGTTCCAAGTCATGGACTTCTTTACAAGTGTACATATCCTTGACATATAATTTTACTTCTCTTCCCTTCCTGTTTGATTAGTTTATACCCCTCAATTACTATATTCCAACCATGAGTCTCATCCTATTAGGTTTCAGAAATGCCTATTATATCATATTTGCCCTCCTGTTTTCAGAGCTCAAGTTCATTTTGTTTCTTTCCTGTGCTCTGTGAATTAGTATAAACTGAATCTACAAATAATTATTTCAAGCTGCTTCCTTCTGGTTTTGCCCCCTTGTGTATTAGCACAACCCAGTAATGCTGCTCCAGTTCCCTGTTAAAATGTCATTTAACAATCTTTGAGAATTCTTGGACAGCAGGTTAGATCCTTGCAAACTGCAGGTGGACAAATGTACCCATCTTCAAAAAGGGGGAAAAATAAGACACAGGTAACTACTGACTACTCAGCTTGAGGTTGATATCAGGAAAGGCCCTAGAACATTTAATTAAATAGCCAGTGTGTGAATACTTAGAAATGGGTGCTGGGATGACTAAGACTTAGTATGGGTTTCTTAAAAAAAAAAAAAAGAAGAAAAAGAAGTCATGCCGGACAAATCTCAATAATTTATACAGAGAGAGTTCCAAACTTGGTGGATCAGTGGAAAGCTGGGGACATAGTGTATCTTGATTTCAGTATGACTTTTGACAAAGTTCCCTGTGATATTCTTGTGGAGAAGCTGATAAAATGTGGGCTAGATGAGGTCACCTTTAGGTGGACTTGTAGCTGCTTGGCTGACTGATCCCAAAGAGTGCTCACCGATGGTTCCTCATCATTCTGCAAAATAGTGACAAGTAAGAGCTGTTTCTGATGGTAAGAGCTCATGAGAGTGGAATGGGCTATCTTGGAAGATGGTGGACTCTCCTTCCTTGGAGGTTTTTAAACAGAGGTTGGATGGCCACCTGATACGAATGCTTTAGTTGAGATTCCTGCGTTGCGGACACTTGGGCTATATGACCCTGGGAATCCCTTCCAACTCTACAGTTCTATAATTCTATGTCACATATTTGTTTTACTCAGCTTTTTGGGTGAAGATGCAGTTCAGGGGACACCTAGTTAACACCATCACTTTAGACTTAGATTTTTGCAAAGGAGGAGAGCCAAGTCAGGAGTCTCTTCTCTTTGGTCCCTTCCAATACTGCAGTTCTATCATTTGATGTTGAATTATTTTCCATCTTTGCCATTAGAATTAAGTCAAGCATGGCAGGCCTATGAGGAAAATGACAACTCTGAAGCACAGGACTTGCTACTTAAAGAGTTGAATCAATTATACAGAGGAACCTAAATTAAAAGACTTCTAGGTTAAGATGTGGGTGGCACTGTGGGTTAAACCACAGAGCCTAGGGCTTGCTGATCGGAAGGTCGGCAGCTCAAATCCCCGTAACAGGGTGAGCTCCCGTTGCTCGGTCCCTACTCCTGCCCACCTAGCAGTTAGAAAGCACACAGTGCAAGTAGATAAATAGGTACCGCTCTGGCGGGAAGGTAAACAGCATTTCTGTGCACTGCTCTGGTTCGCCAGAAGCGGCTTAGTCATGCTGGCCACATGACCCGGAAGCTGTACGCCAGATCCTTCGGACAATAAAGCAAGATGAACATCGCAACCCCAGAGTTACCTTTAGGTTAAGAGCAGGTGACATCCAGAAAAGAACGACAGCAGCCAAAATAACCAGAAAACGAACTCTAGGATTTCTCTGAATCCCAGGTCACCATCATGTGCTTCTTCCCCTCACCTAACACTTTTTATTGTGATGGTCTGATTTCAGGTATACTATTATAGAGAGAAAATCATCTTGCCTACAGAATCAGATATTGGGGAATCACATCTATTTTTGATAGTCGGAAGCACTGTTTTTTCCTGTGCAATTGCATTATCGGTAAGCCTTGTCTACGTTTCCTCTCACTTTCTAAGTCTTGAAAATCACTCTTCTTCAATAGACTGAACCTCACTGCAACATTCTCTATATCTTTTCTGCCATATTATTTACTGTGCAGCAGCTCTCCCAATCTCCCAAAAACCTGGGAATTGTAGTTTTATGGCGTTTTCTAACTATCCTTTCTAAGACAGGCATGTCCAAAGTCTGTTTCGGGGACCTAATTCGGCCCGCCGGTCGGTTTAATTTAGCCCCTGTGGCAGTTTATTTCCTGGGGTAAAATCCTTAAAAAGCTCAAAAACGTCAATCCTAAAGAAAGGTCAACAACTTTGGTTGGCCCTCATGCATGTTCACTTCATCAAATCTGGCCCTCTTTGAAAAAAGATTTGACACCCCAGTTCTAAGAGAAGCCCTTAGATTTAAACAGATAGCATGGCTCCTTGGTTTACTTGGAATTGTCCTAAGGTTTTTGTTGTTGTTTTTAAAAATCACTTTGCATATGCACGTGTTAGAAGAAGCAAGAGCTCCTGTCTTTATGTACTTTATTCTGCTACATTAATTATTTCACCAATGTACTCTAAGGGGAATTGCCCTTTTTAGCCTAAATGGCCTACCGTATGGAGAAGATATATCACCCCTACCTTACTATCATAGAACTATGATTCCTAAAAGTCCTCTGGAAAAGGGAATTAATATTAGAAGAAGAGTTTGGTTCTGATATCCCGCTTTATCACTACCCGAAGGAGTCTCAAAGTGACTAACATTCTCCTTTCCCTTCCTCCCCCACAACAAACACTCTGTGCGGTGAGTGGGGCTGAGAGACTTCAAGAAAGTGTGACTAGCCCAAGGTCACCCAGCAGCTGCATGTGGAGGAGCAGGGAATCGAACCCAGTTCACCAGATTACGAGTCCACCGCTCTTAACCACTACACCACACTGGCTTAGACCAGTTTAAGTCTGTGGTACAGATGTATCCAAGTGGCTGCAATCCTATACATCTGGAGTAGCCAACAAGCTGCTTTGTAGATGCTGGTGGAATACAAGAAGTGCTTTGCTTCTATGAAAAAGGTGCCGGTACACACCATGCCCCCTATCTCCCCCACCTCCACCTGGCTGCCATTTGCATGCCCACTTGTTCGCTCCCTCCCCCTTTGCCTGAGACTGCTTCTGCCACCGCCACCACTTCCTGCAGTGGCAGGCGCAGCCTCCCAGAAGCACTTTGTCCTCCTACTTCACCGTTTCCCACAGTGGCACTTTGGCACGACCCCTTCTACGATCATCAAAGCGCCGTCCGGGAAGGTACCTGACAATCATTACAATGTTGCGCCAAAGCACCTGTGCTATGGTGAGACCTTCTTACAATTGTCAGGCACCTTCCTGGAAGGCGTTTTGGCAACTAATCAACTTTAGTCAGGCCACACCTGGAATACTGTGTCCAGTTCCTGGCATCACAACTTAAGAAAGATGTTGGCGAGCTGGAACGTGTGCAGAAGAGGGCAACTAGGATGGTCAAGGGTCTAGATGCCAAGCCTTGTGAGGAACAGTTGGAGGAGCTGGGTATGTATAGCCTGGAAAAGAGGAGACTGAAGGGAGATGTGATAGCCCTCTTCAAGTATTGGAAGGATGGAACAAGCTTGTTTCCACTTGCTTTGGAAGGTAGGACTCGAACCAATGGCTTAAAGTTGCAGTAAATGAGATTCCAACTAGACAAACAGGTTTTTCCCCGCCCCTGACAGTAAGAGTTGGTTGATAGTGGAGCAGTCTCCCACAGGAGGTTGTGAACTCTCCTTCCTTGGAGGTTTTTAAGCAGAGGTTGGCTGTTCACCTGCCAAGGATGCTTTAGCTGAGATCCCTGCATTGCAGGGGGTTGGACTGGATGACCCTTGGGGTCCCTTCCAACTCTAAGATTCTGTGATTACATTATTCTAACTGTAAAAGGGTCTCACATCGGGAAGTGGTGGCAGCAGGATGGTGGGGGCAAGAGGTGGTATGTACAGGCTCAAAAAATAGCACCGTAGACAACTTACACCATTCCTTACTATTGGCCCCGATAGCTAGGGTCGATGTGAGTTGTAATCTCACTACATATAAAAGGTATTTTGTTGGCTAAACATGCTACATATGCTTACCTGGGATCAGAAGGGCTTATCTCTGAGTGGATATGCTGCAGGTCCTTTTTCATTTAAGAGTCTTGACCCCCCGACTGTGGTTGTCTATACACAAAATCAGTATGCCACACTTCAAAACCTGCTGTTCATATATGCATTCCTTCTCAATGAAGCATGTGAATAAGCGCCAAGATGTCCCTTGTAACTCTGGTCTTAAGAAAAATAACAATTGTTTACTGTTTTGCCCTATGCTCTCTCTGCTTTGATCTGTAATTCAGGTCCTGGGCAAAACTGTCCAAAACAAAGCTCTCCCATTACCCATTTGCTATAATAGGGAATAATAATAATAATAATAATAATAATAATAATAATAATAATAATAATAAATCAGATGCCAATTTTCCTCTTTTGACCAAAATTATGAAAATTTATGGAATAGGAGCCTCTCCAGGATGAATGAAGCCTGTTTTTCAACTACAGATCCCATCATCACTAGCTAGCAGGACCAGTGGTCCAAAAACAGCTGGAGGCCCTAGTGTGGGAAACACTGTTTTAATGTACTGTTGTAATGCCTAGGGTCTCTCTTTCTTCTCTCTATATTCTCTAGATGTATCTGGCTGATTCTAAGGGGCACAAGTTTCTGCTTCTCACTGGCTCTGGGATCTGCATCGGGACCTGTATCATGCTAACCATGTCACTGGATTTGCTGGTTTGTATTTGGTAGATTTCGAGCTGAGAATCATTAAATAGGTCGTCGTTTGGCCCTGTCCGCCCTCCATCTTTAATCTGTATCATGCAAAAGCTCCAAAGCCAATGTTTAAGTTGGCCGTAGATGTAACAGGACATTTCTTTAAGAAGAGTAAGAACAAGGCATATGAATGGAGTCGATTTAAAATGGATGTGCTTCTGATTGGTACATCTGTAGAAGGAGACTTGAGAGAAAAGTTGCACTGGGTTTTTAACCTTCAGCTGAATTTTGTACAAAGTCTTTAAGTGAACGGATGAGAAAGAACATAGTTTCCCATTGACAGATGTTTCATGTGAAAGTTACACGAATGTTAGATTCAGAGGCAAGAGAGGCCTCCTTCATTCTATGGGTCAACAGTTCTGTGGAACAAGCAATGGTAACTGGAAATATGGGAGCTTACCGCACAAATGTCCCGTTTCGAGCGAGACATCCCAGATTGACAGAAGCCTGCCTGGCTTCTGATCTGAATCCTGGATGTCCCATTTTAGCTCCCCGTACTCTGGGCTTCACCAGAGTGTGGTACCCAAAGAAACAGGTTCTTTTGGTCCCACACTGTGGCGCGAGTCAGTTGACTCGCAGCAGAGCGTGGGACAAAAGAATGGAACAGCCGATGTACTTATGGAACACCACACTTCTGGGATTTAACCCAACAGGGACCCAAAGAGTGCAGAACCAAAAGAGACATAGCCTTTGGTTCCACATTCTTTTGGTTCCGCACCTTCAATGGCTGTCCGTCCCCCTGACACTGCTGGTATTCAAGCGGGCAGCGGGTGGCAGGTGGCAGGATGGTGCAGGTCTGTATGTGTCCCAAATTGCCCTCCCAAAATGTGGGGGGGGGGAAGTAATGTGGGAAGAAGTATGTGTGACAACCCTTCAGATGTTGCTGCATTCCTATTCCCACCAGTCTCAATCAATCATGGCCAATGGTTAGGAATGTTCCGTGGCAAGGTCCTGAACTCTTCCCCATTGTAGAATAAAGACACTTGACACCAGAATTTAGGTCAATGGGATGAAAATGCCACAACTTTATTGGTTACAGAATGTGAGTGGTATTGGCTTAGGCATTGGAACCAATGACTATATCTGACTCCTGCCCGCCTGCAGGGAGTCTAATAAGGGTTAACCACTGATAGGGGAAGCCCTGTTGATGCACATCAACTAGGAATTTCCCCATGGTCACCGATAGGGTTCGTACTATGGCTGTGGCCCCCGTCTGGGCTTCCGACAGAATATACTTGAAATAGGAGGGGTACAGGTGAAACTCGAAAAATTAGAATATCGTGGAAAAGTCCATTTATGTAAGCAATTGTTTTCATTAGCTACTGGAGTTTAATATATGAGATAGAAACATGACATGCAAAGCGAGATATGTCAAGCCTTTGCTTGTTATAATTGTGATGATTATGGCGTACAGCTGGTGAGAACCCCAAAGTTGAAATTGTTAATTTGGGGTTCTCATCAGCTGTACGCCATAATCATCACAATTATAACAAATGAAGGCTTGGCATATCTCGATTTGCATGTCATGAGTCTATCTCATATATTAGTTTCACCTTTCAAGTTGAATTACTGAAAGAAATGGACCTTTCCACGATATTCTAATTTTTTGAGTTTCGCCTGTCGGTGATGGCCGCCACCTCCCCTCCCCTCCAACCGAACGCTCCCATGCCTAACTGCAAAACCTTACAAAGTTGTGACAATTTGCTACGAGGTAGGCAAAAAGCCAAGTGGCTGGTGCCAATTTGCCAAGTGGAAAAAAATCCTACCAGGTCCCTTCAACAGGCGACCAACCAAAGTCCATAGCAAGGTCAAAGGATAAGGACCTAATCTTAGGGAGGGAGAACTGCGAAAGTGGGAGCGAGGTAAAAGAGAGCGAGAGCTTGGCCGCAACTTGTTTAAATGGGCTAAGCCATGCCCCCACCCTCGGCCTATTGGACTGGCCAATATGAAATGACTTGGCCAGGAACTCCCTGTGACACGGAGCTACCTAAGCCCCGCCTGCATGGGTCAGGCTCATGATCTGCCCACAACGTCAACTCCCTGCAAGGGTAATCGGCTTTGCAAACTGTGGTCCAACAAAATATGGAGGGCACCACAAGGACTACACCTGGGAATTTCACTAGCAGCTTGTTCACATTTAAGCTTGGTCACACCTAGAATCCAAGAACTGCAGAGCTGGAAGGGACCATGAGGGTCATCTAGTCCAACCCCTTGGGATGCAGGAATCTTTTACCCATCGGGGAATCCATGTTTCCTTCATTAGGATTTGGCCTCCTTATTATGGACACAGGCAGATTTTCAGTTGGAGCTGAAGACCAAATCTGAATGTTTTCATTTGTACCAGTAGGTGTTGCCTTTTGGCTTGTCCCCCATCTTGCAGTCTGTAGATTCAATTTATTTATTTTTTCACAAACAGTGCATCTATGAAGGAATCAGTTGAGCAGCAGACATCCCTTTTAAAATAAATTGTGTCCAAAGCACACATCCAGGAATTCCCAAGTCAATATAACCTTTGCATGGACACACTTTGTTTTATTTTCAATCTTAAAATAAAAAAAATAGGCAAAATAGGCATTTCCCCTTTCTAACACAGGAAGATGGTTCTAATGGAAATCAATAGAGTCATATAATTTGAAATCAGCAGGAAAGCATTAATCAGGAAAATCTGGAGAAATACAGCAGTACCTTTGGTTACGAACTTAATTCGTTCTGGAGGTCCGTTCTTCACCTGAAACCGTTCTTAACCTGAGGTACCACTTTAGCTAATGAGGCACACGATTTCTGTTCTCATCCTGAGGTAAAGTTCTTTACCCGAGGTACTACTTCCAGGTTAGCAGAGTCAGTAACCCGAAGTGTTTGTAACCTGAGGTGTTTGTAACCCGAGGTACCACTGTACTACAATCTGAAATCTCTGGTTGGGTCTTTTATCTAGATAATGGCACTTGTGGTTTTTTGTGTGATGATTGTGGCCCAGCTACTTGAAATTCTGCTGCTCCCTGCACTGATGTCATTTAGATATAAGTTAAAAACAAATTTTGCATAAACTTTTGGAGACAACGGCTAACACTCAGTAGCCCTGGGTTTGATATACTTACAGCATCATTCTAATCCTAGGCCTGTTGGAATTAGCAAATTTTCCTGTATTTAATTGTTGTTGTTGTTTTAAAACACAAGAAGACAAAAAATATACTGCTGCGGACATTTTCAAAAATAGGCACCACCACTACCCAAAGAAAAACTGGCACCATGATGGTGCAAGGTGCATGGAAAGGATAGTAGTCAGAATGGATGCTTCATCTCACAGGGGAAATAAGAGAGGCAATGTGCCCATTATATTGAGTGGAGTTGCATTTTTCGAAACTTATTCGATTCACCTTGAATTGGTGGGTGGGTGGGGGATCCAGATCTACAGGGAGGAAACATGTGGAAAATGAGCTGGTGGACAACCCAGTGACAGTGTGGTGTAGTGGTTAAGAGCGGTAGACTTGTAATCTGGGGAAGCGGGTTCGTGTCCCCGCTCCTCCACATGCAGCTGCTGGGTGACCTTGGGCTAGTCACACTTCTCTGAAGTCTCTCAGCCCCACTCACCTCACAGAGTGTTTGTTGTGGGAGAGGAAGGGAAAGGAGAATGTTAGCCGCTTTGATACTCTTTCTTCTTCTTCTTCTTCTTCTTCTTCTTCTTCTTCTTCTTCTTCTTCTTCTTCCTTAATTGGAACACAAACATTTCAAATGCACATTAAACTCAGCTTTGGAGAATCCCCATAATGTAAATACGACCTGTATTTTCTCCAACAGAAATATATCCCGCAAATGGAGCGTGTAAGAAAAGTTTTGGAAAATGTATTCATCTTTGGACATGGTATAGGGTCAGGTAAGTGCTTAGATGAAGACAGGGGTGCCTGGCATGCTCTGGTCCATGGGATCACGAAGAGTCGGACATGACTAAACGACTAAACAACAACAACAACAAAAAGTGCTTAGATGATATTACTATTACTACTACTACTACTACTACTACTACTACTACTACTATACCACCCTTCATCCATAGATCTCAAGGTGGTTCACAACAGAAAAATACAAGATAGAAACATAATATACACAACATATGTTAAACACATTTAAAAGGCTATAGGATGTTAATCAGCCAAAGGCCTCATTGAAAATGAACATTCCCCCTCCCCCAGAAACTAGAACTTGGATGTCATTCTCCAAGAAACATTTCAGCTTTCATTGTTCCAACATACGTTACTTATATTTTTTTAAGTTCAGTGCTCAGGAATGCACGGAGGCTCTGAAAACTGAATATTACTGCACAAGCTGAAAAAAAATGCAGGTTGTACATAGCTCCATTAACAAGTTGTTTCAAAACCTGTGCAATCCAGGGAAAGCATTCGGTCAGGAGACAAAAGTGCTAAGTGACTGACAATGCTGTAAAGGCAGACATGGACCTTGCCGTGCTAGAAGGACAGGTTTGCTTACGTATTGCCTTTGCATTGTGTTAATTAGATGATGCGAAAGATATGAATGCATTAGATAATCTAGTGAGTCAAATGGAGAAAAGAAGAAGTGGTATTCAATGCCATAAATCATTTCTGTCTACCAAGGTTCTCTTGCGTCTGTCATTGTGGCGGAGCTGTTCCTCCAGTCATCCCGGGCCTCAGCATTTGCGATTGCGGGATTTTTGCATTGGCTCAGTAGGTTTCTTATAGAACTCATGTTCTTTTACGTTGAGGTGAGTCGTTTTTGAATTTCCGTTTGGTCGTAATAATAAAAATAATAATATTTATTATTTGTACCCCACCCATCTGGCTGGGTTTCCCCAGCCACTCTGGGTGGCTTCCAACAAAAAATCAAATACATTAAAATATCACACATTAAAAGCTTCCCTAAACAGGGCTGCCTTCAGATGTCCTCTAAATGTCTGGTAGTTGTCTATCTCTTTGACATCTGAAGGGAGGGAGTTCCACAGGACGGGCGCCACTACCGAGAAAGCCCTCTGCCTGGTTCCCTGTAGCTTTGCTTCTTGCAGTGAGGGAACCGCCAGAAGGCCCTCGGCGCTGGATCTCAGTGTCCGGGTTGAACGATGGGGGTGGAGACGCTCCTTCAGATATACAGGACCGTAAGTGCATAATCAGAGCCAGTAAACAAAGCTCAGCCCCTTGTCGCACCATTATTGTTTCCCCAAACCCACAAACGAAGCCATACCCTTGAAGTTATTTATTTGCCATTATTTCTACCCTTCCCCCCAATCCAGCCAGTGTGTTTTGTTAAGGCTGAATGTTAAATCATCTCAGGAATTCACATATTTTCCAATCAGGTTCAGTGCAGTGATGGGGAAACCCTTCCAGATGTTGGTGGACTGCACCTCCCAACATCCCTGGGTACACCATGCTGAGATGATGATGATGATGATCATCATCATCATCATCATCATCCCCTGTCCATCTGACTGGGTTGCCCCAGCCACTCTGGGTGGGCTGATATATAAATTGAATTAATCATAATATCCATGCGAATACCAGCACCTTCGGCTCTGCCACTGATTGTTTACTCAGAAGAAAGAGATATATTCTGCTGGAAGTGAACCAGAGTGGCTGGGGAAACCCAGATGGGTGGAGTATAAATAATAAAACTATTTATTCAAGGAGTGCAACTCTGCAGATGCCTCTCCAGAGGAGCACCTGCCTGTAATCTCTGCTTGGCTCCTGCTCTGCCCGCATTATTGACCCACACAATCAAACCTTTCCATGCACTCTTTCAGTGCCCCGGACAGAAGCCCATGGTGCCTCCTAAGACAGGAAAGTCATAGCTTGAAGAAATTGCAGTTCTTGGTAGAATAATGCAGGACGAGAAGCGAAAAGGACACCAAGGACTCGGGCCAAAATAACGATTTGATAGATATAAATTGTTCAAGTCTCTTGTGAGTTTTATTCCTTGAGGTTTGTAATATAAATATTACAAATATTATTAATATAAATATTAATAAAAATATTCATATTACAAACCTCAAGGAATAAAACTCACAAGAGACTTGAACAATTTATATCTATCAAATCATTGTTTTGGACTGAGTCCTTGGTGTCCTTTCCGCTTCTTTTCCTGCAGGAAAGTCATAGCTGGCTTCTTTGGTGGACTCTGCTGGTGGACTCATAGCAAGCAAGCAAGCAGGAAGGAGCTGACCCTGAATGTGCACAATAACGTAGAGCAAAACAGAGATAGGGGCAGGTGGTCAGGGAGCTGGTCTACAATGACACTTGCGGCAAATGTCTGGAGGTCTGGCCTTGATCTCCTTGTAGGGTAAACTCCAAAAGAATATGTGTGTGACAAATAAATAACCAAGATTCTGTTTCCTTCCTTCCTTCCTTCCTTCCGCCCCTTTTTGTTCCATCTCTAGACAGTTATGGGAGCCTATATCTTCCTTCTCTTCTGGCCTATCTCTGTAGCTACCTTTTTCGTTATCTTCAGGATTATACCAGAAACAAAAATGAAGGCCTTTGTACAGATCAGGAGATCCATGCTGAAACAGAAGCAAAGGAAGAAACCAACCAAGAAGAGGAGAATCAAGTAGAAACTCAGGAAGCACCCTATGCAGTTTATTTTGTTGTTTGTGTATATATTAAATAGCTTTTTTAAAAAATAAATGAAGTTATTCAAAGACAGCTGTTACTGTTATTCTTCCACTGTCTAAAACTGTAATCATTTTGATAAATAACGATGATAGTAGTCAGTGCTTTATTTAAAGAAAAATAGGTGCTGGAACTCACCATGAAGTTGTTACAAGAAGTCGCCAGGTGACTTGGGGTTAGCCCTGAAAAAGATGCCGATTTGACAACAGTCCACCACTCGTAGTGCTAAAAACTATGGCAAGTTGTCTCCCATGCTGGGTTTTTTTTTTTGGGGGGGGCATGTAACTCCAGTTCTGGTGAAGGTCAATTTAATGTGTCCCCGCCTCTCCCGCTCACTTCGATTCAGGCAGATGATTAAGGATAGCTTGGAAGTGCCCTTGCACAAATGCTCACGTCTGCAATGGTAGAGGTCTACCTCTAAGGCTTAAAGCCCGCTGCTGGTACATGGGAGACCAAATGAAGAAAATGAAATGTGATTTGGCTCCACCCCATAGTTTGACCAATCACAGCCAGGAGTGGGAAGGAGCTAGGTGGAGTCATAGATCTAAAAAAGAAGTAGACTCACACATGCTGGCCAGCTTCCATTTTGACTTGAGCGCTCCGGCACATTGTAACTGAAAAAAAAAGTACTGATAAGAGTAGCAGGTTTCCCTCCTGGGCTGAAGACAAAGTCTTTCTTACACCTTCTGCCCAAGCCTGCCCCAATCCACCCTAGTTTCCTGGCTTTTCGGTGAAACGGGGGATATTTCAAGAAAGCAACAGCTTTCTCAGCTCATTATTTGCAACCTTTGCAATCCTCAGCAGTTGTTTGTGAATATTGTGTGCTCAATATTTGGCCTGGGCTGAATTAGATGCACCTCTGGAATCGGTTGCAGCTGAGAGGCTTGATTTGTTACCGATAAGGTAAATAGAGGCCTGTTCAGCTTGAGTGGAGTCCTGTCTTTCCCCATGGATGAAGAAAGATGCAGCCCTCCAGTTATTACTGGATTTACTCTAATCTGCCCAAGGCATCTTGGTGAATTGTCGTGGATCTATACTTGAGCAGCTGTTCGCACATAAATATTGCACATGGGGCTATAAATGCATAGAGACCCTTTGGCAGATAGCCATGGTAAATGGTTGGCCAGAAGCAGGCAGGGCCATGTGGGGTTCTACACATAAGTACCATATTCAAATAGCTATTTTTTTTAATACCTAAAGTGATCACAAAAGACAACAAGCCCCACAAACAGAACTTGCCACAAGCACAGAACAGTCAAGAAGGTTGTGCAATTCTTTAGTATCGCTTTCTCATATCACTATCCTTTCAATTGGAACCTAGACCTGCCAGTACCCCCTCACCCCACCCTAAACAGCAGCACCAGATTGCCCCCACACATACTGGGGCGCTGTTTCACAGTGCATGAATGCCGGGGGGCATGTGCATGTACCACACTTTGTGGGTGCCTAACCCCCTCATTCAAAAGGTTGTGGGAGCCATGGCACCCAGGGCCCATGGGACCTGGCACCTATGCCCTGAAGTATTTCTTATATGGCCAGCTTATTGTGAGAACGCAATGCTAAACCTGTTGCCAATCTATGTTGCAAGTAGCGATGATGTTTGAAGCGTTTTTTGATTGTTGGAAAGGCTTCAAACCAACTTTGCACACTTAGCACACAAATGGAGCCCAGCAAGTTTCTGCTGTGCACGTACCTGCTGTACGTTCTCACTTGCTTCTCCTGTGCTATCTGCAGAGTTCTCTTATCTTGCACAGCGGTGTGTGTGCATGCCAGCAATTACAGACAACAGAGTCCAGCTTCTTTCTAATCTAGAAGCTTTATTTACAAGGCATAAATTACATCCCAGGAGAGACGCAAGACATTTTCGTCTTCTCCTTCTCCGGCTCAAAAACGAAAGAAGAAAGATACAGGAACAACAAGTATCACATTACACAGCATCTTCCGGTGACGCTTTTCCTCCTGTGGGTGGGACGACCTGGTTGAGCTTGTTAACTCTAAAAGCTCCAAACCTTTACAATGTTGCATCATCTGAGCACCCAACTGTCAACAGCTTTCTGGGACCTTATGGTAATAATAACAATAAATTTATTATTTATACCCTGCCCATCTGGCTGGGTTTCGCCAGCCACTCTGGGCGGCTCCCAACAGAACACTAAAAACAGAATAAAACTTCAAACATTTAAAACTTCCCTAATCAGGGCTGCCTTCAGATGTCTTCTAAAAGTTGTATAGTTGTTTATTTCCTTGACATCTGATGGGAGGGCGTTCCACAGGGTGGGCGCCACTACTGAGAAGGCCCCCTGCCTGGTTCCCTGCAACCTCACTTCTCGCGGGGAGGGAACTGACAGAAGTCCCTTGGCGCTGGACCTCAGTGTCCAGGCTGAATGATGGGGGTGGAGATACTCCTTCAGGTATACTGGGCCAAGGCGATTTAGGGCTTTAAAAGTCAGCACCAACACTGTGAATTGTGCTCGGAAACGTACTGGGAGCCAATATAGGTCTTTAAGAACTGGTGTAATATGGTCTTGGCGGCCACCAGTCTGGCTGCCGCATTCATAGATCTCCTGATTGGCTTTCACAATGCTATTAGGGTTCCAAATAGGGGTTGTCTCAGCTCCCACTTCCTCACCGGCCAGAGAAAGCTACAGTACATTTGTGCGTTCTTTGCTCGTTCACCCTCAAAACCTTATGTGACTACTGCCCTGTACAGATTGGGGTGGCCGCCTGTAGATAGATTCCATCTCTGCCCACCTCTGCAGCTTTTTATAGAATAACACTGTGGGTGACAGATCCTTTACCCTCTTCAGCTTCAGACTTTTATAATTCCAACAAATACCAGAATGGCCAATGTACAAATACTAACACAGTCCCCTCCCATGATGGTCTCACTACCAATGATTTTAGAGAATCATAGAGTTGGAAGGGAACCAATCTAGTCCAGCCCTCTGCAATGCAGGAATCTCAGCTAAAATATTTGGTGATGGCCAGTTGTGCAGTGGGACAGTCTGAAGTGGAGAAACTCATCATGGGAGACCCATACCATCATCCCCAAGAAGAATTTTTTTTTTTAATCATACAGAAATGCCCATTTCCCCCCAGAACTACATGATTTCACTCCTATGCAGATTCAATTGATGAAACATACTGAGCTTAGTCAAAAGGCCAGAAGGAATAGAACTGTTAGCTGTTATTTGGAAATGCAAACAATCCTGCAAAGAGGTGTAAAAAAATTAAACAGTGTGAAGAAGAAACCACATTAAAGAAAAGTGCCCAAAGTTTATTTGAATATTTTCCATAATCCAATTTCCCTTAAAATAATCTGCCCCTGACTTAGTCACCTCATTCACCTGACAATGCAAGGAGGGTCCATCAGTTAGAATCATAGAACCATAGAGTTGGAAGAGACCACAAGGGCCATCCAGTCCAACCCCCTGCCAAGCAGGAAACACCATCAAAGTTAGTTACCATGCTGCATCTTAGAGATGATATAATCACTCCTTCTCTGGAAAAAAAATAAAAATCCCAGAGCTGCACTCTCTTGTGTTCCACTTCCACAACTCCCCAGCTTATACTGTCCTGATAGGCAACGATCCTATCCCCCCTCCTCAATACTTCCTCAACAGAGACTCTCCCTAGGTTTCACTGACAACTAGGATGAATCCTTCAGTGTTCATACGGGAGTTGTCTCTGGGGTACCTCAGGGCTCTGCGTTTGAAAACCTCTTGCCACCTATGGGATCTCCCTACCAGGGTTCCCAACTACTACAGTTGGCCTTCCCTTTAGGCAAATAAGTGGCTCACTTGGCTTCACTGTCCAGCCCTCTGTATGACAGGAGAATTAGCAAACAGTTTCCTCTTCCACAGGAAAGCTTTGTTCTCTCCTCTTAGTCACACCTCTTAAGGTACTGATACACTGCCACAGTCAGCGAACGTTTAAGCACATTTAACTTTATTAGGTAACTTGAAAACATGGATGTCTCGGGTTATTACTGGTACAAATCTTCTTCTCATGTAGTTCAGCTTTGTTAGAATATTTCCTGCATCCCTTTAGCAATGGTAATGACCTTTCCTTGCATTCCCCAAAGCCTAACCTCTCCTTTACTCTCTCTAACCCTGCACCCCCAACTGCCAAACCCCCAACTGCCTTTCAAGGTTGTTCCCCCTCCTTTTAAAATGCCAACTAGCTCCGCCTCCCAGGGAACACCTACCTAACATGGGAGTGATAGGTTAACCCATGATGAACCTGAATCATCAGCAGGCATATAATCACTCCTTCTCTGGAAAAAAACAACAACCCCAGAGCTGCACTCTCTTGTGTTCCACTTCCACAACTCCCCAGCTTATACTGTGTGTGTGTGTGTGTGTGTGTGTGTGTGTGTGTGTGTGTGTGTTTTCTAGGGAGATTCATGCATGATTTCAAGTCTCATATTTCTTACAATGTGGGAGTGGGATACAGATCAAGGTACAGCTGGTGACAACATCTCCCTAGGCCCTGATTTTGTAATGAAAGAAGGCTAAAATGAATTTCATCAGCTGTCCAGGAAGAAACATAAGTCAACCAGTGAGTAATTCATCAGATCTCCCAGCCTTATTTTTGTTTTCTCTAGATGTTTATCTAAAGGGCACAGGTTTCTGCTGCTCACTGACTTTGGGATCTGCAGCATTGTCACTGTTCTGTTAACCATGACCCTGGAACTGCAGGTTTGTGATTGATGGCATTTAGAGTTGAGAATGACTTTGACCTTGTTCTCCCTCTCCCTGCCACCCAACCCATAATATGTACTAGGTAACAGCTCCAAAATCCATGGAAAAGTTGGCTGTAGCTACCACACACCATTTATTTATTTCTTTTCCTTTTCTGTTTTTAAATTATGCACATGAACTTAGGTTAATTTAAATGGATGTGCTTTCTAAGTGAGAAAAAAAAGTTATTTTTGATTTTAACATTCAACTGGACTTAACCTTATTTTTTTTTTGCCTGTCCTAGAGAACTAGTGCAATACTTGTTACTGATATCAATGTAGTTTCTGAGTCTTGCTGTTGTTTTTCATTTTCATTTTGTTTTGCTTATGGCTGAGACTGTAACTTGCTATAAGTTCATTATTTTATCAAACAATCAGGGATGTAGTCTTGGGTCTTTATTTTTCGTTGGAAATGTCTATATGATATCGCTAAGGTTTAGCCCTCTTATTGTAACTAAAATTTGTGTTGTCGTGATATTGAACGTTTGCAACAATTCATCTGAATTTTGTACAAAGCCTTCAAGAGAATGGATGTGAAGGGACACGGTTTCCAATTTTCAGGTCTTTGCTGTGAAATTTGCATTCTAAGGTGAAAGATCTGAAAGAGGTCTCCTTCATTCTATAGATCAGCAGTTCTATGAAATTAGCAGATTTAATTGCCAATATGGCAAGTGTTATTGTGCATAGCTGTCAAGTTCTCCCTTATTTTAAGGGAAATTTCATTATGCCGAATAGGCTTCCTCGTGAGAAAAGGTAAAACTTGACAGCTATGGTTATTGTGTGATTCCAATTCGCTGAGTTTTTCAAAACTTTTCTGATTATTCTTGGGTGCATGTACCAAATTCAAAGGAGGAAACCATAAGGCAGAGGTTTTCTACCTTTCTGGGTCCATGGCTCCGCTGACCAACTACATTTTTTCTGCGGCACCCCAGTTACATCTCCTCTTGCCTGCAGAGGCGGCAGCCCCTCACCCCGTTTAAACACCCTCCCTTGTGGAGTGCTTCCTCAGCCTCCTCTCCTCACCTGGGAAGCTTGTAGCCAGACCTGTTGCAACAAACAGCTGTGCAAGCCTTTGGGAGACAGAGACGTGATAGAGCATCAGAGGAGGGAGGGAAGGAAAGAGGGATAGAGGCCAGTTTTTCCTGTGGCACCCCTCACCATCATTCAAGGCATCCCAGGGTGCCATGGCACACTGGTTCAAACCCACTGCCCTAGGGATATGACCTGTTTGAGGGGGACATCACATGGACAATGCTACTTCAACAGGAATGCAGGCATGAAACATTAAACTCAGCAGCGGAAAACCACAATATATAATGGAAATATAACCTACTTTTTCCAACAGGAGAGTGTGCAACAGATAGCACATTTAAGCTTACTTTTAGACACCATGTTCAGCTTCAGACAAAGCTTTGGGCCAGGCAAGTGCTCAGATGATAAATTGTGTCTTTTGGATTATGTAAAATACAGGCGTCCCTCCACTTATGCATGACTGACACATGCACGGCCGAGTATATGTGCGGCCCCAGGAAATAAGTACATAAATAGAATTGTACCAGGGAATGAAGGGAAAGAGCTGGAGAGTCCTCTTGGCTTGCAAGGAGACTCTCCGCAGAGCCCAAAGAGGATGTCACTGAGGACAAAGGAAGCCCCAAAGAGACCAGAGGTGTAGCGGGGCTTTGTTTAGGCTGCTCAGCCTCCCCGCCTAACAGCTTATGTTGTGGGGTGGCGCACCAGCACCAGCTGCTTTTCACATGTCCTGCAGCCAAGCCCAGAGTTGGTTCATTCAATTAGAGAGAGTTGTGTGGAGAGAGAGTAGGAGTGAGCAAGAGAGCGCGGGGGTGTGTGTTTACAGACTTTTAAGAAGGTGCTCCCCACTTTACACGATTTCACTTATGCTCACGGGGGCCTGGAATGTAACCCCCATGTAAGTGGTGGTGGGGAGATGCCTGTCTACAAATGGGATAGATACTTTAGGGAGTAAGATAATTAAAAGGTGGCATTCAATGCTCTGAATCATTTCTCTCCACCAAGCTCCTCTTGTGGGTACAATGGTAGTGAAGCTCTTCCTTCAGTCATCCCAATCCTCAACCTTTGTGATTGCAGGATTTGTGCTCTGGGTTTCAACGTTTCTTTCAGGCATGGCATTCCTTTACCTGGAGGCGAGTGGTTTTAAACATCAGATTGGGAAGGTGTGTATATGTGACTCTTCAAAGGGTTTTATTTCATTAAACCATAAGAGTTTTTCAGATTTTACTGTAAGATACATTTTTTTAAAATCAACACAGGCTACTTTTCTTTGGTGGCCATTATTGGTTTTTTGTCATTTATGTAAATTGTATCATTGAGGTAGAATCCATATAAATGCATACATACATATATATCTGTAAAAACCATTTGGACAGAATAGTGCTATTTCTTGATGTTTGAGAATTCTCAGTACAGTTTGCCATTGTATAAGTCCTTCCCTGTGGGACCCTGTGAACTGTATTAGTCATTTTGATGAATGATTTTTGATATTTTCTGATATTTCGAACGACTACGACTTTATTCATCAAAAGGGGAAAACTTGCTTGCAAATTTCTTCACCTGTTTTCTGTTTTTGTTCATTTGTTTTTTAATGTTTCCATCTTGAAATCTAAACGTAAGGGTGCCCAAGACAAGAGTCGCTGGACCTATTGGTTTAAAACCAGTATAAAATTGTTACCATGTCTTAATAGTCCGTTCACTTCACTCAGAAATAGCATGCCACAGCCATTTTTAGGAATTTCCAAATAGTTTTAAAAAAAGAAAACAACAGAAAATGCAAGTGATCCCCAAACCATACTGGTTACCCTTGTGGGAAAATTAATGCAGGTATCCTTCTGAAATTTTGCTTTTAGAAGCAAAATGTAGCACCCTTAATAAACAAATTGTATATATGGTTTGTCCCTAGGTATTAGTTAAGTACATAATAGTTAAGAGCATAAAATAAGAAATTATAAGCCTCTGCATTACATTTTAATTCACATTTCATACATTCATATAGATACCATTTTCCTGTAACACAGAAGTACAAAAAGCACATTACAGTGGTACCTCTGGTTGAGAACGGGATCCATTCCGGAGCCCCGTTCGCAACCTGAAAGGTCCGTAACCTGCACTTTGGGACATCTCACATAGTGACCTGTGATGCAGATCCAATGTAATCTGTGGCCCAATTGCAGCTGGAATATCCAATACGGGCACGACTTTCAGTTAGCCTCCTATCTTAGGAATTTGTCTGTACCCACCTATCAGCATTTATTTACCATAGCTAGATTAAATGTATTTCCATCGGAAGTTCTAAATGGTAGATTGAGAGGCATCCCCTTTAAGAATAGGCTTTGTTTATGTTCTCAGGACATTGCAATAGCAAAGACCATCATGCTCTAGACATAACAAAATGACTACCTCGGTCTCTTTTGCCTTTTGTTTGGTTGTCTTAACTGTATCTTGTTTTGAAACTGTTTTGTGGTTCTATGGACTGCAATAAAGATATATATTATCTTCCTCTTGTTCCTGATGTAGTTCTTCACCCACCCCTTCTTCCTTAGCTGGGGAAGAAGTGGTGGTATTTTGTGGTTCGCTTCAGATGCCAAAACGTATTGGGCCGGCCCTATCAATGGAGAACCAGCTAATGTAGCATTGCACCATATGCTAGCTGGTAAAAGAGCCTCCAGTTGAGAAGGCCAGGATTGGCAAAGAAAGGTAGTGGTTAGAACATGGATACCCAGCATGAGAACTAATATGTTCCAAAAACATCAACAACCCAGCTTTCTACTTTGAAACGTGAAACATTGGAAGCTACATGAGATGTAGCATTTGTAAAAAGCAATTCCCCATCGCTTCCAGGATATCATATTGTGGTCCTCGGAACCACTCTGGAAGGTAGGTCACTATGATTAAACCCATCTTGCAGGTGGAGAGAGAATGTAGTCTGTCTAGGGCCACCTATGAAATCATGCATGCCAGCTGAGGACTTCCAGATTCATAGCTCAGTCACTTTTCAGATTTGTTATTCTAGACCCATCGTTCCACCAAATAACCCACATTAATTTATCATCAGAATGCAACCCTAAACCATTCTCTGTTGCGAGCAGAGATATTGCATCATCTCTGCTTCCAACTGTCAACAGCTTCCTGGAACCTTCAGACATCCACCCTCTGATTGGCTCTTGCCACACTGCCATAGTTCTGAATGCTTTATTCCAATATAAAGCAGAACTTGGCTCAGTTCCTGTCTCCTCACAATTAAGAGAAAGCTACTGTAAGTTTGTGAACTCTTGCCTACTCATCCTCAAGCGCTAATCTGCTCAATACTCCTCAAAGCCAGGTGGGGAGGCTGCCTATAGACAGATTCCATCTGTAGCCGGTTCTGTGGTTATTTATACAATCAATGACACTGGGCTCAATAGCTCCTGTACTCTTTTTCAGGAATTTCAGCAAATATTAAAAGGGTCAGTGCAAGAGGACTAACACGGTTCCCTGCCATGATCATCTCACTGCCAATGATTTGGTGATGGGCATTTGTGCTCTGATAATCTGTGAAAGTCGTGAAATGCAAATGTAATAAATAAATCATATTAATACTAATCCATCATGGCAGATCCTTCCCTGTGTCCCCAGGGAGAATTCCAAAAGTCAGACAGCAATGGTCAATTTACTAGGATCTGCATGAATGTACTCCTGTGAGCATTCAGCTACTATAACACAATAAGCTTTATCAAAAGATCTTCAGCCAAAGGAAATGCAACTTTTAGCTTTTAATTAGAAGTGCAAACAATATTGAAAAGTAGTGTTAAAATTTAAGCAGCTGGTGTGAAGAAGAAACCCCATCAAAGATCAAGTAAAAACTTATTATTTTCCATATTCCAACTTCCTCTAAGATAATGTGTCACAAACTTTATCAGCTCATTCACCAGACAGAGCAAGGAAGGTCCATCAGTTATCCTGATGGATCCAACAAATAGCATAGTTACTCCTGCTGTATCAATTCAGTGCTTGGAGCAAGTCAGCAACACTATCTTGTTCCCCAACAGGTGAGCCTTATTTTCTGACTGCTACAGAAGAAAACATGATTAAAAATAAGAAGCTAGTCGATGCAGCAATAAGGAGACGGGTGAGCTTGGAGGACTTTGTCCAAACAATGAGGTTTATGGGAAATCTAAGTTGATGCATAAATCTTTTCCAGACTTCCAAAAGGTACCCCATAGTACTTTGGGTTTGATGCAGAATTTGTGGTTCTAAGGGTGCAAACCTATGCACAAGAACTCTGTGTTAGCTGAATGGGCTTAAGATCCATAAAAAGTCTCCCCATTCTGGTCCTGCCCTCACCATGCCCCCAGAATGCATTCATTCATTCATTCATTCATTCACTCACTCACTCAGTTTAAACCAACTTCTTCCATCCAGCTTCAGCTCAGAATTTGTCATTCTTAGAGTACTGTAGTACCAATGAACAGCTTCCAGTGTGCTTTCTCTAAGCATGGATCCAAGGCAATACATTATAATATTAATTATATATTAAATCTCTATGATTAATTAAAATGTTGATATAGTATAACCAAGAACTGATAAGACTAATACAGTATATTAAGGTATAATAACATTAGGATATAACAGATTATTCATTATATTATTACAATATCCTCCCCGCCCGATTATGTATTACTATTAATAGTAATCAATTCATATCATCATTTTACAGTATTCCTGCAGTGTAATGCAATGTGTTATTTAATATATTTCCATGTTAACCTCCGTTATATAAATTATAATTTGCAAAATCAAAATCCTGAGCTAAGCGATTTCGTAGGAATGTCATAACCAAGAAACAATAGAGCAGCAGAATAGATGTACAGCTAACAGCTTTGGGGGGTGGGGGTGGGATTTGCTGCATGCTGAGCAAACATCAGAGTGGGTCCTGGGATAGCTGGAGAGAGAATTTGATCAGCAAAGTGCCAACAAAGAGAAGCCTTTCCCCTTAATAAATATCTGCCTCATTCCAGTCTTTCACCTGTGCCTATATTACAGCAAGCGGGGGGGGGGGGGTTTGGACTGGATCAGGTTCCTTCCAACTCTATCTCTGTGGATGGTTTGGGTTGGCAGTAGAGTAACATGTGTTGGCTCCGCTCTACAAAGTCGCCCAGCTCCAAGGTAGTGGTGAAGCTTGAACTAACCACAAAGTAGAATGCCATACCCTATCCATATTGAACAGAGCAAACATCTGCTCAGCGTGTGAACCCGGGCAGTTTCAATTTTCCAGTATTTTGGAGCTTGAGTGAACATGGGAAGCCCTTTAAAATGGTTTTTTCCCCCTAGTTGAATATAAATTGATTCCAGGTAGCAAATTTTGCAGAGTGAGAAACTGAGAGGACAAACTGAGAAATTAAAAAAAATTGAACAAGTGGGTAGGGTAAGATGGGGTGGAGACAAAGAACATGTGGGTTCTCGTTTCCAACTAAATGTGGTCCCGTTTGGTACCTGGATCTCATATTTACAGCGTATTTAGGAATATTTCCAGGAACATCCATGCTTCCTAGGGGTGTGATGGGAGTTGCTATGGACCTTGTTGATCTAAGTGGGGAGAAACATGAGAAATAAACTAGTAATATGACAATTATGACTTGGGTGCTTCCAGCAAGATACCAGAAACAATGTGCTCTCAGTGTTGGGATGCAGGAGGACAGTGTGGTAGACACTAGCCCTATTCATGTGCCGTTAAATAGGTGTAGGGAAATCCCAGGTGCAACAGGGAGTGATGCTCTGCCTCCTCCCCCAGTGCTACATCTGTCCCTGTGCTCCTGCTGTCCACACAGAGTGTTGACATCTGGAACATGGGATCCACACAATCAGAGAACCCAATGGCACAGAAAGTACACCCACAAGCTTGTGGAACTTCTATATCATGGGTAGGCAAACTAAGGCATGGATCCGGCCCAACCGCCTACTAAATCCGGACAGGGAATCAGTGTGTTTTTACATGAGTAGAATGTGTCCTTTTATTTAAACTGCATCTCTGGGTCATTTGTGGGGCTGCTTGGTGTTTTTCCATGAGTAGAATGTGTGCTTTTATTTAAAATGCATCTCCGGGTTATTTGTGGGGCATAGGAATTTGTTCATTTTTTTTTTCTTTTCAAAATATAGTCCGGCCCCCAACAAGGTCTGAGGGACAGTGGACCGGCCCCCTGCTGAAAAAGTTTGCTGACCCCTGTTATACATCAGAAGCTGTCCACATGTATTTTGCCCTGTACATTCTCGTCACAGTATGTGCTTCTCCTTTCTGTAGGACCTGTCAAAGATGCTTATGTGGGTTTCAGTGGCTTCCTGCCTCCTGTCACAACATGATGGTTACAATATGGGGTTACTCATCTCTTCGTCTATGGTAAGATGGCCTGCAGTGGAGATAGCTTTTTAACGCAGGGGTTACAGTAGGGCTGGGGGTGTTTTGCTCTGTTGAGGGCCACATTTTATCCAGGGTAATTTGATGATAGGGGTGAAAGGATCTTCCAGTTTCCAGTTTCAACAGTTTCAACAGTTTCTTATTTTCCCAATCTTAGATTTGGTTTCCCACCTTTCTGCAGCAAGATGCTGATTTTTGTGTGAAAAGAAAATTCTTTAGTATTTCTTCTAATATTTTTCTCACTTTTTGTCTTATGTTTTGACTACTGTATAGATTTGTGCAAGCAATTTCTCCTTAATATACGTAATCCATTTTTGACTGTTACATTTAATAGTCGATTCCTTTAATGAGCACTTTTACCTAATACCTGCAGTTTTATAAACTTCTGTTACTTGACCATAAATTTCCTTTTGCAGAGTGAGGGTGGGGATTCCCTTTTTTCTAAAGCTTCATGGGTATATATGAACTTAACAAGACGGGAACTTCATGCCACCAAAACCTCTTTCTCTCTGGCTTTTGGGAATTCACTCATCCGTCCTTCCTCACATTTCCTTTTGCCTGGCTGGAACTGTTGCAATGCCTCCTTGCTTTGCTAGAATGGATAATCTCTTAGAGTAATCAAATGAAACTTTAACACAAGGCATGATAAAAGTCTGACTGCTAGAATGCAGCCCCCGCAAGGCTGCTTATTGCAGAATGTGTCTTATGGGATGATAAAGGTCCCTACCCCCTTAATGTTACAGTTACTAAAGAAGATTAGAAATGAACGCAGAAAAGAGAATGTGAGGAGGTCCCAATACAATGTGATGAATAGGATTAGGATAGTTAGATTTTTGTATTTTTGCAGTTTTGTAGTTTTGTATTTTTGTTGTTGTTGTTGTTGTTTAGTTGTATTTTGTATTGTCTGTTTTATTGGTAAAATCCAATAAATTCTTTATATATAAAAAAGATAAAGGTCCCCACCCCTGCTCTAGAAGACCTCAAACTCTGACTAGGGTGGGGGTTTCTTCTGGCCCTGAATGCGGATCTGCATGTACATGGATGCACAGTGAAAACGCACAGCTCCCATTCCATTTCACCCCATATCCCTCCCAACTGCCCCACTGTAATTCAAACACCACCACTGGATTCATCTGTGTTGTAGGTGACCTATAATTTGTAAGCTACATCGCTTTTTAGTCTGAGCCTTTAAAAAAAATATTCTGTATACAAAATTGAGGGACCGTTATGGTCAAGTTATGAATGCAACCTGCATCAGAAGCAGGTGCATGATGGGCTGATACTGAATAAATGAACAAACAAGGCCTGCAGAGCATTATTATTATTATTATTATTATTATTATTATTATTATTATTAATGTATAAAGCCCTTCATTTGTAGATCTCAGGGCATTCCACAGCATAAGCATACAAGATAAGGCTAGCTCCCCTTACAGCATGTCCTTGGGGAATCTTCCATCTCCCATTCTGTGGACAGGACTAAGCCAGCATAGATGTCACTGAGACAAGAGTGTGAACGTGCTGGGAATGTGGGCTTGGCTGACTGGCAGTGCTCTTGAGGGTTTCATACAGCTCTTGTACTCTTAGCTTTTCCTGTCATGTAATCTGTAAGGTAAAGGTAAAGGGACCCCTGACCATTAGGTCCAGTCGTGTCCGACTCTGGGGTTGCGGCGCTCATCTCACGTTACTGGCCAAGAGAGCCGGCATACAGCTTCCGGGTCATGTGGCCAGCATGACTAAGCCGCTTCTGGCGAACTAGAGCAGCACACAGAAACGTCGTTTACCTTCCCGTCAGAGCGATACCTATTTATCTACTTGCACTTTGGTGTGCTTTCAAACTGCTAGGTTGTCAGGAGCAGGGACCGAGCAACAGGAGCTCACCCCATCGCGGGAATTCGAACTGCCAACCTTCTGATCGGCAAGCCCTAGGCTCTGTGGTTTAACCCACGGCACCACCCGTATCCCCATGTAATCTGTAGAGAGGTCCTAATGCTGAACGTTTATGTTTTTCTCTCACAGGACATGCGAGAGTTTTTTAACTTAACAGAATATACTGAAATGGAGATCGAACTTTCTCACATAAGCCTGGTCACAACTGAAACAACGTTCTTGTTCTTTGGAAACATTGTTGGGTCCCTTGTGGTTGGCTGGTTGGTGGAGAGATTTGGCAGGTATAAAGATAAACATGTGACAGGTAATCTACATTGCAGGGGGTTGGACTAGATGACTCCGGGGTCCCTTCAAACTCTGCAATTCTATGATTCTATGATAGTCATGGTGATGGTGTTGCTGCGGACCTACATGCCCCCCCCCAGTAACATCATTCCCCCTGCCTAGGACATTCAACCACATGTAATGGGAAATGCAGGAGGGAAATTCAGTGATGTCAGATCACCTTCACCTATTACTAGCCATTTCAGAGAGAGATGTGGCAGGGAAAGAAAGAGTATGATCTAATGATCCTATTTGATGACCATTAGTCAGGTAATGAATCTTTGTTTTAAGAAGGTGGTTTTAAATAATGATGTATCTGGCGTAAAACCTAATATGAGTGTGCAGATTTTCTAGTATGCCACTGGGGAAGGGCCATGTCAGTTGTAGAGCATATATTTCCATGCAGAGTATTTCATGCTCTTTCATCCCTATCCTCCAAGTAAGAGAATTTACCTAGCATGGCAGCAAATATCAAATTTCTAGCCCATACACACACACACACACACACACACACACACACACACACACACACATACTTTGAGCAATGTCTCCTGAAATCTGTAGGTGGAAAGAAAGAAAGAAAAAGGTTCCTGGGCAATTTTACCAGGCTTGGGAGTGGGAACTTCAATGCCTTGGGTACTTTTTGTCTCTTCTCAAAACTAGCAAAACCAAAAGAAATCACCCCCCCCCCCCAAAAAAAAACATTATTGACCGTATTACAATTCCATAGTTTTTCTCAATTGTCTGATCTTTTGATTGTACCTTACATTCATTGGTATGGCTCCCCCCCATCCCCTTTTACTGTCTTTACAGGAAAGGTGCATTAGTGATAACTAACTTTTTATGCATTACCTCTTCTGTGATATTGCTTTTTTCACGTAAGTTAAGATTCTATGGATGCATCCTCTTCACCTTCTTCTATAGTGGAATGTGTTCAGGTGAGTCAGGGTCCTGGATTCAGCACCTTGCTTTTTTTGTTTGTTTTAAGAAAAAGAAGCCCAGTTGCAAGACGGTTGAGAAGGCGGTTGCGCTCTCAGCCGCAGTGCCACCTTCCCCCTGGCAGTGATGATGATGATGATGATGATTTATTCTTTCTACCCCACCCATCTGGCTGGGTTTCCCCAGCCACTCTGGGCGGCTTCCAACAGAAGGTTAAAAATACATTAAGACATCAGTCATTAAAAACTTCCCTAAACAGGGCTGCCTTCAGATGTCTTCTAAATGTCATATACAGTGGTACCTCGACTTACGAATTACTCAACATACGAATTTTTTGACTTATGAATGGACATCTGTTGGCGGTTTTAGATGGGGTTTACTCAACTTACGAATTTTAGATGCGGTTTACTTGACTTACGAATTTTTCGTTTCCAATGCATTCCTATGGGAAAATCGCTTTTTC
Organism: Lacerta agilis; assembly: GCF_009819535.1. Taxonomy (NCBI): domain Eukaryota; kingdom Metazoa; phylum Chordata; class Lepidosauria; order Squamata; family Lacertidae; genus Lacerta; species Lacerta agilis. Next base: position 78,329,249 of record NC_046318.1, on the reverse strand, counting down.
CGACTTACAAATTTTTTGACCTACGAATGTGCATTCGGAACGGATTAAGTTCGTAAGTAGAGGTACCACTGTAGTTGTTTATTAAGGGGTGATAAGATGAACTCAGACAACGATCTGGTTTAAAAATGGCCACAACTTTATTGGCTACAGATGTAAGTGGAACTTTGGCTCAGGCATTGGGCGTACTGTATATCCGTTCCAGCCTCCTGCAGGAATGTTGAAACCATTTTAGGGTTTTGACAACCAGTCCAATGAGACAGGACTCCAGCCACAATCTGATGTCCACAATCTTTAGTCTTTGGTCTTCTTCTTCCTTTGGCTCTTCTGCCAACTGAGCTGAGAGTGTTCAGTGGAGCTGGCTTAAATGCACCACCAGTGAGCCGGGCATGAAAGCAGACAATGCCTGGCCAACCAGCAAAGCACTGACCAACAATAAGGGCCTCTGATCAGACCATTTGAACAGAAGGTTTTGGCGGGCAATCATGCCCAGATCAACTAGCCAAAGGAATCCCCAGATAGTTGGACTGTTTCTAACAACCCAGTACAGCTGGTGTGCTAACCTGGAACAGGATCCAGACATGGGGGGGATGGACAACTCGAGACATGGCCCAAGCTGTTAGTGCAATTTCACCCCTCTAGGTTACACCAACAACCTTGAATTGAAAAAGATATTCACAGAAGACCAAGAAAGAATAATAAATGAAATGAAATGAATATCCTGCAAAGAAACTTTTGTGTGCAGAAATGAGTTTGATGTTTTGTTTTGTTTTGTTTAACATAAAATATTTGCCATCCCAAGGATGTGGCAATTTGCATGCAAATTATTCTACACCATGGGAAACAGTGTAGTTGGATTACATCATCATATTTATGCTGTCAAGTGCTCTGCTTTTGGCAAGGAGCATGGGGAAGAAATTTTCAAAATTGAGAGGCAGCGGCCGAGAACACCTTTCTGTGTTCATGCGGGGCTCAATTTTGCTTAGTGCTACGAGTGGGCAAAATCTTCATATCTATGGTGTCAAATGCCATCTGAACTTGCAGTTTGTCCCACTGGCCATACATACAAGTTGTGAAGGACAGAATTGCATTTTGCAGAAGCCCACAGGGGACATCATAGGAATCTACCTATGTGACTCACTGTGCCATGCAGACATGCCTATGCATTCCTGCACATCACATCACGTGTATATTGTGAATTATCCTTTGAAATCATACACTTGTTTATACATTTCTGCACATTATGCCACACACTCATTGTGAATTGTGCTTTAATTTATCATCGAACCAGGAATAATCTTCTGTGTTGTCCCTCTGTATCTTCTTGAGATTTCCCCTAAAAGCCTGAGGGGAGGCATAACCATGATGCACCATCTGTTTTCTTCTCTCGGTTATCTGTTGTTTGAGATACTTGCTCTTCAGCAACTTCTTGGGGCTGAACAAGGTAATTCAAAAGAATTAATATTTCGGCTTAAAGCATATCAAATTTTCCAGCACAGTTTCCCCCCCCCCCCTGCATTATCATCACACTATCTCCTTGCATAGGTCTCCCAATTCTGGCAAGCTTTCCTGTAATCATGCCAATACTTCAGAGCATTGTGCTGCCCTACCTTCCTGAAAGTCCTAGGTATCTTTTCATCCAGAGGAAGGATGTAGCGAGTGCAAGAGAAGGTAAAACATTCTGAATTGTACAGCTTTTATTGATCTTCTTAATATAGAGTTATCAACAACCATTTTGTAGCAAAGCAGATACACATGAGGTGGAATTCAATACTTCTCAGAACAGATCCAAGGAAGTAAATAAACATGACTAACCTAGGTACATTGACTTCAATAGGTTTACTCTGAATAGGACTTAAACTACAACCCATTGCCATGAATCACATGGAGATGTTGTGGCAGGATTGGTCACAGGGAGATGAGGAATGGGATTGGCTCTCTGTGTCTGTTGCTGGGAAGCAGTTTGCTTGGAGACATTTGTACTCCACTAGTGTTGGCCATCCTCGCAGAGGAGGGACAGATTGCTCCAGGAACCAGAGATACACATAACTTGAGTTGGACAATGAACTGGCCATACAGATTCAGGCCCAGTGTCCAAGGACACACTGTCAGATGCACTGCAACAAACAGACTCAGCCTACTTGTTGAAGTGCCCTCTTGTTTGCCCACCACTTGGAACAAGAACTATTCAAATGACTGTGCCCACCCAGTTCTTCAAAATGAGAGCCAAGGGGACCTGGCAGGCATTCAGACAATGTCTTAGCTTATGCCTAGCCATGTACTTAAATTAATTTTTATTCAATGATATATATATATATATATATATATATATATATATATATATATATTACAAAACAGATAAAGAGGGAAATGTATATCTATTGCCTCCAATTTCAATTCATAGTCTTTTTCACAGTTCATTTAAATATAGTGAGAAACACTTTTTTCATAGACATCTTGCATTTGGGGAAAAGGGAGGGGGAGAGAGATGTGTTATTGTTCTTTTGTTCTATTGCTTATTATTGATTTAGTAGGTTTGTGTCAGCATCATGTGGGTAGGTCCTTTGCTTATGTATTTTGTTTTATTGTTAATGTGAGAGATTATGAGGTCCCGAGCTTGGTTGGCTGCATTCAGTTGACTGCAGTGTGGCTTGTTTGTTGAGGGAGGAGGGTAGGTTGTTGGGTCAGGTTAGCCATGGTGATTTGTATGCTGTTGGGAAAATTTCCTCCTTTGAAGTCTAATCCTTTCTGTCGATATTCACACCCAGCACTGAAGACGCTGAGAGAAAGGGATGATGTGGAGGATGAGATTCAAGATCTGAAGCTGGAGGACATCACTGAGAAGGAAGAAAAGAATATGAATCCTCTAAAACTGCTGATGACCCCAAGCCTACGACGAGAAGTCTTCCCCATAGTTGCCTTGATTGGTGGAGAACACCTCAATGCCCTCAATGCGGTAAGGAAAGCAAGATCCCAAGATGTTAGGAGGATGAGCCCGGTAAACTGAGGGTGCATTTCAAACCAAGTTCAGAGGCACCAATTATCACTCTTTGTCTCGAGGAATACCCTAGATCTTTTCACTAAGGGACCCGTTTTGTTCTCCGGATTCTATTCCAGGGGCTGGGACTATCCAACACCCCTGCTGGGAGGTCTGTGGCCCAGCCAGTGTTGTTGGACTCCAGTTCCCATCATATCCAGCCAGCATGGCTAATGATTAGGAATCACTCACTCACTCACTCACTCACTCATTTTATTTGTTAAATCCATGCTCAAGACAGCTTACAACTTATAAAATAATACATAACAACAAATATAACAGAAACAGTCATCAGCAATAATGGGTGGAATAATGGGTGGATTTGTCCAAAAAAACATCTGGGCATCTCTTCCATCATGAATGGTCATGTTCTCTTGGAAACATGGGTGTCAATAAAAAAAATGGTAGGGGGGCAAGTAAGCCCTGCCCCATCTAAATGATAAATTGTGCTCAGCATTTCCCTGTATCTGTGTGAAGGCATTGACTGTCCCAAGGTCACCCAGTGAGCTTCATGGCCAAGTGGGGATTTTAACCCTTGTCTCCCAGGTCCTAGTCTAACCACTCTAACACACTGGATCTCAAGGAACCTGGAAGTGGTTTATCTTCTAGACTAAGAGCAGCTGACATCCAAGGCTCAGTCCAAAAAGAGAGAGAGAAAGAACATTGCAGAATCAGAACATTGAGTTCAACTTCCTGTTTCTCACATTAGCCCACAGTGGAGTCTTCAATTTCTAATCACCTTAGGTGACCACCAGTTGCTTCTTCCAGTCACTCAAGGCTTTTCATTGTGTTGGTCTGATTTCAGGCATACTATTACTCAGAAAGAATCTACCTGGCTATGGGAGTAGAAACATATAACATCCAGCTGACTGTTATAGGTGGAATTGCTTTTCATTGCTGTGCAACCGCATTTACGGTAAGCCCCCCCCCCCAGTTTTTTATTCTCTTGCTTTCTAATTCTTGAAAATCAGTCTTCTTAAAACGACCGGTCTTTGCTGTGAACGTTTACATCCCTTTCATGGCTATTTATGGTGCAACAGCTCCCTCCGCCCTCAATAAATCATGGGTATTGTAGGTCTATGAAGGTTCCCTCATTCTTCTTTGTAAGAGAACTCCATAGATTTAAATGCAGTTCATGGAAACTGTAAATTGACTGAAGCAGGTTATTAAAAAAAAATCCCTTTTCAAATTTGTTTTGATATGTTTGATGCTATTATTTTTTTTCCTCACTTGAGATAGAAAAGAAAACTCACATCACTCTATCATAGAACTACAGTTCCCAAGATCCTTTGAGAAAGCTGAAGGGAACAATCCTGTGCACAAGAAGCTGGTGTATAGCAAGCCAGTGTACATTAACATGGTGTCAAGGTACATGAGATCCAGTCTTAGGGTTGCTATGCTCTGCTTAACCATGGCAGAGGGGAAACTGCAATGCACTCTATGTGGGGCTACCTTTGAAGGTGACCCAGAGACTACAACTAATACAGAATGCAGCAGCTAGACTGGTTACTGAGAGTGGCCACTGGGACCATATAACACAGGTTCTAAAGAATCTTCATTGGCACAATTCAAAAAGTTGGTGCTGACCTTTAAAGCCCTAAATGGCCTCAGCCCAGTATACCTGAAGGAGCATCTCCTCCCTCATCGTTCAGTCCAGTCATTGAGATCCTCTTCCAAGGGTTGTTCCCTGGCTCCCTCACTGTGAGAAGTGAGGTTACAGGGAACCAGGCAGAGGGCCTTCTCAGTAAAGTCACCCTCCCTGTGGAACGCCCTCCCTTCAGATGTCAAGGAAATAAACAACTATTTGACTTTTAGAAGACATCTGAAGGCAGCCCTGTATTGGGAAGTTTTCATTCTTTGATGTTTTAGTATGTTCTAGTATGTGCTGTGAGCTGCCCAGAGTGGCTGGGGAAACTCAGCCAGATTGTAAATAAAATGGTTGTTGTTGTTGTTGTTGTTGTTGTTGTTAAACAAGCCTTTAAAATAGCACTCTACGCCACATTGCCAGGTCACGTGACTGAGTTGAATGGGCTTAAGTCACCACTCTCTGGTCCCATTCCTGTCACACACCCCAGAATAGCCCCTTTTTTGGAACTTACACTGACCCCAGTTCTGCCAACCTGTATCTTTGGCTGAGCTGGGGTTGGGTAATTGAAGACAGGGGATCCACTGCATCCTAAGCTGCTCATCCTGGCAAACCTCATGAGCCTGTGATGCAGTTGTTACCTAATGACTGCTAGCTAAATATCTCTGTACACCTCTACCATGTTTCCCTAAATGAATCTTCTGCCCCAATGTTCAACTCTTTCCAAACAGGGGTGTTACTTCATAAGAATCATAGAGTTGGAAGGGATCCTGAGGATCATCTAGTCCAACCTCCTGAAATGCAGAAACATGCAGTTGTCCCATATGGGGATCAAACCTGCAACCTTGCTGTTATCAGCACTGAGCTATTTGACCTTATAATCATGGCTGGGCTCTTCTGCACCTTTTCCAATGCTGTGATGTTGTTGTTGTGAAGATTTTGTCTAACGGCATTATTACTTCAGGAGTTGTATCTTCAGTCTCCTTCCTGTTGATCCCTTACAGAGAATTCACTTTTTCCCCCCACAGCTGCCATGTGTTGGGGACAACATTTTCATTGAGCTGCCCACTATGTAGTGGGGAGATTTTAGTGGGGACAATTGCCCCAATATGCATGGTTTATGCTTTCTTATACTGACACACTCAAAGAAATCCAAAAGTGTCATTAGCAGGGAGAGAAGCCAAGCTGTTATTTCTTCAGCATGACTTGTTCGTATATATGCTTTTAATTTTATCTTTAATAGTGCTTTCTGTCAGCTGTACAGGTAAAGGCATAAGCTAACCAGCTTGTAGCTAAGAGGATCTTTCTCTTTCTCTTTATATTCTTTAGATCTATCTCACTGATTCTAAGGGGCACAGGTTGCTGCTTCTCATTGGCTTTGGGATGTGTATCATTTCCTGTGTTCTGTTAACCCTGAGCCTGGAACTGCAGGTTTGTGATTGGTGGCATTTAGAACTGAGAAGGTCTAAGAGGGCTGCCCTTTTCCTCTGTTCCTTCCTCTGTAACGGCTCCAAAGCAATGGGCAAGTAGGCAGTAGGTGGGACAGAACATTCATTTTCTTGAAATATTTTCCATTTTCTGATGTTCCCTGTGAAAGTCAGGTGGGCTCTCCACTCCAAGGCAAGAGATCTCAAAGAGATCTTCACTCTGTGGGCCAGCAGTTCTATGGAATAAGAGATGGTAATCGCTTAAGAGAAAACTTTATGAAGATACAGCATAGGTTGTATCTGACACCCAACAGACAAGCAAAAATGTCAAAATCAATAAAAGGTAACTGCTGGAAGTGTAAAACAACAGAAGGAACCTTCTGGCACATGTGGTGGACATGTAGCATAACTAAAAATTATTGGGAAATGATTTAAAGAATCTTTTGTTAAAAACCAAGAAGCACTACTGCTGGGGTTAATAACAACAGAAGTTTCCAATAAAGAAATAAAGTTGTTTCTGTATGCCACAACGGCTGCCCGCATATTATTAGCACAAAAATGGAAAAATGATGAAGTGCCAATGAAAGACGTCTTGCATATTAAACTGCTAGAATATGTGGAGTTAGCAGGGATGACCACTGGGATAAGAAACCAAAACGATGAAAGATATAAAGAAGACTGGATACCATTTACAGAATATATGGGAAAGTATTATAAGTAAACACGTTACCTAGCAGGATGGTAAAATTTTCAGCAGAGTAAGAAATAATTAAAGAATATAAAAGTGGTTGCGATAGACGGGGTGAACTAAGGAAACACGAGGAAAAGAGGAGTTAAAAGGAACCATGGAAAGAGAGGATAGGAAGTCAATGAATGTTTTCTGATTTTTTTGTCAATTATTTAAAATCTTTGAAAGGAAATATTTTTCTTTCTTGTATGATTTTTGTTTATGGTTTGTTGATGTTGAATGTTATCAGAAAAGCAAATAAATACTGTAAAAAAATTTTTTAAAAGAGGTGGGAGTTGCAAATATGGGAAATATGGGATGTATTAAGAGTTCCTATTCTCCAGATGTTGGATTCCAATTTGCATCAGCCTCAACACAACATGGTTAATGATTAGGGATGATGTGAATTATGATCCGGCAACATCTGGAGGATGCCACATTGATTTCCCCTGTGCTAGATAAAGGACACCTGACATTAGGGGTTCATCCACATTTGAGCCTGATTTCATGTGGAATCCATGCTTCCTCTCTTTGAATCCATGTTTCCCACACAGACATGCACACTTGCAGTTGGAATCGAAGAAAAAAATCCACTTGTTCTTTATCACTATAAGCTACAGCATATTTACAGAATATACAGACTGTGCGGTAGAGCTCTTCACTCACACATCTTATCTCCAGCAGAGATGAAATCACACACTCTCAAACCACGAGGCTCAGAGTCAGGAAAAGGAGGATCAAAGACACAGTTCCCTCCCCCTTCTCTCTGACCACCAGGTCATACGATTATCCCAAAGGGAGGGGTGAAATGCTAACACACCCCACTGGAAAAAAGGAAGGTGATGTGTCCTTTGCCTTGAGTGGAGTTGTATTTTTTTGATTTTTATTTTTATTTGGGTTATCCTTGGATTTGCGAAATCTGAATTTACAGGGAGGAACCTGCAGGATAGGAGCTGTTTGAGAGGGACTACATGTGGGAAATGCTGCCTAAATATGAACACATGAAATCCAGGTGTAAATGACCCCCCAGAATGTAATGGAAATGCTACCCTACTTTCTTCAACAGGCCTCCTACCCACATATGGTGTATTTCAGCACAGTTGTTGACCACTTGTTCATCTTTGGAGAAGGCTTAGGAACAGGTAAGTGCTCAGCTGATGTGCTGTGCTCTTTAGATGATGCAAAAGATATGAATACAATAGATACCCCCCCCCCCCGAAAAAAGGTGAAAAGGTGGTATTCAATGCCCCGAATCATTACTCTCTACTTAGGTCCTATTCCAACTGTAATTGTGATGGAGTTGTTTCTTCAGTCATCTCGGTCCTCAGCCCTTGTGATTGCAGGAATAGTGCATTGGTTAACGAGCTATCTTGCAGACTTGACATCCATTTATGTGGAGGTGAGTGATTTTGAATGTCAGTTTGATAAAGAGTGCACCGTTTCAGTCATTAAACTAAGCTCAACCCCTTCCCACACCATTATTGTCCCCCTCCAAACCCGCAAGTGACGCCATGTCCTCAGAGTGATTTTGATTTATCTGCCATTATTACTTCCCCTTCCTCAACCCAGTCAGTGTGTTTTGTTAAAGCTGAATGTTAATTTTTTTCAGAAATATACAGTATACATTTGTCAGCTGGGTTCAGTGTAGTGATGGGGAAACTTTGCCCTTCCAGATGTTGCTGCCTTCTAAATTCTAACATCTCTGCATAATGGCCATCCTTGCTAGGGCTTATGGGAGTTGGAACCCTACAACTTCTAGGTGGCCACAGCTTCTACATTTAGTCAGTAGGCTTGGGGTTCAAATGCCCAGTTGGTCATGAAGCCCATGACCAACCCATGTCTTTGGACAAATCACACTTGCTCTCAGGTGATAACCCACATCTGGTTGACAGAGCACATGGTTTGCATGCAGAAGGTCCCAGAATGAACTCCTGACACCTCCACGGAAACCCTCAAAAGACCTCTGTCTGAGAAGCTGTAGAGCTTCTGCCAGGCAGCGTAGACAATAGCAAGTTAGATGGACAAGTAGTCTGTCTCTGTAGAAGGCAGTGTCACGTGTTCGTAACTGTGATTGGTTTTGTCTCGGCACAAGGAAGAGAGACACCAGCCATTATTCCTTACAACAGAGGAATGGTGGCAGCAACAGCTGTAGCACGCACAGCTTGGAGACCGGATCTGCCCCCCACCACCATGCCACCTCTACACTGACCTCTTGGCGGAAAGGAGGTGCTGCTGGTTTCCTGATGTAGATCTTTATTTCACCAACACCCTGTTCCTGATATAGATCTCACCCCTTCTTCCCCAGTGGGATGTGCATGCTGTTCTGTGGTTTGCCTCAGGTGCCGAAATGTCATGGGCCAGCTCTGGTAATAAGTGTAGGGGTCACTCAATCATTAGCAAGCAGCACAACAGTAGGGAGGACTCTGCATAGTCTCCTCCCCCACCTCCAAGACCAATAGTACTTTCCAAGGCAAGAAAGACTTAGCTAGGTTTTTGGGTGGACTGGCAAGACTCTGGGACAAGTGGTAGCAGCAGGAAGGAGCCAACCCTCAATGTACAAGACAACATGAAGCAAAACTGAGGCAGGCCAACATGGGGCAGAAATGCCGGGAGCTGGTTCACAATCTACTCGTCATCCTGAACTGCCATCTGGCGCAAATGTGGCAGCAAGGGTAAGAGGATGACTGGTCTTGATCTCCTTGTGGGGGGGAAGTCAAGGAGAATATTTGTACAACAGGCAAATAAAAAGATTCTGATTCTTTCCTCCCCTCTCCTTTTCTTTCACCCCCAGGCATATATTGGAGCCTTCGTTTTCCTTCTTTTCTGGCCTATCTCTGTAGCCACAATTTTTTATATCTTCCTGTGTGTCCCAGAAACGAAAAACAGGACCTTTGTGGGTATCAGGAGGCGCAGGGCATTGAAAAAGGCTGTGAAGATCCACATCCAGAAGCAGGCGGAAAAGTAGAAACTCAGGAAGCACCCCTTTCAGCAGATTGTTTGTTTGTTTGCTTGTTTATTAAATAGATTTTTAAGACTAATGGAATGATTCCAACGGAGTAGTTACTGTTATCCTTCAACTCCCTATGCCCAGTTGGCTAAATTTCGATAGTGGCAACTTCCCTCCTGGGCTGAAGACAAGACCTTATTTTCTCCTCCCAACCTGCCCTGTCCCAACCCACCCCAGTTTCCTGGCTTTCCTGTGAAAGTGGGAATATTTCAAGAAAGCAACAGACCTACGCCTCATCGGTCGCCACCCTTCTAGACCTCTGCGGTTGTTTGTGAATATTGCCTGGCTGATATTTGGGCTAGGCGAAACTAGATGCACCTCTGGAATTGGCTGCAGCTCAGTGGTTTTATTTATTTGGTACTGATACGCAGCAATTGCAGCTTGGGAAACAGAAGCCTGTTAAGTCTGAGTCGAGTCCTGTAAGGAGAGATGGAGAAGTGCGTAACTCATGCTGGGGATAACTTCTCAGGAATGACCCTCCTGAAATTATTGGACTACTACTTATCTGCTGAACTCAGAATAGTCAAAATTCATGGAAGATGGGAGCTGGGGGTCCAACAGTATCTGAAGGACCAGTTTCCTCAAGTCAGGCTTAACTCAGGCTTAACTCCCTATTTATGAAACCTCAGTACTAAGCTGGCACTGCCTGCCTTTTGACCTAATTGGATTGCTGCTCATGTAGTCCGAAGCAAATTCACAGTCTGAATGTAAACCACTTACAAGGACTATCAACTGTCTCATGAGTGTGGAGAACAAGCCCTTTGACTTCTGTCTGCAAGTGGTTTGCATTCAATCCACTTACACAGAGACTTCTGAAAGGATTGTTCTCTCCATCAATCGGCTGATGGGAACAGAAGCCATCTCCGGAGAGCCAGTGTGGTGTAGTGGTTAGAGTTTTTTGGACTACGACCTGGGAGACTGAAGGGTTCGAATCCCCACTCAGCCAGGAAGCTCGCTGGGTGACATTGGGCCAGTCACCATCTCTCAACCTAAGCTACCTCAAAGGGTTGTTGTAAGGATGACATGGTAAAGAACAGAACCCTGTGCACCATCTTTAGCTCCTTGGAAGAAAAGGGTTGCCTATAAATGTAATAAACACAAATATAATGCTCAAAGTAGCAATTCATTCAGGAATACCAGAAAGAAAGAAAGAAAGAAAGAAAGAAAGAAAGAAAGAAAGAAAGAAAGAAAGAAAGAAAGAAAGAAAGAAAGAAAGAAAGAAAGAAAGAAAGCCCTCTCCTTTCAAAGCAAGCTGTTGGTGTCAATTTTCTGGTTGGTATTGGAAGCCACACTGTCATAATGATGCCAGGTGAGCAACAGGTGGGGCACCCATACACCTGTCAATCTGGGCCCAGGTCTAGTTCCCTATCCTTGAAGTACAGCTTCCAATCAGGAACTGATTTTACCAGGGCTATCATTTTTCTCCAATCACAGTGCTGTGATTCCTATCTAATGCTTATACTAAAAGGGAGATATGGGCAGAGATGTCTTGGACCACAAGTGTGCGTGTCTATGGCAAGGCAACCATAAACGGAAAGCTGTAGTTGTGTGTGTCAAACTCTCCATCTGCTTGGGACTGCAATGAGGACATTGCAGATCCAGCAGATCCTTCCCTGAATTCAGAGCAGCACCTGATACTCACCAGCTTGTTCCTCCTGGCAAAAATTCTTGGAAAGAGGTACAAGTCTTGCAGATCTATTTTCTGCCCGATCAAGTGTTCTTCAGAAACATTACATTTGCTAGTGCCAAATTGCTTCCACGGGACGGAATGGTGCACTCTCCATATCTGAGGAAGAAAGGGTAGTTTCTTTTTCAATGCGACCGAAAGGGGCAGGTCATTCAGCAATGAGAGAAGGTAGGATGGACCCAAGATATTTTGAAATTGTAAAACAGCAATTGTCACCACTCCTTCCCAAATCGAGAGGTACAGTAGTCAAAGCTTGCCAAGTTGTTCTGTCCCTGGAGGCATAAAACCCCCCATTTACTACTCTCCAGAAATAAGAACACAATAATCATACATTAAACAACTAACAATGTTATACCCTCTCAAGTCCTCAAATTCTTTTAATTTAAACTCGCCTCCCCCTTCTCTTAATAAGTTTCTATAAGTTGCTGTCTAATGGTAGGGCCAGGCCTGAAAAAGAGCACTCTTCTTCATACAGCATGTAATTAACTTTTGGATTTCTCTACTGCAAAGTTTGGCTACTGACTGAAAGGGGTTTAAAAAGAATATGACACACAGGGGATTGCAGGATTGGTCCATAAATCATGTGGAAGAGAGAGTGTCCCATAACCATTTTATTCCTTTACTGTTTCCTTAGATCACTGCAGCCCCCAGTTCTTGTGAATCTAGGATTCCTTAATAGAAAAGATGACTGTGGAATCTGAGTACGCAAACAGTTTGTCACAGCTTTCATTTATTTTTCTCCTTTTTCTCTTTCCAACTACGGTACATT